>NC_070585.1:23760386-24064992 GCF_027409825.1 Scomber japonicus | reverse complement strand
CAAACTCAACATGCTATGTGAGGAGATACAGCTCAAGCTGCAGTGTGTGTTTTTAACTGGTTTTGCAGAAAGATTTGAGTCTTTTCCCAACTGCATAAAACAGTTGGGACCTCGACTGAGTGAATTTTTGGTGGTTGCTGGAAGAAATCATTAAAGTAATAATCTGCAATATGGTAGTGAGAATAAATGTCTGTTTTGCCAATCACCATAAACTTCTGTTGTGACTTAACAAAGGCAGTTCAAGAAGGCTTTTACATTTGCTGAACACCAGAGGTGTGAAGCATAAAACTCTTAAAAACCGTATAGCACAAATAAAGAAATATACAAAAAGACTGTCTGCATAAGATTTATAAAGCCATGCATACACAAGGCACAGCTTTATGAATCTTAATCATTCTGAAACTGGGCACGAACCTGATTTCCATCCTTAATTGCCGTTTTCCATATTATTATGTGTCTGCTCCATTTGTCTTAAGGGCTTTTAATTTAAAAAAAAATGGTAAGTAAGATACACAGTTTCACTGTTTGAGTTGCATCTGGAAGGTTGTCCAGTAATAATCGAGCAGCCCTCTTTATGCAAGGCCATCATGCATAGCTGCAGCTATAATAGTGCCTGTATTTTCAAGGTATCTGCTATCCATCATCAGCAGTGTTATCGCAGTTATTATCATCAAATGTAGTAAGGTATTAAAAATTTGTCATTGAGGGACATATTTTAGATAATTATCTTGACTGTTAAACAAATTTTTTCGTAATGAATAATTTGTTATTAGATTCCACCTCATTTAATGTTTTCCACCTCGTCATCTTGCCCTGGAAAGCAGTGTTTATGGAGTAAAGTATGCATGAAATTGGAGCATTCTCACTGCATAATCTGCATATAAATACCAGTTTATGTGCGGAGAATCTGTCTGTGCATAGTTTTTGTCCACATCATGCATCTGCAGGCCCCAGGTGTAGAGTAAAGTTTTCCTGGAAAAGAAGGCATAAAGTAAGTGATGCATTTTATATTTCCAGGAAGAGCAGAAGTAGTTTGTTTAGCAAAATACAGAAGAATAAGTGGGCAGCTAGTATCAGAAACACAAACTGCCATAACTCAACAGGCAGAAAAAGAGTGCAAACTATTAAAAAATATAGATCTTATTAACAGAAGGCATCACACTGTGTGACTGACAAGTGTACTCTGGGAAATGTGGTAAAACACCAGAGTAAGATGCTGAGAACTGCCACTTTGATTATTTGCCCTGGCTTGGGTCAGATGATTGACGTAGTATTGCATTTGAGTTTACCGTGAGCCGAAGTTGCGAGACAGGGAGAATTACGTAGCGGCCATACTGTAGGTGGTCGCAAACACAGAGAAACACACGGAAAGATCAAAAGATCTGAAGGCACTGGGTCATAAACACCATGCACACACACACAGTCTCAACTTGAAAGCGGTGGCATGGTGGAACAGAAATGTTTTATGTTCCTTTTCAACACCTGGTTGGGAAAATGAGAGAGAGACAAAGAGAGGCACATTGGAGAGAGAGCAAAGGATGGAAAACGGCCGCCCAGTGACTTTCTCTGTGCCCATACGATACCCGTGTACCATGCAGTGATTATCAACCATGAATAACTTTGGAGCTGCCTTCTCCTACAGAGTTTGGCACGACATCAGTCACTCACACACATATGAATACTCTCAGACAGGACTGCTGAGGTGGGGTTTTTGCATGTGTGTGACTGTATGGTCCTCACTCCACATTTTTATGCATGTGAGTGTTTTTTAGCAAGTGTGTGCTTTTGTGCTTGTGTATGTGTGTATGCAGAGCTACATCTGTGTGTGTGTGTGTGTGTTTGTGTGTGTGTGTCTGTGTGTTTGTGTGTGTGTATGTGACCGAGTGTTTTTAAAAGGTCTCTGACAGTAAACTGACAGTTGAGGAAGATTGATGGGTTGCACAAACTGGACAGTGGGGGTTCGGATTGGGTCGGTTGATTGTGTGTATTTGATGTTTGCTTGTGCATGAGCCTGCATCCGTGTGTGTGTGTGTGTGTGTGTATATGTGTGTGTGTGGACACCTGCTGACTGATAGACATTTCAGTCTTTTGGGCTTTGGCAGGAAGAGATGAGATGACCATATGTGTGTCACAGATTTCCTCTTCAAAATGTATCCATAGCAGCGCTGTAGCACTCGACACAAAACAGAGACAGACCCTGAGCTCCAGAGAGAGCGATAGCTTCCAAATACCACTCGACACTAACGTCAGGTGTTCCCCAGTTTCTGTTTTTTTCTCTTGAACAAGCAATCAGCCTAGGAAGAAAAATGACAAAGACTGTCTTCACACTTGAGTTAACTTCTTGGAAGTTTAACACATGTGACACACACTATACTTTGTCATGTTGCGGAATAACACATTGCTACCACACATTATATTGTAACTGTGGTGTCAAAAAATGTTGAAATAATTGTTTTAGGGTGTTGGATTTTATACTTTATGTTCTGAAGATATCATCATGTGGCATTTCTTCTACTCAACATCAGACATTCCACTCTACACACCAAAAATGTCTTTGGGGTGACTCAGCACTATGTACAATGTAACATCTCTTCACATATAGTCAACTATTTCATTTTACTATTTGGTACATTTTATGTTATAAAAATAGAGCACAGACAAGATCAGAGCAACATAATGTATGTTTTAATAATAGAATATACCTTGATCTTCATCTTATCTTCATTTAGCCTGGGTAAACACATGCTCTCTTTCCAGCGACATTCTAACATGCCAACATTTTGATTTAGCTGCAATACAATTTCAGTGGTTTCATTTGGTACCATAAAGTATTTTCTACATACCATTAGAGCCACAGCAGCTATCAGTTACAAAAATGAAAATTTTGAAATTGGAGATGTGTGGTTTCTGTTTGACACCAACAACTTGTGTTGTATGATGATGTGTTTATCAAGCAGTGCTGACTTGAAAAACAACATTTGTTGGAAAATTTTTGAATAGATCTGGAGACTTACTGTAATAGCACTGGACACACATCAAACATTTCTCAGTTTTATCAATAGAAGGACTGTGTGTGTGCGTGCCTTTGTGTGTTTTTATGTAGATTGTAATCATAAATACGTCCAGCTGTAATAGAGACAATAAGCAGAAACACAGAAGAGCTGTACTTGGACAGACAAAAAAGGCAAAGTACGTAAGCAAAGAGACAGACCTTGGAACAGTTCTGTTAGAGTGTATTTTAAACCTCTTAAAGTATAATTAACTTTTAGTTGTTTTTACACACTTACAGTAAAGAGCCACTAAAAGGAAATCAACAGCAATATGAGGAAAATCAAGATTAATGAAAGTATCTTGAAAAAATGCATTTTGAACTCAGTACATTAAGAAGCCAATTTGTCCACATCTGGATCTGAGACTCAAAATCAAAGTCATGCAGACTTTCTCTGACTATGTACTTGAACATATCCAACATGCAAGATTCACAGTGATACATGGTAAATGGATATTTCAAACAAAAGCAAATATTACATTTTTGGCACAGACTCCAGGTATTGGGATGAGCTGCGTAATGTTCCTGGATCTCTAGTCTACTGTATTCCAGACAGTCAAGACATTTGTCTTGAATAATGTACAGCACAAGTAAATGTATTTAAACCGCATGTACTTCATGTCAACCAAAACCATTCCTTGTATCATCAAATGTTTAAAAAAGAGAACTAAACCTGACTTGCAGCTCAGCAACTCCATATTAGCCTCATATGCACTGCAGCCAGAACAATCTTTGTACAGCTTTGCAGAATTTTCTTTTGTCTTCAACAGTGTGTTACCACCAAGCGGAAAAAAACACACAGCTTGAAATGAATGGCAATGCGGAGGTCCCTTAAAGTGTGATAGCGCTAAGTGTAATACCAATTCAAAAATCATTCTTTCATGAAATACCAAGACAATAGACTTATAATAAACAAGTCATTATGGTCTCAATCTCTAAATCTGGGCCCTCATATAAGTGCATTGGTCATCATTTTAGAAATGAGTGCTCCGTCAATAAGATATAAAGATGAACAGTAGTTTGTGCATTGATTCACAACAGTTCACAGTTCTGAGTTTTGCACTGAATCATATCATTGTTGCTATATTTTGTTAAGTTTTATGTTACTTGATAATGATACCTGCCGTGTTAGTTTGCTAATGTGTTTCCAGAGACACTTTTTACCGACACCACTGAAAAAGAATTGCCATAGTCTGGCCTGGAAAAAACGAGTGTTCTGTCATTTCCTTCTATCACCTGACGTAGAAATGGAAAAAGATATAGTAAGTAGAGTAAAAGGGAGTGAGACACTGATCTTGACAGACAGTTAAATGCCATCTGGGAAAACCAATATTTACAATCATTATCTGAACTCAACCACAAACAACACAAAAACACTGCTCTGGCTTCCATTTAGTCATTGTCTTTTTCTCATTCATGCACACAAACACCCGTACACTTGTCTTTATAAACACACACACACATGCACACACACACACACACATGCACACACACACAATGGTCTAGTGTGATCACAAGTGTCTATCTGGAGAATTTGTGGCAGAGAGATGAGAGATCAGCCTCATCAGTAGAGTTCATCTTGGAGCCATTGGCTGGCTACCATTTAGAGACCACAGACAGGGGGTACCCCCCAGAATTATACACTCCGACACACACACACACACACACATAGACACACGGAGCACTACTATTTGTCTATCTGTTGTAGATCAAGAGTTCACATGAAAGGGAAAAAGCAGTGATGTAGAGGCATGGCCTGTGAGAGGAAGAGAAAGTCAGACAAAAGGGGTAGAAGAGGAAGAACAAGATGAAAAGGAAATAAGATAGATGGACAAAAAGAAGAGAGTATAAGAAAATGTGTGTAGGGTGGAAGGGAGGGGAGGGGTGGGAGGGGGGTTAAAAAAGAAAGGGATGGGGTCCTGTCATCTCCTTGCCTGAATTGTTAGCCACCTTGCCCCTCGACTTCACTCACAGATGAAAGACTTGTAGCTTCATCCTGCCATTCAAACACACACTCAGTCACTCTAATGGACACACACTCTACTTTAGCCACCAGCCCAGCATTCTCACACGTACAAACTGATATGCATGCACTCCATCTTAACACGTAGACACACACACATAGAGGATCCCCCTGCTGTTTTAAGTACTCCCATTGTTCTGTGCAGTACTTCTCCCTCTGTATGACTTCCATATGGGGAGTCAAGGCTGGCCGTGAAAACTACTGTACTTCAACTCCAATATATATGACTCTATATAAACCCTGCATGGGTCCTGCTAAGGTGTCGGGACCAACGTACAACACATGGTAACCTGACCTTCACTACCGCTATCTACCTTATGTCTCCCAGGTGTCATTCATGCTAGCCAGGTGTGCTATGGAAGCCATATGCAGGGTAGCAGCGAAAGAGTGAAGCGATCAGAAGCAGGGAAATTAAACAGCATCAAAAATGTTTAAACAGTATCCCAAAGCTGCATGGAGTAATTTCATGTTGTTGCCTCCAGCTGGCAAATTACAGGACCCTTTCATAATTTAAGCATCTCATGATGCAGAATCATGCAATATGATGTAGTGTTGTTTTTCTCCGTCGTTAGCTGAGGTGACAGTCAAGAGGCTGATTATTTCTGCCATGCATGCCATAGGCTTTCAGATTGATTTTCGGTCAGCCATTGAGTTCATTTTTTTCAGTACAGTATGAAATCTATTTGCAGAGACCTAAAAGTTGCTTACGAAATGTAATATGTCATTGTGAACATTTTGTTTGTTTATTGATTCATTAATTCATTTTTGTTAAATCTACTTTCTTGTTGTTTGGCATTGAGGTAGCATTTTGAAAGCTCTCCATTTAGGTGAGTTTTTAGAGGTCCAATATTTGGCTACCAAAGAGCAGCTGTCTGATCATCATAATGGTGCCTACTACATGACAATAATCTTTACAAAAATTACATATTAATATATAAAAAAGACATGGTAGCTTGCCATATTATTTTGCTCAAACATTTCACAGTCTATACGTCAATGGTTACGTACTACTTGGTATATGATATGAATGCTTATTTGGTAGGGCAGGTTTAGTGTCCATGGCTTGAGGCGATTAGTGGTTATGGTGATGCTGTTGGACGTGGTTTCTGCTCTGGTATGTGTCTGTAGCCATATGTGTCCCATAAAGGTGCAACACATGGTAACGTAACGTAAGTCTAGCAACTGCTGGGGATCAGGTGGTTTTTCTATTTTTCTTTAGAAATACTTATGACTTCAAAATTTGCATAATGTTTAATGTGCCAATCCAGGCTCCCATAGTCATTATATTAACATATTTTTTATTTCTCATTTTAAAGGAAACAAATACAACTCTTACAATCTGTTATTCACACTGATTTTATGGTGATTTTGACCCACTTGAGTCCAACCACAAAGGAGTTTTACAAAAGGTTCAGGATGTGAAAAAAAAATTAAATTACAAAAAACCAAAAGGTTAAGGATGCACGGACCGACACACACTCATTTCCTTGGCATTGATACAACAGACGATACAATCACTGGGTACAGATCAGGTGTGTGTGAGGTGAATGTGAGGGAAAGAAGAAAACGATAAAAACAACAAACAGGAAAAGATCAAGAGACCACAGAGATCAGAGAAAGCACATACAGTATGTAGTAGAGAGGAAAGTATATTAAAAAAACCAGAAACTGAACAGAAGGCCTGCAAACTTGGCATGTTAGTTCAATGTCTCAATTCATCCACTCCCTACTTCATTAATGTCTGACTCTATGCACTCAAATTACTAGCCGGGCCCCATCATAAAAAATGAAAACAACCGTATCTATCTACGTTCTTATAAAACACAGGAATAGAAAGACGAAACTGAAGGAACGGCAGTCAAGAATACTGGATAAGAAAACGTTTTTAAAAAGAAGCCACATTAAAAAATCATAAAGATGTGGAGAGATTGTGGATATGTTGCATTCTTTCTCGTTATTTATTTATAAGCGTCAGCTGCCCCCCCACCACCCTCAAACTTAGTGCTGCCCCAAACTGGAACCAGATTTCTGTGAGGCCGGGAGGTGGTGGATGTTATTCTGAGTCCTGAAGGAAAGATTGGATCAAGAAGAGGGAGATTTCATGGTTTAGGGTTTTTTTAGGAGAAAAAAAAGGGGGTGGTTGTATTTTTTTTTCTTTTTTTTTGCTGAGGGCTTAAGGTTGACTGACAGAGAGCGAGCTTTAGAGTCTCCTTCCTTCAATCAGCCTGAGTTCGATGAACTAATGCAGTTAAGAAAATATTTTCAGAGGTTGAATTACTTTATTGGCCAAGTACAATAAATATGCAGGGGTGTAATCTTCACATTTTACAAGCACAGTATTAATATATTATTATTTGGCTTTTGTGTTTAAGTGTATATGATTGAACTGCAATGCTCCAGAAACATCATTTAAAACATAGCCATGAAGGGTGCAGTATAATATAATTGGTACATTTTGGTTGCTATTACTGATAAAAGTTACTGTCTCCACAAGTTTTGAAAAATATTTGCCCATGTATTATCACAGCACCACAAGTTTAAAATATATTTATTTTGTTTTCATTTCAGTGCAGCAGAATACAAGCCAATGTAACCAAGAGAGAAACATGGATTAAACACATAAAATGAAAAAGTAATAATTAATGTAATAAATGCATTCAGTAAAATTCCTGCCTCCCAAGGACTTACGTCACTTTAGAACACATTGTACTTTCAATTCATTATATTATAAGACTATAAAATATATTTTGGGGGAAAAAGTTAAGTGAATAGAAGTTAACTTATACAGTTCAGGAGAAGTGTTCAGAGTTTGGGGAACTTCAGGCTTTTTGTCATAGAACTGACTGTTCTGAAGGCTTTGGTGGAACTCTGTTGGCTCAGTTTGACACAGGCGGGCTCTGCTGTGGTTTAAGTGGAAACAGTAGGGGAGAGAAAGACTGATCACCTCTCCTTTTGTCAGTCGTGATGAGAGATTCTGTCTTTGTGTCCCTTCCTTTTCAGCTTTTTTTTCCCTTCAACTTCTTTCTTTTTTTGCTCCATCTGCCTTCCTCTTTTTTTTCTTCTTTTTTTGCCTCAGTCTTTTGTCTTGCACTCTACTGTATCCCTCAAGTGCCAGCAGAGTTATGTTCCCCATTTAATTTATAGAAAGAAATGTAATTTTTTTCCACTATCTATTGTTGATTGATATAACACAGCTCTGGTTCAGTCTATGCGGTTCTTACAAAATACTTAAAATACTGTACTACATAGAAGCAGAAAACAATTAACACAATAATTGTTCTTTATTTGGAAAGCAGAAACAGCAGTTTATAAAAATGCCTTCGTACTGGTTTGTTTAGTTTGTTTCTGTGTAGTGGAAGGCAAAAATCCCTACAGAAATGAGAGATCTGCACCTACTAACACCTACTAATGGAAGAGAAGAATAAATGATGATGATGATGATGATGATGATGATTAAGAAGAAGAACTGTTTTAATATGCACCGATATCTACCAAAGAGTTTCAGTAAGGTCATTTTAAAAATCAATAAATTGAGAAAGTACACGCTGTACACTTTACTCAGATGTTGTTATATTGATTTTATTTATCCAAAACAGAGAACAATGAATTGGCAATTATGAAAAAAAAAACCTTGTAATGTTTAATATATTATAATCTTGCACTTTCAAGGGTAAAAGTTGATTGAATATTTGGTTTTTAGGTTTAATTGCTGTTTTTCCCTTTGATGTTTTTTTTTTGTCATTCAATGGAGGACAATCAAACACAGCAGAGACAAATATTAAATGAGATTAAATCTGGAAGTGACAGTGTTAATCATATATGGATGTGTCAGTGTGTGTGTGTGTGTGTGTGTGTGTGTGTGTGTGTGTGTGTGTGTGTGTGTGTGTGTGTGTGTGTGTGTACAAGTGTGGCAAAGCCTGCGGTGCACAATTGTGTATGTGTGTGTGTAGCCTTTGGATCAGAGAGCAGTGTGTGTGTTGGCTGAGGTTGGGGTGAAATGAGCCGTTTTAATGAGTTACTGTAGCTGTGTGTGTGTGTGTGTGTGTGTGTGTGTGTATGTATGTGTAAATGTGTGTCCTGAGAGCCCACATGGCTCAGCATGAGTAGCTTTATATCTGTGCATGTACACACACGCACACACACACACACACACACATATGCACACACACATACGTAAACTCTTCAAACATCAAATTATGTCCGTACAAAAGAGTTTGTGAATTTACAGGAACACTCCAGCTGCATTTATGCTTTGATTGCCATGTTACTGGACCGTTTTTTGATGACTGCCAAACTTGTAAAAATATGACTTAAGCATAATGAACGTTTACAAAACTCAATATATGAGGATTTATACAGTCCACAATAAGTATTTTTCCAGTTTCCTCTAAATTTAAGTTATTACAAACAGAAATGGCCAAGTAGGCTTACAATATGGAAGGAAACCTTTCACCAATTATTTTTAAAGTCAAACTGCAACCAAAGCAGGAAAGCATAATTATTATAAAGACAGTAAAAAAGTTCTCTATTAGTGGACATTGACCAAATATCAAAACCTAAATTTAAGTCAATGTTCCATATCAAAAACAGCCAAAAGTTCATTTCAGTTGAACTCCGTGGAAGGAGTTAAATGAAGAGTGGAGAAGTGCATGGTTGCCTGGACCAGATTTATGTGGACTAATGTTTTTAAGGAAACATTAGTGTTGTCTGTGGCTCAAACGAAGTTACAAAAATAATTACTTCACTTCCCGGTAGCAATAGCTTGGTTGGGCAATCCATCAAACGCAATTGGCAGTGTCTGCAGATTTTGATCGCTGCAACAAATCACAATAACAAATATGTCAAAATGTGTGGAAATGTGTGGGGTTTTTTGCCCAAGTGTGTGTTACTGCCGAACCTGTGCACACCACCTCTCACTCAATGCGTGCTGTGATAGGCAGCAGCCCCTGACACCCCTGAACAGGACAAGTGGGTCAGAGATATGGGTGGATGAAAAGACAGCTGAAGACTTGATTATTATATTAGAAAAGACTTGCTATGCTGTGCTCGGGGAATATAGCTAACAGCCAAAACTAAAAAGCACAAGAGGAAATCTTAATGTGGTTCTTGACAGGAACTTTTCCAGCAATTTTTCCAAGCAGTAAGCCAATACTAAACATCTATTTTCAAACACAATGTCACTGAATGTTTACTGCTGTCAGTTCAGTGGCTTGAGGCACTGAGTTTTTAATGCATTAATGTAATGTATTAATTGTTCAATGTGAATTGCAATTAGTGTACAGACCAACCACTGACCTTGAGTAATTTTAGTCTTAATATAAAAGTGCACACTCTTTCTCTTTTTCTTTGCTCCTTGCCTCAGGTAAACTCACACATATACATGCAACTCTCAAATAAGCAAACACACACAGGCACACACACACACACACACACACACACACACACACACACACACACACACACACACACACACACACAGACAAACACATAGTGGGGGGACTGTTGACCTCAGTTGATAATCCAGTACAATGCATCTGGTTATGATGTAAATGGATCATATATCCTTACAGTTAATCATACCTACAGCTGCATGTGTGTGCACCAGCTGGAAGACACAAGCAGGGTGAAGGTCATTCATTCATTTTCTGTAAATGTACACTATTACCTTTCAACTTCCTCTCTCCTCAGCTTTCATCCTTTCATCGGTCATTATTCTTTCTCATCATTCCTTTCCCTCCCTCTTTCTCCTCACTTCATCTGCTTCCTATAGCTTGTGTGCTTTTTTATACTCCTCATCACCTATGTCTCTTCACTCTCTCCTCTCCTCTCCTCTCCTCTCCTCTCCTCTCCTCTCCTCTCCTCTCCTCTCCTCTCCTCTCCATTCCTCTCCTCTCCTCTCCTTACTCTGCCATCTCCTCTGACTGCCACACCTCTTCCCCTCTCCTCCCGCCCTATATCTGCTTCCTTTTCCTCCCCAAGGGGCTCCCCCTTACTCCACCCATTGCCTGTTTGTTTGAATATGCTCAGCACAGCGCGCATATAAATCAAGCTTACCTCATGATGTCACGATCACTGAGGTCACCTCAGAGGGAGGCTGGCGGCCACATCTCTCTCAGTGCAGCACAAGTGTGTGTGTTTGTAGCCATTTGGACTGCTATTTGTGGGCAGGCACACACATCAATGCACGCCACCATGTCAGGGAGAGCAGTGGGACTCATAAAAGCAGTACAGTAGTTTGTCATTGTAGCAATCCGTCTTTGTTTGTCTAATGCTCAGCTGGTCAACTTAACCCGCCCAACCTCTCTGTAAGTGACACTGTTTAATCAGCCCTGGAGAAAATTTGGTCCACCATAATAATTTTTCTTTAAAAAAAGAAATAAAGAAGTATATCTTCAATGTAAGGAACATAATTTTTAACTGGGTAAAATGCTTCCAACTGACCCACTTAATCTCCACAACTCCCATGGTGTTGCTTAACATTGAAGTGGGCCACTGTCTGTGCAGTAGATACAAGCAATACTTGGTGGACCGTCCCTTTAAGAAACACAGTTCAGTTTCTCATTGAATTAAATGATCCAATGCTTCACTTGTTCTCAAAACTGCACAGTCTGTCTTGGAGTGAGCAATCAAGGGCTCTGCTGTTTAACAAAAATGATATTTGAAGAGTTATGGATTTAGAAATGGGCTTTTATTGAACCACCTACGGAAGTTACACTAATTCAGAGCATCCACTTAACCTATTCAAGCGTGCCATTTAGCACCAATTAACATTTAGATGGGTTGATTTATGAATGCTTTTTATGTGTGTTTGTGTTTGTGCGTGCTTGTGTGTGTGTGTGTGTGTGTGCGTGTGTGTTTATAATCTCACCTCCCCCTCAATCTCTCTTCTGCCATATTTGCTTCTTTCTCTCCTGTCCTCCCACATTTTCTCTAATAGGTCAAACAAGGCCGGCCACTTCTGCTCTCTGCATCATTCTCTTGAGCTCGCCCCATCGTTCTTTTTCCTCTACCAGCCCATTGAGACTTGACACAGGGATCGTATATTTGATTAGTGTCTATACGGCCGACGGCGCCACATGTAATCTCAGTGGCTTTATACCTTTAGCCTGTCTAGAAGGGGGGGGGCAACTAACATTTAACTGATACACAGACAAAATAAATATGGGGAGATTTGTGTACGGAAATACACTTGCAACACAAATGCATAATATGTGTACACAAGCCACAAGCATCTACAGTGCGCTAGTGGTAGCTAAAAAATGTTTACCCACAGAGAGAAATTGTGTTCACAGATCTGCTTTTTTTAAAATCACAGTAGACAGTAGCAGCTACATCCTTAAAATATGACGTTGAGTATTTTATCTGAACGGGGTGCTAGTTGTGTCCAGTTGCTGTCAGCGTGACTGACTGTTCATTTCCTTCCTTTCTGTCAATGAGAGGGACCGATAGCATCAGCAGGCCAAACAAATGAACACACAGGAGCTCGGACATGAAAACACCCACTGACACAAGCATACACACACACACACACACACACACAAACGATGTGTAATGCATTATGAGTAGGTGTGTGTTGCAAAGGGATTTCCTGTCTCTGGCACAACAGTCACACTTGGTAGATGTTTGAGTCAAGATAGCGGCGTGTGTGTGCATACGTGTGTGCATGAACATGTGTGTTTGTATGTTAGGTCTCAGGAAATGGTGTCCTGTTCTACATGTTTCACTCTCACTGATTTGATTTAGGAAAAGAGATAATAAATTTAGTCTGGCTACCACTTCCTGAGAATACCCAATAGACCCTACACTGACTTGCGTGCACATAGACATACACACACATTGGAAAGGTTTCTGATTACTTTCTAAATAAGGAGTGGACAGAAATATATATATGTGAATATATATTGCAGTGCATTTTTTTCCATCAAGGTAAAGTTATTGAAGTTAATTATGGTAAAATGTTTGCTTCTTACATACATTTATTATATTATTTATCTAGTGCTGTAACATGGACTTTTTTTAGCCTCCCCACAAGCACACACACAAACTGGCACAACATGCCACAGCCACAATGATGTAAGGCTTCCAGTGGAACATGAAGTCCAAAAGATTGTTTGGGATATATAATTATTTGTTTCATAACAGATCTTGACAATGAAGTGCTTATCTCAGCCCATCCTCACAAGAAAAACAACTAGATTATAGGTCTAAAATTCAGGCTGAAATGTTACACCATCTAGCAGCTATAGTAATTATGACACAAGAAAGTGACGCAATTTAGGTGACGTCAATATAAGGTAACTTGATAAGATTATTATTTCCTTATTTGGGGGAGGCAGGTTGGGTGGATAGCTAGATAGATAACTTGGTTTGACAATTGTTAGCTTCCTGTTTCCACCTGTGAGTCGGGACAATTTTTAAAAACCTGCAACTTTGTGGTTTTTCCTGTTGCCACGACGATGAAGGCTGCGGCACTTTTAAGGAAGTACAAAGTACATTTCAAGTGATCATTTCAACCCCTAAAACATGATCTTTCCCCATCTTCAACCAAGTGGTTTTGTGCCTAAACCTAACCACATAATTCTTTTTTCAACAGTGATGTGTAATGGTTTTGGAAAGCAACATATTGCTGTGTTTCTGGAGTGTGTTAACTATAGCTGCTTGATGGTGTGAATGTAACTATTAGTTGGTTTTTAATTGGCTGAATTTCAGACCTATGCTGTCATTCAATTATGAAGATGTGTGGGTTTACTTAAAAAAAACATTTGTGCTTTTGCCACATTTGTTGTTGTTGTTGTTGTGGTGACAAAATAAAAGAGAGAGTAAGAGACAGGATAAAATGAATGGCACAAGGAAATCGCTTTACACAGATGCAGCTTATCCTAACCAGATTCTGTTTCCATCACTGTACCGACGCTTTGCCTTATTGAGATCACCTTGTTCACTACCATGTTTGCTTGTCATGTTCCTGTCTGTTTTTGATCTACTATGTGATATGTCATGTATTGTAGAATCTTCTTTTAATATCTGGAATCCCAGATGCTGTTCAGATATAATAAAGTAATAGAAGATATGGCAGTATGAATATAACGTGATAGCAATAACAGAAAAATCATATAGTCTTCTATGCAATTTGACAGCCATTTGAAATAATTTAATAACTATTCAATCTGTCTCCAGGTGACAGGCCCCTGTAAGCAGTGTCGGTGGTACTGTAGCGCTTGGTATTTAGAAAGTAGGAGATCAGCAGTTTGTTTAGAATAAAAGACAAACCTTATGATTGGTTGAATAATGGTTTGACAAAAAATGAAAAAAAGTCCACCTATTGAAACCTCAACAGAAATAACTATGTGAAAGGTTGTGGCCATGCACACTGATTGGCCAGTACTGAGGAAGTTAATGAAACTGAATATTTGAATTACCCTCTGGATTCAGCTCCATTTTATAAAAATGGACAATGACACTGATTACTGCTTCATGTGCAACGTTTTATATGTTGGGAAGATCGATTACACCTCGGATATTTGAAGTCTCCTCTGTGCCATGGGATGGTTAGACTAGATTAATGGAGGGAGACATGGCAAGATAAAGTGTTGAACAGAAAGAAAACGAGAAAAGGATCTAATTTTCAGCAGAAAAAGGCAGAAGAGCAGTTGATGGGGAGATGAGCAAATGGAGAGATCAGTGAAAGGAATGAGAGAGAAAGGTGAGGATGGGTCGCTTGTGTAAGGATGGACAATAGTGAGCATGGAGTGAAGGGTAAGAGGGTATATAGTGACATAAGAAGAAGCACAAGGAGGGACACAACTGAACTGTATGAAGACAGATGTAAGAGGGGATGAGAGAAGGAGAGAAAGAAGAGGAGCAGGAGAGAAGGGGGATCAGACAGAGGGACAGAGGGAGGTGTAGAAGAAGGGATGACAAGAAAAGCAGACAAGTCGAGTCCCCTACTGAGATCTCATTTCCAGCTGTCTGATAATGCTGCTCTTCTTCTGCCCCTAATCTCTACATGGAGGAAATGAGAAACACACACACACAGACACACACACACACACACACACACACACACACATACACACACACACACATACCCTCTTGAATGTGCTAATACACACAAGTGTACAAAAGACACAAATACACCAATGTATAGACGAATGTACACACCAACACTCATTAAGGACACACATTTCTGCTGAATATATGCACAAGAAAATAGACAGCTTAACACGGACACATACAGTAGGAACACAAACATGACAATATATGTACAAAGCTGTATTTACCCAACACAAGCATTCTCTTTCTTCTTGACACACA
Organism: Scomber japonicus; assembly: GCF_027409825.1. Classification (NCBI taxonomy): domain Eukaryota; kingdom Metazoa; phylum Chordata; class Actinopteri; order Scombriformes; family Scombridae; genus Scomber; species Scomber japonicus. The sequence continues at coordinate 24,049,606 of NC_070585.1, read as the reverse complement.
CAAACACACTTATTCCCTGCTGGGAGCCTATTAGCTTCTCAGTGTCATGGGGTGAACAGAGGATAATGATTCACAGATCCTTTCAGTATCTGTCTTTCTTCTCTGTCAACAGAAGAAAGACAGATACTACAGATAGACTGACAGATGCAAAAAAAAGAAAAAAAAGAGGATAGAGTGAGGACATACAACAGGTGTGGGAAAAAAATGCAGACATGGCTTTCTGTCTTTGTTTCCCCTACTCTGTGCCTTTCATCCGTCCACTTAATGAACGATGTGTCCGTTTGATTCATGTCCAGCAATGACAAATTTGGAGGGCATCTAGTGATGAATATAGATAGATGAAAGGCTGCATTTCAGTTGTTTCCAGTGTACATACACTAATTGACTATCTAATATAAATGAGTTAGTTTAAATGCAAATAAGAATGAAAGCATTTCCACATAGAAACAAGATACATCTGTCCTCACTCACTCTCTCTATTATGCCCTAATTCGTTATTTATGCAACCAGAGGAATCTTTATTCTTGTCATCCATGCTCACAGCACCTCTGAAAATAGCTTATGTGTGTTCTTATGGGTGCATTTTTGTGTGTTTGACCAGTGTGCGATGCAGAGTTCACCAGACTCCCAGTTGGCGATGAGTCAAATTCTTTTTGCAAGGAGAACATTTCGGATTTTCTCATTTTAAAGAGAAAAAAAAGGGGGTAATCTCAACTCTGATTGCCAGTGATCTGTATGCACTGATGGAGATGAGCAGGCTGAGTGTGTGATAGTGATCTGATTGTGCAGATAGGCAGCACAGAGAAGCATCACAGCGCCATCTACTGTCGGGAAACCCCATTTGTTCACGTTTTGCAGGCAAGGTGTTGCATACAGTCTATCTGCAGGGTGGGGTTTTAATTAAACTGGGCACCATACCTATTCTATTCAATCCTGTTCTGCTTTTCTCATGCCGTCTTTTTCTTCTTGTCATCTTTATTCTTGTATTATGTTTTTTTGTTTTGTTGATTCAACCCTAAGTACTTAATCTACAGTAATTACATTTGTCGTCAGTTTCCCTAATCGAATCAGAGGAATTGGGGTTTTTTCCCCCTTTAATCCATGCAATAAGCATGCTTTTGACCCTATCTCTTTCTCTGTCTGCTTTCCCTCAACTGTAACAGCTTCAACACTGTAATGGCTATTTGATTGCAGTGGCATGCCTGTGACCTGAATGAGTAAGGCAACGTGGGTACAAGCGCATGAATTGAAACTGTACATTACCTCATAAACACAAGAGCCACTGCAGAGTTTCACTGTAATTTGGGGTAATTGTCTAAGCTGCAGTGTAAAGTTGCATCTGTGTTTTCTTTCCCCAACCTGTGATTCAAATGGCCAAATGCAAAAAATATATAACTTCACATTACATCCTGCTGCTGTTTAGCATCAGTTGCCAACATTATGGTCAGATATCGTCTAGCTTTGATTTATATGAAGGTTGGACTAATTTTTCTGTACTCTGAAGGACCTGGGTGAAATCGTTTCTGGGGAAGCAGCGTCCCTTTTTTTCATAGGCAGTGATTGTGATAGGGGTTATTTAAGCGTTAGAATTACATTTAATGTGTTTAAGTTAAAGGAACAGGGGCTGTTAAGAAATGTAGTCACTGGACAGTCTTAAAGTAATACTGTAATGGACGAGTATAATACAGTGTGTGTTGTATTTTTGGTCCTCTTAGTTAGCTGTGTGTTGATGCCGTAGCTTAGATACTGTAATTTGCAGAGCTGGAGTCCTGTTTACTATCAAGATAATGGAGTTGCCATGTGGCTCTGCTCAGTTTGTGTTGCTCAGAGCAGATTGTTGAGGTTTTGGTGCAGCTTTTACAGGGTGTCTGGATTTCATACCCATGTAGGAGTTTACCACTGTGGCCCAAGGTTCAAATTTCTTGCTGCGGATTGTATTTATAAACTGAAATGATCACAGACACATGAGTCATAAAAATGATTTTAAAAATATGATATGATACAGTACAATAAAATGAAATCTGACAGTCTGACAATCGCTTTCCTTACTGCTGTGAGGGCCACCCAGTCAGCATGAGAAGAGTTTCTTCTGTTTTCACTGAAGAGTTTCAACATCTCACGATCTAAGTAAAGACGTTTTGACATTTCACAAACATGACACCCTATTAACCAAGGGATTAATAGAGCTTCAAAAGTGTTTTTTTCTTCTTTTTAAATCCAGTAGACAGCCATAATTTTGCAGATTTTTATAACCCATTATACGATCTTTCTGCAAACCAACAAGGAACATTACTGTGTAAAATGCTGCAAAACAACATGTTGTCCACTAAATACAGTATAACTTTACTCCATTCTTCTTAAAGGGAGCTTTATGTCATGTTGGGCACATTAATTGAAGAAATCTTTCAGTATTATATGTATGTTCATTCACAATAAAATCTTCCACTGATCTATACCAAAATTTGAGAAAAAAATAAATCAAGTAAAATCTACCTTCCTCTCCTTCATTTGTGTTTGGAGTGGTTGTCATGCGGTTGTCAGCCATTTTGCTGAGGTAACGGCATAAAGTTGTGAAATTAGCTCGGCCTTGTAAAGACTGGTGTAGTTTTATTCTGGAAAACATGAACATTCTGGGGCAATTACATCTCAATGGCTGCCTTCTGTCTAGTGTGTAAGAACGGGTTTTTGTGTTTCTGTATGTGTGTGTGTGTGTGTGTGTTTGCGTAGCAGGGTGAGCAGCAATGATGACAATGTACATGTCTATGTTGTTGCACATACGTCATGTATGGCGTGTGTGCGAACTTTGCCCGTGTGTGTGTGTGTGTGGGTTTGTGTGTATTAGAAAGCATTTTGTACACCATGTGATAGCATTATGTGCTGATTGTGCTCCCCTGGGTCCTGCCCTCCCAATGCCTCCACCCCAAGTTATTTGTCTAACACACTCATGCATACACATTACACTCTAAACCCACCTCCCATCCTTTCACTACGCCCTTGACCTTTTTCCTCTCTGCCCTTTCTTTCTCTCCTTTTCTATTGTGTTTTGTTTTCCCTTCTTTAATTGTTTCATTTTCTTTCTTCTATCTTCATTTATCCTCTTATTCTATTTCCTTTTACCATTCTTACACCTATTCATCTTTCTCCTACTCTACCTCTCTTCCTCATTTCCTCATTTCCTCCTACCTTCTTCTTTTTCCATCTCTTTTTCTGTCTTGTCCTGTCCTCCATCCTTTCCTCTGTCCTCTACCTTCATACTTGCCTTTGCTTTCACTTCTTCATCTTCTCTCCCTCCTACTCCCCCACCACTAGCACCACCGCACACACATACACCCCCCCTCACACACACACACCCACCACACCCCCCCTCTCCATTAGCAGATTAGATTTAGTCCCATAATGCCGCTGGGCACCATGATTTTACTGGCTCTCATTACTCCTAAATCATCCTTTCCTTCTCTCTCCCTCTCTTTCTCTCTTCCCCTCTCTGCACCCCCCCCACCCCTCTGTCTCTCCCTCATCTCCCAACTATAACATGCAAATACCCCAAACACACACTTCAACACACACACACACACACACACACACACACACACACACACACACACACACACACACACACACACACACACACACTCCATATGCCATATGCCAAGGCCTGCACTGCACACCGTAACACCCCTGAATTAGCAGCAGAGCCGGTGATTTGTGATGCAGTGTGATTGGGTGGGAGGGAAGAAATTTGGTTCAATTTCTGTCTGTCCGCATCCATCCTTTATTCCTCTCCATATATTCCCCCAGGACATGAATGATTTTCATATCACAATGTTTGAGGCAGACTACATTCGCTGGCATGCTGTCATATGAGGTGTTTTGGAGCAGAATTTCCTGGAATAAAGGGATGGTGTAATGCAATTTTTGAAGGACAGGTTGTTTCTTTTTTTGACATATATTGTAACTGGAGAGACCTGGAAAGACAGAGAGAGATGTGAAAGAGGTGAAAAGACAAGCAGGCACAGAGAGAAAAAAAAAACAGAAAGAGTCACTTTTATTTATGCATGCGTGTGAGCGGGTGGCCGTTAGTTTTGAGTGTTCATCATTCCCGTTGTGTCAGCTTCTTATCATTTATTATGGCAGCGGGTGAGTTAGATGTACTTTTACCCTCTGTGACAAAACTGCTGATCACCACGTCCATTTTAATCGTGCCAAAGCAACTGCGAGCACATTTACAACATTCATCTACATGCAGTGCTGAATGTACTCTGTATAAAATACCAGCAGATATAAAAATATTACACTGTACACTGCTAGCATTTAAGTCATATTATATACCAGAAAAACAAACAAATATTGATGTAAAGTAGAGCAGAAAAGCTATATTTTTTATTTTTATTTTCAATATTATTTTAACTCAAATTAAAAAAGGTTGTTATATGAATTATATATATATATGAGAAAATAGATACATATTCAAAGAAACATGGTCAATTATAACATGAAAAGACACTCAACTATAGACCTTACATTTTCTTTTGAGACCTTGTGAGTTTTGATTAAAACTGTTTAAAAAAAGGAAAGAAAAGACAATAAATCTATGTTTCTTCACTTCAATTTACTGAATCCCTAATTCTTCTGATTCTTACAGTCATTGTAATGGGTTGCAGTTTTTCAGTTGTGACCAGATGTTAAGCCCAATTTAGTTTATATTTTTTTTAACCCTGATTTGACCAGGCAAATTAACTAAGAATCCATTTCCTGCACCTGTCCTGGTTCTTCAAACCACAGAGAAAGCTTGTTAGAGAGGAACAATAGCGCAGAATCTGGATCCACTCAATCTAATCTCTCAGCCTTAATGGGCACTGCTGCTTTTCGGACACACCCTACCACACACACACGCACACACACACACACGAACATGCACACCTGTGACGACCACAGACGTGTACACACATACACTACCGGAGGTTGCAGGCATGATAACGTTTATTTGATCAGTACACAGACACTCAACCTTACAGGTGGACCCTGATATTTTCAGCAAGGATATTGATACATGCAATGGCATACACAAACATTTGTAAACACACGCATGACTCACAGAGATCCCTCTCTTCCAGTTAGCCATGACATTAGCCACTCGCTGTTTCTAACTGGATCATGGGGCTTACTAAAGAGATTAAGGCCTGGAGACAGCATAGCAACCACACACACAAACACACACACACACACACTCGTGTACACACAAATGTGCTTTCTTTCTTTCTGGTTGTCCTTTTTATTACTTTCTCTTTCTACATCTTTCTAACTTCTTTCATTCTGTCTGTTTCTCTCTTTCTCTCTCTCTTTCTCTATCTATCTCTCTCTCTATCTATCTCTCTCTCTCTATCTCTCTCTCTCTGTCTCACACACACATGAACAGACACACGCAAATACACACATACACTCTCGCTCAACCAGACAGGCCCTCAGGCAACGAAGACAGCAGCCAGTAGCCATTGTAGAAGACAGTCTGTCAGAGGAATTAGCCTACCACTGCATGGGAAGGGAGGATGACAGTCTGCTCTGTTAGCCATCACAATCACTTTATTTCACCAAGTACACTCGGACAGATACAACCATTGTAAAAGCCTCCTTTTCTATTCTGTGAAGTTGCTTCACTGCTGTGTTACGAAACCCCATAGAACAGAAATGTTGAGAAAATCAAATTTCAATTGCTTTTCAAATATAAGAGGGCAATATTTGGAGCTTGGCTGAAAGATATTTAAAAGGCAATTTAACTGAAAGTATACTGTATGAAAACTACATTGACTGCAAGTAAGTGACATTTTAGTGCTACTAATGTAGTGCTGTTGAAGTCTCCAATTATTTCCTTTAACATGCACCTGCAATGTGGGCATGGACGACTCTTTGAAGGTCTGTGAGTATGAAGCTGTATGAGATGCTGCTTTTCTGGTCACCAGACAAACCCACTAAATGTTGTTGGCATTTAAGCTAAAAGGCCATTTTTATTAGTTACTTCGTAGTTAACCCACGTGATACAGTTTGCATTAAAGTGAGCAACCTGTCTGCTCAGTTATAATTCAGTCAAACTAGAACACGTTAAAGTACCTGTTCAGGATAAACAGAAAGTATATAAAAAGCATTCCTTTTAAAACATATTGCCTCTGCCTCTTGTTTGTGTATGATTGGTTGTTATACAAACAGGGACAGCTATAATAATAATAATACATTTTATTATAAGGCACCTTTCTTGGCACTCAAGGACACCTTACAAAGTTTCAGGAATTAAAAACACATTAAAAAGAAGCAACAATACAAATAAAATATACAAAATAAAGACAATATAAAAGTGACAGAGCAATTGGCATCAGATGGAATGAGCGGTTTTAAACAGATGTGTTTTGAGTTGTGTTTTGAGTTGTGATTTGAAATGGGGGAATGAATCGATGTTTCTGAGTTGGGGTGGTAATGAATTCCAGAGACGTGGAGCAGAGCGGCTGAATGCTCTGCTCCCCATAGTGGTGAGACGGGCGGAGGGGACAGACAGGTGTATGGAGCAAGGGTTTTCAAAAAATACATTTCTAAATCATTTTACTTTACTAATGAAATAGTGAAAACTAAGGTTCAATAGGTTAAAGTCTTTTGTCACAAATTTGTAACTGTGCCTCTAAAGAAGAACATTTCATACACAACAATCAGCTATTTAATATCAGGCAATTCAATTTTCAGATTAGCTTTCAGACATTCTGATATTACATAATAAGATTCAGGCACACTTTACACAGGAGGGATCATGTCAACCTTTACAAGGACATCATCGTCACACAGAAACCTTGACTCCCCCAAGTTCACATTTGCCCACATTTCACCTTCAGTTGTATTCTTCTCTCAGCATCATGAAAGGCCATGCAGCTATTTGCCAAACACATAAACAACAAAGGCTTGCTTGTTTTCCTTCGCTTCTTCTCTTTCACACACACACACACACACACACACACACACACACACACACACACACACACACACACACACACACACACACACACACACACACACACACACACACACACACACACACACAGTCCCATTTTTATCAAACTCACATCCTTCCTTAGTACTATACACTTACATACAAAAAACCCCAACACAGACATTCACTCTCCTCCTTTCAGCCTCTCTCTTTCTAACCCCAGCACCGTTGAGACACCTGTGCTGTTCTGTTCGGTTTCTTTGGTAAAAGTTAATTGGCCCACTGGCAAAATGGCCTTCAGTAACCTTGACAACGCTGACCTGCTGAGAGACAGATCAGAACTCAGAGAGATGCCTTACATACACACACACACGCACACACACACGCACACACACACACACACACACACACACACACACACACACACACACACACAGAATATACATAGTATGTACAGACAGTCTCAAAGAGGCATTGTGTGACATTGTACTGAACATGCAGTACATAGTGTCTAACATGGACACCCACACAACATACAGTACACATACTGCTATACGTGTGTTTATAGATGTACTCCATGTCTGCCATACACACACACACACACACACACACACACACACACACACACACACACACACACACACACACACACTTCCTGCACATTTCCCAGCAGTCCCCTTCTTCTGTTCAATCTGCTAATTTGCGGTGTATTATTTATGGGTGCTGAGGTGCTCCCCTGATGCTTATAAAGGCAAAACGCCACACTCAGCTCCTTTATTCACACCTCCTCCTCTCTCCCTATGGTTTACCTTCATCACCTTTTCTTTCATCTCTCTATCCTTTATCTAAACCTACTTTTCTCTTTATTTTTTATCTCAGCCAGGCTCAGCTGGAAGGAGATCATGCATTTGGTTGCATCCATGCGTGTATCTGTCTGCAGCTAGTCTCATATACTATTGGACCCATCAGCATAATATTCATTTTGCACATTTATGAGTGTATGCTCAAGGACCTCTTGTGGTTGCAGTGATTAATAATGTTTAAAACCTATTTTACAATGAGATTCCTTAAAAGCCTATCATGAAGCTTCAACTTTTTTTCTTTTCAGCAGTCCTCCTCATTTTACAGTATGTGTTAGCAAAAGGCATTTCCAGCAATCGGCGAGGCTAAAAACAAGCCTTACCAAGTTGTTGCAGGCCACATTTTAGCCTTTAGATGGATCACAAAACTGACATATTCTTCAAAATATGTCTTGTTTTGTCATGCCCTTCCATGATGGTGATGTGGGTTCAGTCATTCAGTGAAGAGTCAAACAGGTGTTGGGTTCATCTTCTCTCTAATGGCAGAGCTATGCAGCACCCATCCTCTATTCCTACATCAACCATTTATTAAAGTACTTCACTATTTACTTTAAAGGCTTGCTCAGCCATATACCACGTGCAATGACGGGTTTATTCATTCAGCCTACCATACAACAGGATTTATTCTTGCCAAATGATGCTCTGCAGCAGTAAGTAAAATGTGCTCCAGAACTGGCGTTTCCAGCCACATTTTATTTTAATTGTGTTATTCTTTATTCCTTTCTTTAAACTGTAATTCAAAATGTATTATTTCTTTATATTTTTCATTTAAATACTTGAGCTTGCAGAGGATGGGCATATCAAATTAGACATTGAGACAACTGTCTGTGGACTAAAAGCTTCTTAAAAAGCTGTATATTGGCTTAACAATTTCCAACAAATCCATTCAGTCAAGGAGCTTTGGCCATTCTCAAAAGAATCCCAAACCAAAATCCTCCATCACCCTTAATGCTTCAAATCCTTTTCTCTCTGAGGATCATTCATTTCTCATGGGAGAATCCATTACCAATTTATCATTCTGATGCACATGTTTTGCATTGCAAAGCATTGTGATTATTCCACTTAGCTATCAGTGCATAATATCAGTCAAATGTCAGTCTGTTTCCTCATTTTGTGAGGCTTTGTGAAAAATAACAATAACAATTTAATCTTAGGACCTACTTTGCAATGGAAATGTACTTTAAGTAATTAGTTTTATCCCTGTCCATTTGACCCAAAGATACATCCAAGGATTGCTTGATTGGATAGATTGCTTCAATTTCAGTCATTTTGTCAAGTTGAATAGCATTTAGCAGTAAAGAAAGCACTGTATACATGTTACCAGTTTTACCAATGGGTCAACGACTCATTGAAAGTAGCCTACCAGGTTCAACTATTCATGAATACATCTTCTAATCTGACAGGGACATAGTCTTTCATTGTTCAAAATATGTTTTAATTAATCTTGTCAGTTTTTAAAAGATGAAAAGATCACCTGACTACCTTATATGAAGCTGACATTAAGCAGTAAATGAGATCATCTTGCTGCGTTGAACCTTCATCAACCCACTACTTCATGATTTCTATGTTAATTTTAGTTCAAGGATTACATGCTGCTCTGTGAATACACGGAGAAAAGCTGCACTTTAGAATATTGAGATAATTTCTCACAAAATAGTAAGAATAAACTCTTTTGCTATATTTTAACCTACTCGTGTTTTAGGTGTGCGTACAGTTTGGATTAGATTTATAGAACTTAATAGTGATCAAATTGCAGTTTGGTGAGAACTGCAGAGTAAATATTGCCAGTACCAGTTTTGCATTGCCTCCACTCTACTCTCATGTTAGATACTATTATAATAGAAATACTGTACAAAGAAATAGATTTCGTGATCTCCCGTCTATACATTCATCCTACTTCTACGACACTTTAGTGTGTTTCTATCTTTTCACGCCTGCTTGTTAATCCACCCTCCCTTCCCTCCATCTATCACTCCTCTCTGTGTCCATTCTAATGACGTTTCTTGATCCTTCGCTGCTGAGATTTTATTAGCTCCATAAATGTTCCTAAGAGTCTGCAATATCGCTTAGCTAAAACACCAGAAGAAAAGGAAGAGCTAACAAGAAAAAAAAAAGGAAAGTGAAGCATAGTAGTAATATCGCTTAGTCCTGCGGATGACAATTCAAATAAGAAAATGTATTAAAACAAAATGGCGTCAGGGACATTAAAGTGAATTAGCCAATAATAAATGACCATGTGTGCGCCCCACTGCCTTAACCTCTCCAACAATTTTTTTCCCCCCCCGATAGTAACTCATCTAAATTTGTTGGACGTCTTTCGGGCATGGGGCCAGAAAAGCTTTTATATCCATAAAGGCCTATGGATCACAGAGAATTGCATTAAGCTGTCCAATTTAATTACAGTATCGACAAAACATAATAGATACTTACAGCCTTACGGAGAGCGATGGGTAGAGGAGGGGAAAGAGCAGGGAAGAGAGAGCGGGAGAGACGGAGAGAAATGAAAAGTGCAGACAATGTCCATTTATAATGCTGATGCAGTGTATGTATCAAAGGAGGCGTTTGAGGAAAGTGTGCATGTCTATCTAAGTGTGTGTGAGTGTGTGTCTCTAACGAAGACTTTGCGAGGACCCATGAGAGCTTTTGAGAATGCTTAGTTTGATTTAGATGCTACAGCTCCCTGATGACTATTTCACTTGCAAACACACACACAAATGTGCACACAAACTTGCAGAGATTCAGCTCTCTACAGTCTACACACACACATGGACACACATGCACACACACACACACACTTACTTAGAAAAGTGGCTGTCCCGTCCTGTCCCCGCCTACCCCGGCTGTCAGCCTCCCATCCACCATGATCAATAGAGGGGGGCAATATTTTTATTCATAAAGCGCCCACTTAATTAAATCAGCGGGGGTGGAGTGGAGGGGGGGGGAGTGGGAGGATTGAATAGAGGAGGAGGAATGGGGAGGGGGTTACAAGACGAAGCAAGGGCACCGAGTCAAAAGAATGGCAAAGACTGTGAAGAGAAAAAAAGGGGGAGAAATATTGAAAGGAGACCATTCCGTGTGTCCTCCATTAATTAACCAGGATACAGAGGACAGACGTCAAGGCAAAAATGTATCTGATGAGAAGAACTTTTGTTTGTCTTTACAGCAACAGTTACCTAAAAATGACATCATGTAAAGGGCAAGCATTCAGTGATCACAGTTTGGAAGAAACACATGCCGATAACTATACAATTAGAAGAATCAAACTTGCAAACTGGATTAAAGAGAAGAAATATTAAGGAGGATGAAGGAGGAAAAATGTGAAAACAGAAAGCCCAAACTAATCAAAGGTCAACCGGTTATTGAAATTGATATTCAGCATTTTTACGATTATCAGAATTGCTTTTTCTTTTTTTTTCTGATTGCCGATATGAGCTCCTTTGGCTCTGATGCAGCTGACTCTCTCTGTCTGTAGTCACAACTCTGTGGTCTAGAGCAGTGTTCCCGCCCACAGCACTATCTGATCAGCCTATCAATACTGAAGGCTGTGTATGATGTTGTGTCATAGATGGCACAAAGAAGCATCTTCAGACTGGAGCAGCTGTAGTGACTGAGTGAAGCTGTTTTCGAAGGTAAGGCAGCAGATATCGCCTAAGTTGCAGTAAACATCACAATCCTCTACGCTGATGTTTTAAAAACACTGCAGTTTATGATAAGTTTCTATGGTGACAAGCGTGCCCATTTTCCTAGTTACACTGCTGAAAATGCCTGAATAATGTTTTTACAGTAATATAACATAAGTCAAGCTAATGTTGAGTCTCAAAAGAGCGAACCTGAATATGAAAACGAGCACTTTACTAGCAAAACAATTGATAGGTTATTTCTTGCGTGTCACTTACCAAGGCTGGTCATACTCTCAGTCTCAACCCACAACTACAGAAGTGTGTCCTTCGGCTCTATCTGACTCTGTTTCTTGTAACTGTTAGAGACGTTCAGGATTGTTGGTAGAGAAAAAAACTGCATCTAAGGTTTGTGTTAATTAATACATGTACTGCACATACAGTATGGTGTACAGTTTTCAGAGTTAAATCATCACTTCTATTGCTATTGTACATATTCAGCCGTAGTAAGCAATAGTAATGAAGAAGCTGAGTTTGAATGAATCTCAGATCTCAGATCCTTTACTTAAGGAAAAGTATAAATGCCACAATGTAAAAATTCTGTATTAAACATCCTACTTAAGTAAAAGTACTTACCAGGTAAAATTACTACGTCATTTTTTTGATAATTTTGAAGAAAATCAGCCTGATTAATTAAATGTAGATTATTAATACTGACAAGTCCATGCATACGCAGCATTTTAGCTGCATGAGATGGAGCAAGTTTAAATTGCCTTGTGAAGGTCATGAGATAAATCTAAGTAGTGTTGAGATGATTGTGTCTGAAAGAAGAGAAAACATAAACAAATTAAATTAAATTGAATTTGGATTATTTTGGGGAAATATTGGAAAGTTTAGCCTCTTTGGGTATATCATTTCTTAATATTGGTTATTGGGCTTCTTGATTACTGACAATCTGTATCAGCGATGCCAAAAGCATACTGGCCAACCCCAAGTGTTGCAAAGAAATGTACTTTAAGCTGTACAACTTTATACATACGCACATACACACACACTCACACACGCACACACACATGCACACACAGACACAGACAGGCGCACACACACGCACACACACACACACACACACACAAACAATCCCCGCTATATTGTCCCATACTGCAGTCCCACTGTCTGCAATGCACTGCCAGCATGTTGGATAATATATCCCCCCAGCTTGTTGGCACAAGTCACAATCACTCAAGTAGAGTGGCTCTGTAGCCAAGACTTCAAGACCACGGTTGTAATGGGAAGGTTCCAGTTTTCAGAGCATAAAGCTATATGACTGTGGCATTGCCAAAATATAGCATTTATAGTCAGTACATTTTCCCTGGATAAATGAAGGTTACCAAAAAAGTTCTTACATGTACTTCTTTAACTTGCCCAATAAAATAATAGTTAGAATATCATATACAAAGGCAGAGTTTGGTTTATTTCCAGTCACACCACATTGTAACAGCAGACCTCCCTGTTAGTGGTTGCAATGCAATAATAGATAGTATATATATATACATCCATATTCATTAGATCACATGAATGCATGGCTGGGGTTACAATCTAGTGAAAGACAAGCATGTGTCATGTAGTGTTTCACTTTTTTTTTCAATTAATGTCCGACAAAGTTTCACCACTTAAAGTAATAATATGAATTGAAAGAGTTATTCTGTTTTTATAGTCTCTGGAATAAATTTAAACAATCTACTATCCTGGGCATATTAACCTTTCCGTATATTTATTGTGACTTGAAGGCTACAGTACTCAACAGTATAAGTTAAAATGGCATAAATGATAGTTTAATAGTTTCAAAGGTTACAGATACCACAGGATATTGAATTGGTTCTACAGTACACGCGGTAAGCACTGTAATACCTGCTGCATGACTTTGGTCTTACCCTACTGTAGACTGCCTTAAAAAACACAGGGAATATGAGCTAGCCAGCAGTCGATATTTATTACTCTCTTTATGGAACAATATTAAATGCAGTTACAGCCCCCAAGGGAGAGGAAAAAGAGACAGACATAGAGAGAGAAAGTGAGATAGTGGGAGGGGTGGAAAAAGAAAGTGAGAGAAGAGGCAGAGAGACAGGGAGAAGAGCAATGAGAGGCTTGAGCTGCCATTGAAGGTTTCTCAGGTTTCAGAAAAGAAATTGTGTCACCTCTGTCTTCCTACTTTCCCGGTTTCTTCTGCTCCCTCAATTTTCTTCCTATTCCTCTCTCTTTTTCATCTCTCCCCTGGAGCTGAGCCAAGGGTCATCCCTCTTCCTTTCTTCTTCTGCAGTCACTCTTTCTTTAATAAAAAACACTCTTACACACACATAGAAACACACACAGAGATGCATACTGCACATTTTTCGCCCATCCACTTTCACTTGCCCACTGTTTCTTACATGCAGAGATACACAAATTCTACCTGACACAAAGAGGCACACCTTTGCCACACTCCTTGTCATCTCTGTCTAACTGAGACCTCCTGTGATGCCATCTGACACAAAACCATATCAAATCAAACGTGCCTGTTTCCACTCCCCTGTTCCAAGGTTAATGGTTCAGGCCTGAGCAGCCCTGGCTCATATCTGGACAAGCCTGAGGGCGGCTCCATCTAATATCTGGAGTCTACTGTTACACAAAAAAGTGTAGGGTTAGATACCCTGGGAGAAAAGTTCATTTGGTCTGTGGGTATAAATGAAAAATGGGAAAGAAGAAAGAAAAATGACCTATGTGGTTTTTGTATGTGCAATGTGTGCATGTGTGTGTAAAAGGTTAGCATCACTATACGAAGAGGCCTGTTTCGGATTGTGTGCATGTTTCTGTGTATGTTATACGTGTGTGTGTGTGTGTGTGTGTGTGTGTGTGAGAGAGAGAGAGAGTGTGTCTTAAAGGGTTAACAGTAATATCCGAAGTGGCAAAGGGTGACCTGGCAAGTGTTATTATTCTCCGCACATGAATAATGGAACTTAATATGAAGGAGGTGGTAGCTAGGAGCAAACACACACATACATACACACACCCAACCCAACCACTACCATCACTACCTTGACCCAGGGAGGATCTTGCTGTCATTCTCAATCCCTCCAGACATATAGGGGCCACAAAGAGTCACAATGCCCAGCGAGGAGAGGCCTTTGCTGGGAAAACTGTAACTGCGTGTTGAAAGGGGAAAGTCTGGAAGACATTTGGTCAGAATTAAATAAATTTTACAGTACTTAAGATGCTATGATGAACAGGCATCTCCTCTTGGACCCTGTGATTACTGAACTTAGCTTGTTTGAACCTTTGTGAACTTTGCGTTGTTTGTCTTGTCTCCATCCACTTCTCGAGATCCTCCAATTCTTCAAAAGACATGCAATTGTTTTAATAATCAGTATCCCTATAATTTACAGAATTTGTCATCCTGATAGAACTGATGTATAATTCAAATAGCCATCTGTCTCTTTAATAGAATTTTTAGGAGATTAATTGCCTGCTCCCTCAAACGCTGTGGCAATAGAGGAGGACAGAAAAGGCTAAATCCAATAATTGAAACGTGGCAGCAAATTGCTTGACACTGGTGTACAAACTATCTCACTATCCAAATGATCCCTGTGTGTACCTCTGTGTATGTATGTGTGTTTGTGTAGCTAGTCTATCAGTGAGTGTCCTTTTCAGGGATCACAGGCCATTCTCCTGTTGGTGATAGCCTTTGCTGTACTCAAAGGTCAGCAGGTATGACTCACAGAGAGAGAGGAGGACAACTGTTTACATGAAGACATGTCACAGCTCTAAATGTTGAATATGTTCAGACATTTCTAATGCATTATGATAGAGGAAGGAATATTTTTAATATCCGCCAGTACATGCGGTCATGTCAAAACATGGCAAAATTGCAGCCAGAGGTGTCTGTTTAAATATTAAATGCCCTGGCCTATTCTTTCAATCAGCTTTCTACTATGAGTGATGGGGCTCTGCATGAATGCAACATTTTCTGGCAAAGTTAAAATAGCTTTGGTTATTTTACAATGCTTTGTTTTCTATGTTTTGGGTTGTGCCTGTACCCTTCTCACTAGTTTAAAGTGAGCAGAGCTCAGTTAGAAAAATGTGATGTCACACAATTTTGCTGGACTATTTTAGTAAGGTTTAAATCAAAATGTGATGTCACACAATTTTGCTGGACTATTTTAGTAAGGTTTAAATCAAAATGTGATGTCAAATGTTGGGTTCTTTGCTTCTGTTGCCAGGCCACCATCAGTCTTATCTTCTTATTCTTATTCTTTCCCATTTTTTGTCACTTTCTGTTCTTTGGCAGTGTTTTGCCAGTGGTCAAACCGCTCACCAGAATTTAATTTAGACAACTATGGCATTAGGCATATGTGACAAATTGGACAATTATACAGCATCTCAGAAGCGAGAATGGGACGTTCCTCTCTGTTTCAAACTGATAAGACCTTTTTTTTTAATAAAATACATATCTTGTCTAGTGCAGCTTTATTTTATTGTTTATCAATTACTAGAACACATTTATCAGGTTGAAATATACATTTTGTAACTATAAACACATTTATATGATACCAAGTGCTCATTTTCCATAAGTTATGCATTGTGTCCTGTTGCACACATTAAAATCACATCTTTTCTCTTTTTAGTTTCCAATAAAATCTTGACGACGTGTCCATCTTTTGTTTACACCTCCCAAAATGTCATCCCAACAGTGAAAAGCGCGGGATACAGCTTGGATATAAAAAACATTTCCATAACCCTAAAACCAACTGCACAAATGGACAACCAGTAACCACTCGTATGATGAAAACTTCATTCAAGGCCGTGTGACATATGAGTTTTATTATGATGGCCTAAACTGTGGCCTCCTAGAGCTGGTGTCAGTCACTCAGCTGGAGTCGTAAAGGCCGACAGAGAGACACAGAGTCTCATAATGGCTTTTATTTGACTTGGATGGCTTTCCTTCTGTTAGAAGAAATAACAAATAAATATCATGGTGGGTAAACAAAACAATAAAATATTTTATTAGCTGTGGAACTCGTCTGAAATATGACTTTGTAATGCATTTCCCTCCCATCTATCTTGTTCTTCAGCTTTCTTTCTCGTTTTTTGTAATCACTCTCCGCTTTCTTTGTCAGCCGTCCACAGAGCTCAGTATAAAAGGGATGCAAATTACAGAAATAAACAAGATAGACTTGTGGATATAGTTAGATAGGTAGATAGACAAAGAGAATGACAGATAATAGAAAAGTATTGAGAATGGGAGTGTGGGATAGAGAGCAAGAGTGATAACAGCTTTGCTTTCTGTCTGTTTCCTATTTGCTCCATCAACGTCAGCATGGGAGAAACAATGAAAAAAAAAAGAAAGAAAACCTTCCCTTCTGAAGAATCCCATCCCTACCCAAAAAGTGTCAAAACCTTTAAAACAAGAAGTGTAAACACGAGGGAATATTTTCCGGCTGTGCAGCACATTAAAATATCATAATACCATTCCTGTCTGTCAAATGTTTGCTTTTTCGTGCTCCTTCGTTACCACAAGAGCTGAGCAAAATTGCGCATAAAAGCACATGTTTTCTTTGCCTAAAGAGTATACAATGCCAGGCACATACTTTTCCCATCAAGGCCTCAGGAGAGAAAACAGGGAACGCTCATCTCTTGTCAAACAAAAGGAATGAGCCAGAAAATACAGCGCTGAGAAGAGAAGCATCCAAAACGATGAAACCTTGTTAGTTTGAGGAAATTAATTTTCTGTTTTCCAAGCACGGCTAACCAATTAACATTCACAACAATAATAAAAGTTGATTGGCTCTGGACTAATGCTCAATCAATTTCCTCTTGTGTACGCAAATGCATGCGCAAGTGTAAATTAGATGGTGTAGGTTCTGAAATTAACACCCACCAAGCACCAAATGTGAGTAAATTGCCCGTTTGGCGAGTAAATCTCCATAGACTATCTGACATACTGATGGGTAAATATTTGTACCAAAATAGTCATTTAATAAAATATCAGGCATGATGGTTCTGAGGCCATTGTGTGTGTAAGTTGTTTTTTTTTTTGCATGCAAGTAAACTGTGCCGTGAAACTGTAGGAGCACTCAAGATGGTCTGAGGTGAAGGAGCTCCAGCCACAGACGGTCTTGAATGCTCCTAGTTTTGCAGAACAGTATACTGTATCAGCTTTTTGACACTACAGCTCTCTGTTAAACTGTCACTTGCCGCTGGTCTACTGTGAGCTACAGTATTCAACATTATACCGTATTATTTTAGCCAGTAAAAAATATACTTTATGGATTTTTATTCATCTAACAGTCTTGATAGGTGAGTCAAAAAGTTAATGTTGGACACTGTGTAACCATATAAAGTATATACTTGAGGGTTTATGTCTGTGTGATTGCATCTTTACTCCAAGGTGAATGTGTGTGGGTACACATATGTGTGTGTGTCTTTGAAATCTCACCAATAAAAGGCAGAGTTTTTTAACTGCGTGACAGGAAAATCTTATGAGTTGATACGCAATTACCTTTCTCCACAGAGAGGCTAGCAGGTTTCCATGCTGTATGTTTGTGTGCATCTGCATGTGTGTGAGTCAAGGTGAATGAGGAAAGTCCATGCAGAGGTCTTTTATAGCATGTGTGTATTGTTGTCATTATCCCAGTGTGTGTCAAAGATCTAAAATGCATGGTCATGCGATTGTGTGCTGCAGCTGAGGACATGTGTGTATATCAAGCTTGATGGGCAGGACTATAGGGTGATTAGCTCTGTCTGATATTTCATACCTCTCTTCCCCTCTCTCTCTAATTACATTGTGTGCCTGTCAGGCCTTCTCCCCAACAAACAACACTAATAGAGTTAAAGCCAGGCCGTTGTGTCATGTCAAAAATCATTTGGCTCATATAGGTATTCATTACAGAGAGAAAAAAAGACTCTTGGCAGGGCTGTTGTATGGGCTGCTGTGTTCAGTATGTATGGTGTGTTTATAAAAGAGAAAGAAAGAGAGAAAGAGTCATCACTGAGAGGCAGAAAAAACAAATATGTTGTCTGATGGCGGTGTGAGAATGTTTGTGCGTGTCTGTGTTCTTTGGTTTCTCAGAATGAATGTCAGTGCATTATTTTTTTTTCCACCAGAGCAACACTGCACGCTGTTGGAGGACTTTTACATTAAAAACATGCAAAACCCACACACACACACAAACACACACAATGTGCTTTAATTTTGATTCTCTCTTCCTCTATCCCCTTTCTTTATCCCCCACTGCCTCTCCATTAATCACACACGCACAAACACACATGTATGCACACACACACACACACACACACGCTTACAGGCAGTAGATGGACTCAAGCCAGCAGTATATCTGATAGTTTCTTTTGTCTTTGAAGCTCTTTGGACCAAATTGTTCCACTGATCATAAATGTCATATCATCCTTTCTGTCTCTCTCTCTCTCGCTCTATCCATCTCTTTCTCCTTCTGTGCCTTTGTTCTGTAATTGGCTGTGTGTGTGTATGTATATGTGTGTGGTATAGATCAGATGTTTGTGGGTTTTGTTTATCATTTGACTCCATATAGCTTTGAGTGGTTGGAATACTTTAAGTAATGTCCTCTGTCTCTCTCTCTCTCCCCAGAGACCTCAGTGAGAACCAGATTCAGGCGGTTCCGAGGAAAGCTTTCAGAGGAATCACCAGTGTCAAGAACCTGTAAGCACAATTACTCCCTTTTTTTCCCTTTTTCTTCCCTCTATCTAATCTCTCCTTCATCCCTCCTCTCTGCCTTCACTTATATCAAAGCACCTCTCTCTTTTCTGTGTTACTCAGCCTCATTTTCAAATGATTTTCTAGAAATATACGCTCCTCTTAATACTTTAAATCTTACTGCCCAAACTCATGCTGTGCATAAATGAAGCATAACTTCTTTAATTACAGTATAGTGGACCTCTCAAATTCTCGAAAGCTGCCAAATATGTCTGGAAATGTGTAAAGAATTATGCCCAAGGCGTCTCAAATATAGCTTCAATGAAGAAGTGAATACTGATACAGTCTAATGTACGTAATGAAATGGTTTTCATTCCATCTTAAATCTACTTACAGGGCGAAAAAGGGGGAATTGTTAAGCCTAATATATGACGCTGAAGATGTGAACTTATCTATCATGTTCACTTTAGATTGTATAGAATTGGAGGGAATCAGTGTATTTTCTACAGTATATGACTCTAAACCACCTGATTTCAAATCACATTTGTTTTAAATGTAAACCTAAAAAAAAAAATTCTAACTCCTTGACATATTTTCCAGTTCCAGAAGCTGCTTCTGTTATTTCCATTTTCCCTACACCTCCTGACCCTTTTTAGCATTTTGCTTTTCATCACCTCTTCTCATCCTCCTCCCATTTCCTTCTTGCACCTCCCTCTCGACTCTTTCTTTTACCTCCCCCCACTATTCCCACTTCTGTCATCATCATCATCATCACCATCATCATCATCATCATCATCATCATCTTCATCTTCTTCTTCCTTCTCCTCTTCCTCTCTTCTAATCCTGTCCAGGGAGGTTTTGTCCTCACGTCAAACACTCGATACCCTCCTGTCATTTATTCATGACGTCCTAATCACCAATAGTGTGATCAATATGCTGCCTAATCAATGCTTCTCATCAATAACGGCTAATCAATCCTTCCTGATGCATAGAAGAATCCTAGACAGACTCATGGGGGTAAACAATGTCCTGAATGATAGAAGGTTCAATACAGAGACAGACTAGAATGGACTAGACCAGAACAGAACGGAACGGAACAGAATTTGTTACTGTGGTTGTGAAGCACAGTGACCGGCAGCAGATCATGGCTATAGTTAAGGTTTGTATGTAAATATGAAGCTGGGTAGTGTTGGAATAGAATAAAAGGAGCAGATTTTCTTAACAAATCTTCTCTGTACATAAAAGTTTGCTGTTGTGTTTTATCAGTCATGACTGACATGACAAAAAGAACAAGTTAGAGTGGGATAGAAAAACAGAGCAGAGCATAATAACTACAAGACGCAGCAAGATAATAACCCATCTGGATCTTCCACAAGCCTTATTTCACTACTAGAGCTGCTGACAGACAAAAATATTTGTTGACTAAATTAGAAAGAAAGAGATAGAGGGGAGACAGAGATGATTGTGATCTTAACATACAGATTGTATTTTCGAGTGATTCTGTTGCAATGTGAAGAAATAATAATGAAAAACAACTCACTTGTGAGAAACATGATCTAAAAGCTGGGAGACTACATGTATGGGGTGAATAAGACGTCCTAAAAAAATGATCTTAACTTGGAGAAGTAAATATATCATCATTACAATCACTGATTAGTGATAGTATATGGCCTTATTAATGTATTTCATTCCAATCTGCTCATATTGTGATTTGATTTAAATCTCCTCCATATTGAACTGCTACTCTACTAAATCGACGTTGGTGGTGAGATTTTTTGGTGAGCTAACATGGACCAGAAGTGCTCAGGAAAAAGAAAAAAAAAATAATTGAAACATTTACAACTCCATGACAGTTCTACAAGCTCCATCTGCTGGTGAGGATTATGTGTTATAATCAAAAGCTTACTAACTTCAATTTAGTGATAGTGACATTATTTGTATAGTTGACAGATGCTTTTAATTGACATCAAGACAAACCTTGGTAGTAGTGTTTGTGCTTCAGAGTTGACATGATAGTAGAAATAGTGTTTATTCAAGACACAAGTAATGGAAATACTTATCAACACAGAAATGACCCACGTCTGGACTGGGCTGGTACAATACTTCACCCTACAAGCTACAGTACTGCTTATTGAAACAGCAAACAGTCACAGGGACAAGTACACCAGTTTATTTCCAGTGCCTGACTATAAAATGTGAACTTATTGTATACCTCTTTATTATTATTATTAAGATCTATGGCCTTTCCATACGTTTTTATTGCACAATCTGTGAATTGATTCATATGCGTCATGCTACAAATCAGTAAGTCAGAGTTAGGCTACAGGCAAATGGTTCTGGTTAGTTGTTTTTTGTTTTTTTTTTCCTCCAAAGTGTGATGTAAATTCAATATGGCCGCCAAAGTCCACAAGAGATTATTACTCTTATGTTAAATGGACCTGAAAGAGACTCTATTCTGGTGTGTGCGTGTGTGCGTGTGTGCGTGTGCGTGTGTGTGTGTGTGTGTGTGTGTTTGTGTATGTGTATGTAAGTAAGCGAGTGTCAGTTGCCATGGCTGAGCTCCAAACCTTTCAGTTCAGGTTGGCCTCTGATCATCTAATCCACTCTACCTTCTCACACAGGCCACAATCCAAACTAAACGCCGCACACCACCTTGCCTCCCCGACCTTAGACTCACTGAAGTATTTCACAACCATTTCAAGTTCAGTGCCAGAAAATGAACTAATACAAAGCATATCACATCGCAGTCCAAGTCGAGATGTTACACCAAACCAGGCATTGTTTTTATTTCTTCAACCTGTTTTTATTAGGGGAAGGTTTGCTGAGCATGCAAGCTCTTTTTCCAGCATGTTCCCTACATCACATTTATACATTAACACATTTTACACCTGAGAGCTGCCCAGTATATCCACAGCCTCCTATGGTTGTCCCACAGAGCAGCTCCAGTGTACAGTAGGTGAAATTTAATACATGTTCCCAGACTTTGGTTTTGCACTTCACACACTGAATATTTTCCACTCTAAAATGTTGCACCTTGCTCTTACTTTTTCTTCACTCTCTGCCAAAGCCACGAAGTCACATCAATCAAAATAGACAGTAAAATTGTCTCTGCTGCCATTAAAATGTTTTGCACTAAATTGCTTTGACCTACAGAGTGGATCATTTGACTTTTTTTCTGCCAATTAGGAGTGACTCAGGCATATAAAATCAAACCTGTCTTCCCAAGAAAAATGACACAATAGGTCGTAATGCCAGTTGCCGAAAACAACCTATAGTTACATTTGAGTGACAGACGCCATCTAGTGGCCGTAGTAATCATGACCCGCAGAGATGGCGCAGTCCAGATGGTGTCTAGAGAGGGTGACGAATTTCCGTTTTTGGAAGTGGCAGGTTTGGTGACTGGTTACTTGATAAAAGGAGGGCTGTTGGACACCACTGTTCACCTCTCGTTTCCAACCATAAGTGTAACATTTCCAACTGCAAGTCAGAACAGTAGCTGTACCTACGATGTGGTGTGGTGTTCATTGTTGCTGTGACGATTACGAAACTAATAATTCTAACGTAAGTCAAGTGGTTTTTGTGCTTAAACCTAACCAGACCTTAACTTAGCCTTATTGCCATTTCCATAAAACATCATTTGTTCTTTACAGGGGTTTGTAATTGTTTTGGAAAGCATACACAAACGATGTCGTCTTGTCGATTACTGCTGATTAGAAAACGCTTCGTTCTGGGTCGTTCTGGAGGACTTGTCGATAAAATCAGTCATTTCTCCCTCCATCTGTTTGAAGTCTTACAGCACCTGCTCCTCCTCTTCCCTATCCATCCTTCAGTCTTCATCGTGTCCCTCTTATATTTCCATCTGTTTCTCTCTTTTTCCTCTTTGCATTGTTCTTTTTGTCTTTTTCTTTCCCCTTTCAGTTTAGCTCTCTATTCTATATTGTTCACTCCTCCTTCCATTCCTTCCTTCTTCTTCCCCATCCTTTAAATCTCAGCTCCACCCAACTATACTGCTCCTTTGAATTCCCTCTCTCCCTCTTTTCCTCACAGTTTCCCTCTTTTTTTTCTTTTTCACCTCCCTCCATCCCTCAATTCTTCCCTCCATTAGACAAGGTGACTCCTGCAGTAAAAGGCTCCAGCCCTCCATTATACCACAGAGTAAAAAAAACTTCATGACATTCTGTCCCTGGTGGACACAGCATTGATTTTCTCATATGTCTCTCTCTCCGTCTCACTTTGTTTCTCTCTCTCTCTCTCTCTCTCTCTCTCTCTCTCTCTCTCTCTCTCTCTCTCTCTCTCTCTCGCTTTCACTTTCTCCTCTGTCTCTCTCACTACCTCCTCTCTTCTCTCTCTCCCTCACTTACAATCTACATCTCTCTCTCTCTTTCTGTCTCACTCAGTCTGCTTCTCAGAGGATAGGCTCTCTATCTTTCTCTCTACACTGCCCCTTTTCATGCAACCTGGTGGCTACCATAGCAATGTGCGCAATTTATTGCACTTCTTTCACACACACACGCACACACATCCACACAGACCCTTTTGACCCTGCTATCAGATTGACTGCTTTGCTGAAACTGCCAAGAAGCTGGCAAATACGATTACTGTAGTCTTCTGCTAACCCAAGGAGACAGGTATATGCCATACATCTGTGTGTAGGTGTTTGTGTGTGTATGTGTGAGCTCCCCTATACATTGTGCTGACTGCTGGTCCTGTCATCTCCCCTAAACTCAACCTGTCAGTCAAACCACAGATGAAAAAGGTAAATGTGAAGTTAGAATGGATGGAAAGCATGTGCCAAAATCCCTGCAACACACCTGGTATTTTCTGCTTTTATCCATGTCACATTCTGGATGCTTATCTTATCATATCTAATCTAATCTAATCATATTCTCAATAATCTAATCTTGTCATGTAATGTCATGTCTTGTCTTGTCTTGCCTCGCCTTGCTAGAAAAGTCATCATGTTAACCATATCTGTGTACATCCATGCTTTTGCCGCCTCTCTTAAGCTTATCACAGAGTCAAGTTGTAGCGGGCAAACGTGTCCAATCCCTTTTGAAAAACAAGATGCTGTAGAATCACACAATTCTTTCCCTGTAATTTGTGTCATGTACACACACTGGTAGCAAGTTGCCTCTGCACAGAGGGAGTTACAAATCAAAACACAAGTAAGAAATTCAAAAGTAGCCCCCGAGCTGCTTCGAGCAAACTCTCCATCACCAGAAAACTGACTGACCCTTTGCACCACTTCCACCCCCAGAAAACAAATAATACAGAATTAATTTAAATATTTTCGAAAAATTGAAATCATCCTGATAGCTACTTCCGATGTTGAAAGCTACTTAGTGCAGTCTCAAAAATGGTTGTGTTGTTTTGAGTAAGATTGGGAGTCAGTCATGTGTTTATTTATGCAAAGCTGATGTCCGTCTGAATTCACATGTCATTGTATGAACTAACGGTATAAAGTTAACAGAGCAATCATTTCCAAAATGACCACCAGTAAAGGACGGCCAGAGTATGAGTGATTGAGAGCATTAATAATATTTTTTTAATAGGACCATTGAGTATTTCTAGATAGAAGTTGACGCTTTTTAAATGGTAGTCAGCTGGAACAAGGGGCTTTCTGAAGCAGCATTTCACTTTGCGGTATTTCTGCACTGACTTCAGCCTCAAGCTTTAGTATCTTCTACTTAATTCAATTCAAAATGAATGTTTGGCCTGATGTGTTGAAAATGAGACATTCCTCCCTTCCATGAACCAGACTTATTGTTATCAGACCTAACAGCCTGAAGTACAAAATAGCCTTTCAATCATTTAACTGTCATACATAAAGTTTACAAAATCATACTCTGTGAGTCATAATTTACCAGAATCTCTACCGGCCAGATACAGTAAACCCCACCCACTCAAGTACCAATTAATCATAATCTTCAAAATATTTAGGTCATAGATAGAGAAATGAGTGATAAATCGTATTAAGTAGGGATTTTATCAGACTTCTATTTAAACTATTTTTTTTCTTGTAAGCTATGCTATGATATTCAATAGTTAGCTTCTGTTATACAAACAAAGACAAATGTGATCAACCACAGATATTGTATGTGTACAGTTGTAGTCACGCTTAAATCCCAACACATGTGAGTGACTCACACTGGGAGGCATATAGCTGTAGTTGGATTACAGAGAAGCATGGACGCATCAGATAAGATACAGCTGTTTCATATGCCCTCACATTACACCTCAGTGCCCCCACACAGACACGCTTTTTATCTTCTGTAGCCATCACGTCCTCATATTGTACCTTGTTTTCCATCTGCCTGCCTTCTCTCTCTTACCCACTTTTTTTGTGATAAAATTTAATTCATTTTTCCCACTGGGTCCACCCATGCTCAACATCTACACATTCAAAGTACCTTTAGGTGCTTTAGCAGAATGTGTTCAGAAAATGTAATATGTAATTTCTCCAAACAATACAACTGTACAATAAAACCCACCCCTTCCAGGGCTTTACTTCTTTACCTTCCTCCTTCCTGTCATCCTCTCCTTTCACTTCTCTCTCATAAAACGCCTGCACGCTTCACGCTTCCCTACCCACAATGCAGTGCAGGATGGCCGTTTGTTTGAATTATGACTACAGCGCCTTAGAGAGAGGTGAGAACATTGTGTCGGCTGCGTGCACATGTACACACACAAGATTCTGACCTGCACTGTTGTGTGTCTCTGTCACTGCAGATGTTCGCCTTCAGTTATTTACCACATTTCCAACAACCGACAGCTAGAACCGGACATATATTTAGCAAGAGTGTGTGTGATATATACTATGTAAATGTACAAACAAGATTGATAATGGGTGTCATTTTGAGGGCGGGACATCTTTGAATGAAAGTGACACCAGGAGTAATAACTAGCACACACTTGACCATGTAATTTCTTGCCACATCAGACATACTTTGCCCGGCAACAATTTGCAAGAAGACATAACAGCCAGCTCCCTTAAATATTTTACCTAGATTTATTCTTTGCACTTTACCTCCTTAAATGGTAGAATGTGACTAAGTCAATAAAGGTAGTAACCAACTGAGATTCTAGTTTGAAGCTACAGTGGAAAGACACTTCTATGTTTTCCAAGTAGATTCTGCAGTTTTTCAGAGTGGCCTTTACCAGACCTGAACTTTTACCATTAGACAAATGTTTCCATCTCTTTTCACCATTTATTTTCCCTGCTAACAGAATTATAAAAAAAACAAAATCCACTCATGTAAAGCAAGTGTACATTCAGCTTTCTTAATTTGATACAGCAGTATTTGCAAAAATTACTGAGCTGGAAAGCCTCTTGCTGTCCTTGACTGCATGTACCAATCTCAGTCTGGAACATAGTCAACAGAGGTGGACTTATAATTATGTGGAAAACATGACATGAGTTCCTGTAACCTTGGACATCACTAAAAGCAGACCCATCATTTGCAAGGCAATACCCACCCTGTATTGTACAAATCCTCATTTACTGCATTAAGGCTACATGCAGTGCTGTCCATCCAGCCTGCATTAATCAGACCCAGGCTTTCCTTTTTAATTCCTGCTTGTTTTGCTGCATGTCTCCTACCTTTCCTTCTGTAACTTCTTTGTATTTCCCCATCATTCACCCCCTCTTCTTTTTCTTTGAATCACTTTACCAGTTCTGCTGACTCCTCTCTTGCTCTATCTTTTATCTGCCCCATACTCATGCCACTCTTTCCTTTAGTCTTTCCTCTCAACCCATTTAACTTAGTGGCTTTTTAGGTTGCTCATCTGCTCATTTTTCTTGGCAGGATTCTATTTAAACTTGTGCTCAGACTGTAAAGACAAGTAACACGATTGTTTCTCTTCATAGACAAAAAATGACAGAAAGTAGGGAATGGTGGGGAGATCTCAGTGATGTGAATTAGACATGTGAACAGACACAAAGTTTGTGCAAAGTTTTGGTCACCAAATGTTTTTTAGCTGTAATATTTCATTTGAGTTTAGCTCCTGTCAGTCAGGTAGTTCCTGACAATAGAAAAGATGGATGATTATGTTCTTAGCAGAGGAAAAATGTTCCACATCAGACATTTATAAATATGGCCCATGAGCAATTGTCAGCACAAGGTAACTGTCAAATAATGTGATGCAAACTTTTTGTATCATTACATTTGATTTGTTGTAAGCATGTTAGATCAGTTTATTGCTGCTGTGTTGAGCATAAACACCTAAAGGAGGCTTTCAAGAGTTTTTGAAAGTTATTTTTTCTGTTGCCATTCGCCTCACATTGGCCAAATTCTTACTAAAACAAGCAAGTGATCAATTGACGCCTTGCAGTAATAAAAAGAGTCACAGCACATCACTTTTTATTCAAAGTGGTCCCAGTATGTTTTCATTACTATTCATAGTTGTATTTATTTATCAACAAAAAATATTCTGATTCAGGAATATGAGAAACATTCTTTGTAATTTCCAGTTGAACATTTGATGAAGCATTATTTGTTGAGCAGTATTTATTATGCACTGGATGGAAAACTCAGCTAGTGTATTTTTCTTTCCTTCCTCTGTCCTTTCATTAATTGCTCAGTCAGTAGTGGTTGCTCACTGATAGATTCATGGAGCAGCAGGGCTGCCGTGCGTATGCGTGTGTGTGTGTGTGTGGGTGTGTGTGTTTGTGTGTGTGTGTGTGTGTCTGTGTGTGTGTGTGTGTGTGTGTGTGTGTGTGTGTGTGTGTGTGCATGTGTGTGTGTGCGTGTGCGCGCGTCTCCCCATAGCTCCAGATGGTAGCAGAGGGAAGGATTGAATCAGTCTGCCAATCGGGCTTATGATAGACATGATTAAACACACTAACTAATTATATGGAAGGAAATTAAATTTTGGACCCCCATTCTATCCCGTGTAACAAACATCTGTAACCCAAACACATAAAAAACACACACACACATACACACACACACACACACACACACACACACACACACACACACACACACACACAATGACTATGAATGCAACACAATGACACACATATAGAGAATGCACACAGACACACCAAGTACAGTCCCATCCCAGACTGATACCAATCATGTCACTGCTAATCAGGGTGCTTGGTGAACAAAGCTGTCAGAGGAATCCAATCACATCACAGATGATGGAATCGTTTACTGTGGATGAGGGTGGGAGATGAAGTACATGGTCTCCAATATTAATCCACCAGTTATTTCTCAATTCTGGAAAAGTTACAAATGTGTTGTTTCTGAAGAATGGTGATAACATGTTGTGAAAAAAATATGAAAACACAATCCTGTAAAATTTCAGTTGAAGACATTTCACTACTCTTCTGGCATTCCTCATCAGCTCTACTGAGTGCTGTAAGTCCTTTGACCTCTGGGGTGTTTCACAGATGGCATAATAGTCATATGAATGGAGGTGTGCAGGATTTAAAGTGGGTCTCTTTTTGCATAGACTTCTTGCCAGTTGAAATAATTAGCCAATCAATCAATTGATGGACAGACCAAAAATGGGCAACTTTTTTTCTTTTTTTCTTCAGTGAATTTTCAAGGAAAAAAGGATACCTTCAGCATGAGGATTTTGTTATTGATATATGATATTAAATTGTATATCTAAAGGTTTTGGATATTTGGTTGTAAAATGTAATGGTATCATATTGGTATCATATCACATTTTTAACAGTTTTCTGACATTTTGTAGGTCTAATTATTAATTGATTATCACAAAATTAATCAGAAATGAATAACTGTTAATAGCAAAACAATTGTCAGGCAAATGACCAAACAAAAATGATTCATATGAGCATTTTCTGATCTGCCAACTATATTGTTAAGGTTTGGTTTAGTTAAGGGAACTAAAGATACTTGATTAGAGTTAGCAGAAGATGATGTTCATGGCATAGAAAAACAATGTTACTTGCTGGAAGATGACAGGATGTGAACCACATTCTGCATTTTATAAGACACGTACACCCAAAAAGTCACCCTGACTTCTCTCCTAAGTGATTTTGGGGTACTATAAAAACATCCCACTCTTTATACTTTTACCACTAGAGAGGAAAGACAATTTATCCAATGCCACAAGAGATCACATGTCAGGAATGTGCAAACACAGGTCGTTTTAAGTATTGAATTGACGCTGTCGCACTGTGGGGAGGACACTTTCACAGCTGTCTCAGTGGATGAATGAATTGGCACAGACTGTAACAGACCTTCTCCAGAATGGCACAACTCCATCTATATACTTAATATTACTTGTTACAGGAAAAGAGCAGCACTGAAAATAAAATGGCTTTAATAAGCACTGTGAACTTTAGCAGTGCCATGTATCTCCATATGGCTGATCAGGCTTTGTTCCAGTTTGCATGCAAAAACAAACAAACATGCCTTTTAATTACATAAAAGACAAACATGGCATACCCATATGTTTGTATGATCCCCAGTCATTTAACAGATGCTCACACTCACAGCTTACTTACAAGTATTAAAAAAAAACAAAAAATCCAGACTGAAAACATGACTTTGAACAAAATCACACACACACCTATCAGTCTATTCTTTTATTCTGCTATATAACAGAACACGTGTTTAGTGCTCTACATTAATGATCTTACAGGTCTTTACAAATCATGCTCAATTAATCAAGTGCGCATGACAAGGCGGTAAACAACTTATCTCTAAATCACCTCTAAAATATAATTGCATTGCATCAAAGCAGATCAAAACATCTCATTAGTCTTTGGAAGCCTTTGGAGGGCCGAAAATAATTATGCTGCAAGCCAAACCTGGCATTTGGGCACAGAGTTGTTTGATATTTACTGTCTTGAGTCCAAACTGAATTTGTGCCAACCATTAATCACCAGCAGCTGGTCAATATCAGGTAGGAATACATGAAAAATGAAAAGAATGAAAAATGTGCTTTGCTGTCCTGTGCAGTGAATTGCTTTTTATGACCCTGTTGTGTGCGTCATTGCTGCCTCCAACACAGAAAACATTTGAAAAAGATCAGAGTATATAGATCAAATGCAGACAATTGCAGTGGTGTTGTATGGTAGCTTTTCCTTGTTTTATCTGTGTGTGACTTTTGCAGTTAGTGTTGATCAAACTAGAAACCATTTTTGCTGGAGTTCAAAAAAGATAAAATAATTGAGCTCAAAGCAAACACTAATTTTTAATTTCCGTTCCTCACATTTATTTTGTCACCACAGTAGCACCTTATTTGGACCATCAGCTTCATGGAATGCAGCTACATACAGTATTGAGGTACACTTGATGTATTTTAGTGAATACTCTTTTCAAAGTCCTCTTGCGCCCTCACACTAACATGGTCATATAAAAACCAAAACTGCATAGCTCCCAAAGCCCTGATGTGATTTCTGTCGTCCTACAGAGAAAACTCAGCTCCTGTTTTGAAAACCACCATCCTCAGGGTTAAAAACTCACATGACTAATATAACAGGTGCTGCAGTGCCGAACAAACACAGAAGCTATGTAGAGAAGAAGAAAAGGAGATTTAAAAAGTTGATAAAAGAGGGTCAAGAAATGGATTAGTGATGGATAGATGGAGTGAGAAAAGAGAAAAGGTGAAGGGGATTCAGAGATGAGAGGAGACGAGAGGGGACTAGAGGGAAAAAAAATGGATTATGAATGGAGAGTGGGAGAGAACAGAAGACGGATGCTTGGAAACAAGGGGAGAAAAGAGAAGAGGGGAGGATAGAAGTCAAAGAAAAAAAGGATTAGAGATGGATGAGATGGGGAAGGGGACAAGGAGGAGAAGGTTAAGGTGGAGTGATATGCTTTTATCTCCTAGTGTCTGGAGAGCAGACAGTAACTACCCATGCCGTATATGTGTGTGTGTGTGTGTGTTGTGTGTGTGTGTGTGTGTGTGTGTGTGTGTGTGTGTGTGTGTGTGTGTGTGGACATTATGGTTGGTGGATCACTATGATTTTATGTCCTCCTCTAACTGTGTGTGTCTAAATGTGTCTCCACTTTTGTTGGGTTACTTATTTTCTGTCATATCTGTGTGTGTGTGCGTGTGGGTGTGTGTGTGTGTGAGTCCACCTGTCTGCCTGAGTGTCTGTATAACAGGCTAAATGCCACTCATCCTTCCTGGGTAAGTTAAAAAAAAGAAGAAAGAGAAAAACAAGGAGATACTTCTAAATGTCTGCCCTTTGTATCCCTCCATCTGCAATCCATCCATCTGCTCCTCCGCAGAAGAAGAAGAGAAGGGGGAGGAGAGACGAAGAAATGGATGGATGGGAAGGAGGGAGGGAGGGAGGGAAGGAGGAGTGGAGGTTTTCAGGGTTGTTGGGTTCATGGATGGAGGGATGGAGGGATGAATGGCGGCAGGGAGGGGGGTTGAATACCTAAAGCCGAGCAAATTAAAGTAAAAGCAAAGGATGGATGACGGTGGGGCACAGGGTGCATCTGGGAGTCCAGCGAACGAGGCGTCAAACAAGCCAGGGAAGAGGGGGGAGGGTGATAGAGGAAGAGTTGGGTGGGTAGAAGAGAGAGAGGAAGGAAGGAGGAAGAACGGGAAAGAGAGGCAGAGTCGTGACTGTAGGTTGATTTACGGAGGCTTTCCTTTTAATGAAATTGTTTCAGTGACAGAGCCGGTAAAAGGCCCTTAATGGATTGGCTGGCCTAATGTAATGAAATTACTCCCTCTTTCACTACAGAGAGAAGGAAAAAAAAAAGAATAAAAGAGGACATGGGGAGGAGGATAGGAGAGGAGGGGTGGGAGAGGAGAAAATGCAATTAATATTTACAGAACAGACAAGCAGGGTGGGCTTTAGTAGCTACGGCTTGCTCGCTCTCTTCTACACTGTGTCTACCTCTCTCATCTCTCTCTCTCCCGGTGGCCAGTGTACGCTGGGCGTGCGACAAGGGAGGGAGGTGATAGGCTGACGCCAGGCAGGCCACTTCAGCGCACCGGTCTCCTCTCTCGCGTTCTCTTTTTCCTCTCCTCCCCTCCTCAGGGCTGGCCATATCAGCACTGAGGTGAGAGACTTAACCTTAGCTTGTGTGCTATCGTCTGGACTGGGCATCCCTAGAGTGTGCATGTGCCTGTATGGGAGTGTGTGTGTGGGAGAGAGACTTTGTGCTGGTGTTTCCTGCCTGCTACTTTAAGCCCACCACTGGGGTATCACCTCACAAACACCCCCACATGCACACATCCTCATTCACGCAACCAGTCTTTTTGTTAGTCCCTCCCACAGCTGAGGGGACCTTGCAGACTTGCGTTTGACTCTCTCTCATCTCTCTCTCATCTGTGTGTGTATGTGTGTGTGTATTTGTCTGCGTGTGTGTGTTTGTATGCATGGTGCAGGCAACTGGACAGCAACCACATCAGCTGCATCGAAGATGGAGCTTTCCGAGCGCTGCGCGATCTGGAGATTCTGTAAGTAGAGAAAAACCCCGGTCCTCTCACTCTGGCTTCTTCTCTCTCCTCCTCCTCCTCAACCTCCTCTCATCCCTTCTTTGCCACTCTTCCCCAGTTCCTGTGTTGTCTGAGAAGCAGGCATCTGTCCTGCACTCTCCTCCTCTCGCTATCAGCTTTGTTTAGTCTTTTTCTTTTTCTTTTTCTTTGTGCTTTCATGCTTCTTGTTTTTCTCTCATGTAAAAATTTCTCTCTCCTTTCTTCTGCTCTCCTCTCCTCTTCTCCTTGCCTGTCATCCCTCGTTCTTTCTCCTTCATTTACTTTCCAAGCCCATCTTTTTATTCCTCTTGAAATGCATTTGATATGTGTCCTGAATGTAAGAAAAGCTTTGACTTCGAGATGCTTTCGTTGACAAAATGTAGTTTCTATAGATGTGTGAATTATTTGTAGCAATATCTTTGTGTAAGTCTGTGAGTGCTGAAGTGCATGTCTTAATAGTTTTGCACATTGCTTGTAAGAATGAAGCGTAGCGTACCTGTTCATTCAGCAGCAAATGTATCGTCCTTGACATACAATACACAGATACAGTGATAACAGTGTCTCTGCCACCTGCTGTGGTTTGTGCCTTCCCTGCATTATGTGCGTTAGTGCATGTGGGTGATTCCCTCTCCGTATGGGAATATGTTAATGGTTTTGTGTGTTTGCTTCCAGCTGTGTATGTGATTGAGTGTGTGTGTGTGTGTGTGTGTGTGTGTGAGAGAGAGAGATTGTGTGTGTGTGTGTGTGTGTGTGTGTGTGTGTGTGTGTGTGTGTGTGTGTGTGTGTGTGTGTGTGTGTGTGTGTGTGTGTGTGTGTGTACAAGTTTTTGCATCTTATCTGTCCACATTTTTAGAGCTGCTCATTTGTCACTATGCTCAGAGGAGTGACTGGCAACTGTGCAATGCCAGGTTGTGTTGGGAAAATGGTGTACTCTCTCCACAGTCAGTGTGTAGGAGCACAAATATGTTCACACACTGTATGTGTCCTTTAGCTGCATTTGCTTTATTTCAACAACTGAACTGATTTGGTGCTAAAGTGTATGAAGGTTATAGGGTCAGGTCTTAATATTGTGAGAAAAAAAAATCCTGGAAAAAAGTCAAATGATCTTTTGGTTTATTTGTCTGCAGGGTTGTTGGCAATGCTCTCATACTCTTCTATATGAAGCTGAGAGGTGAAAAGATTAGTGGGATTATTACTGAATGTGCGTATCAGAGGGTAAACTGTATTAGAAATAAGGCAGAGACAAAGAGAAAGAGGAAGGACATAGACAAAGAAAGACACAGCCAGAATAAAGGATAAGAAGCAATGGCAGCAAAGGATGGACAGGGTGACAAGGGGAAAAAAGAAAGCAGGAGGAGAATAGAAGGCTGATAGCACTGTCCCAAAATCATGTGTCTGCCCCAATAGTGAATGGCTAAATACTAGTTGATCATTACGAGGTCCTTAGAAAGAGACCAAGAAAAACAAATTCTGATGAAAGCCTTAAAGTGTCTGTGGATTTGTGACAATTTGATAATTCTTATGGTTTTAAGCACATTCTGACAATAATCAGATGTTTTTTTCTTCGGTTATGCAGCCCAAATCAAGAATATGATTCTAATTGGTTAATTATGGAGGAAATGTCTCATTATCACATAAAGATATCCTGTACCAAGCAACATTATGGGTTTTTTAGACCATTAAAACTAGTCATCAATGCACACAATATGTTCTCAGGACATGATACAAACCAGAGCTACACTTAACAAAAAATCTTTGTGGCACTAAACTGTATACGTGTGCTGTTCTACCAGTTTTTCCTGGTAAATGGAAAAAAAAGACTTCACTGAACAAATGAATGCCACTTCAAATTCTAAATGATAATATATAATCATGTGCAGTTTCTTAAAAAAAAAAAAGTCTTGTTTGAAAGTGTGATGGCATTATGATTAAGGTTAAAAACAGTGCACAGTATTAAATAGACCCTGGCTATTTGTAAGGTATCAGTGCAGTGAGATTCCCAACAGTATCAGACCCATCTTATCCTGCTGTTGTACTGTGATTGTTCTCGGTGCAGTCTGGTGCCGCCTAATGTGTTCACATGAATGATTAAAGAGGGCAAAGGATACAGTGGAAATGGTTCGATATATGGCAGATTACACTGTAAACTACATTCAGTTGTAATAACATGGGTTCATAGCTCATATAAGTGATGCAGTACATGCACACGTTTTTGTTGTAGATTTACTTGAAATACTTTAGGAAATAGTTGATTTCACCTTTCTTTTGTTCTGATTATTTTATTGCTACACTTTATTTCCTTTTACTAAAGTTAGCTCTTTTTGATTCCCCTGCCTCACTTTTTGCTTAGCGCACAATGGAAGTGATGGGGGCAGATAGGGGGGGGGGATCGGCAGCGCGAGATACAACATATTAGCAATTCATAAGACTCCGACAGCTGAGTGCTTGGCAGGATTTACAATTCACTGTAAATACGCAGCCGTTCCCATTCACAGCAGACAGCATGACAG
This sequence comes from Scomber japonicus, assembly GCF_027409825.1. Lineage (NCBI taxonomy): Eukaryota > Metazoa > Chordata > Actinopteri > Scombriformes > Scombridae > Scomber > Scomber japonicus. Next base: position 24,014,528 of record NC_070585.1, on the reverse strand, counting down.
CACACAGTATATTCACTGAATGTGACGTTTTAATAAAGGCAGGTGTGTGCGTGTCTGTTTGTGTGTGTGTGTGTGATGTGTGTGTAATGTGTGTTTGTGCACATGTGCAAAGGGCATGAATGACAGTAAGCAATTCTGCCGCTGGACTGATCTTCATTTCAAGAATCTTAACACCCACACAAACACTCACACAGATGTATGCGTATTCACACATATGCCTACACACACAGACATACACAGGCACACGCAAACACACACACACACACACACACACACAAAGACACAACCCCATCTGTTCAGCTCTTGGGGTTGATTTCGTGACCGTTGTACAAAATGGGATGATAGAGATAACAGTGATTGGAGGTCATGTCTGCACCATCAGGTGTGTGTGTGTGTGTGTGTGTGTGTGTGTGTGTGTGTGTGTGTGTGTGTGTGTGTGTGAGGACCTGAGTACACAAATGTGAACGTCTGTGTGTGTGTCTCTCTCTCTGTGTGTGTGTGTGTGTGTGTGTGAGTGTGCTCTTGCAATTCCATCATTGGGAGGACAATTTCATGTTTCAGACCTTTATAGTGAGGACAATTTTGGAAAGTGAGGGCATTTTGGCTTGCTGTCACCTCAAAAGGTTTTAGAATTAAGGTTTGGATTACAGTTTTTTATGATTGCTTAAATACGATTTTGAAAGCAGGCTTTATTTTGTCAAAACACTGCACACAATTCACACTACCACACATATATGGCAGAACACATCAGAACCTTTTAAAAACTGTACAATAATTTATAAAAACCCAATTTTGTCACTGTATGGCAAACAAGGTTCATACGATCTGATTCTGTTTGAACCAGTTATACACTGATGTGCTCTATTTAAAACAATCCTGCTATTCTGTTGATACAGTCTAGGTTTGATTTTATTTCATAGATATTGTGAGAGAAATGACTAGTACTGCACACTGATGAAATAAATTAAGAAAGAATTTAAAATAAAATCCTAAGTGAAATTTCTTTGCCTAGTTGGATCTGGCTATTGCACTTCATGCACATCACAGGCTATGTCGTCTCTCATGAGACATTAAGGGAAGAATTATCTTGAGTGCGGAATCCATCCTTGCACAGACCCTGCATGAATACGGTTGCAGTTCTCCTCTTTGGCTTGAATGAGGGGTATCTTGACAAAGATCTGTAGATTGCAAACCTTCCAATGCCTTGCTGAAAAAAACGTAAACTGGGGTTTAGGAAGGGTGAATATGATGAGGGGTATTGGAGAATAGATTGTGGGTGCTGATGAAGTATTATCCTGCTCTGCATCTTGCATGCATTTGGTCGTATGCTGTGATGATGTTGTGTAGTCCGTCTAAAAATGTGAGTATGTGGGCCATGTTGTAAGAATCTATGCTGGTATGGTGGTGGTGGACCCCATTTTGCATGATTGCAGCATTCATTGTGATGTGACCACCACGTTGGCCCCGGAGACTCAAAATAATTCTGTGGCCAATGAGGTTTCCCCATCTTCTTCTTACTTTTGGCAAGTTAAACCCAGCCTCATCTAGGAAGATAAATTCATGCGGGATTGCGTCAGCATCCATTTGCAAAACTCCCTGAAAAAAGACAACATTATGTGGTTCAATATAGGCCTACTATAAATTTGCATGTAAAAAGCTTCTGTGTGCAGTGCACAGTACTGAAGTGTACATTACTTACCTCCACATATTCATGCTGCAGGTCTTTTACTCTCTCTAGAATTTCTTTCAAATGGCACTGAGTAGAGTTGTTGCATTTGTATGTCATGTTTTTTTAAGGATTCACCCCAGTGTTGAGAGAGAGACCTGATGGACATTCATGGAAAGTGTGAGGTCATTGAGGCTGCTTGTTTGAATTTGTCTGAGGTGAATTGACTTTAGACCAATCAAAATACATGTAAGATGTCACAGGGAAATGTACAAAGCATTAATTCAAACATGGATTGAATGGATACCAAAAAGTAGTGATATAGTGTAGAAAGTGGACTACGTTATACTGATTTTACTGTAGTCACCTGTGCTATTGTTGAAATCACTGTCGAATCACTGTCACACCATATCTGCTAATTTTAGGCTGAACTGTCTTTTCAATGTCAACCCATAATTTACAAAACCAATGTTGCTCAAATGTCATCTGATAAATATAGTCCTTATCTTCTGTGTCCACATCCTCCTCCAGGTCTTCCTCTACCACTTCCTCTTCCTTCATGGGCCCATTTATCGATCAATCATGTCAGACATTCGCTCGGTTATTGCTTCTCAATTGTGACAGTTTACTGCTTTCCTCTGTTTTATATCATCACATATTGAATATATTAGATGATTAATGAATTATAAAAGAATAATAAACGTAAACCAACAGCTGTCAGTTGTTAGGTTAGGGTAACACTAGGATCTTTGGGATGTATGATGTCAATGCAGGTCTTCACAAGTATAGAGGTCCAAATGTATGTGTGTGTGTGTGTGTGACAAATTGATATTGTGATCGTGAGATTGAAAATGCAAAAGTACTAGAGACCGTATTGGCTTGCAGGCAAATTGATGCATGCATGTTGTGTGTGTGTGTTTCAGCCATTTGTGTGTGTGTATGTGTCATGCTAATTGAAAGAAGCACAGTACTGTGTGTGTGCCACTAACAAATCTTCACATTAATTAATCTGGTCATTTTTAATTAGCTGTTGTTTCTTGGTAGACTAGGCTTTATCTGAGCTGCTTAATATGTTTCACAGGAGTCAGCGTCAAGAAGTCAGAGCTGAATATTGGGGCATCAGACTCATTTTGAAAATGTTAAATGGATTTTAGTTAGTTAGTTTCATTAATCTTATTATAATTGTTTTCTGGAAAAAGACAGGAGGGATTGGATTCTTTTTTGTTCAATTAATAAGACAACATGTTAAAATCAGAGACAGTGGAAAGAATTGGATTTATAAAAAATATGACACGTCTCATGAAAAATTCAGTAAATTTGCCAATTCGACTAGCAGTAAAACATTTATCTTTGTTGGACATCTTGATAGCCATTTATTAGGAATGAATAATACGAAATAGGAATGCAGCTTTTTGGTACTTTGTCTTTGACATTTAGTTACATACATATTTTACAGCTCCCCCCCCCCCCCCCCGTCATCAATATATAATATTCTGCAGCACCTTTTGAAATGTAGAGAGTGTTTACATGTATATATACATTATAAAACATTACTCTGCAATGTGTAAAATAAAATATATCCAGACATGAACAGTTAACATGAAGTTTGTAGTAAACCCACTTGAGTTCCTGTTAACCTTTACAGTATGTTTCCATTTCACAGAAGAGTTTTGCTTCCCAAAGAAAGAAATCCGGATATGACCAAAGACACTTTTACATTCACCCTTTCCTTTGATATCCGCTCCTTTTACTCACGTCTTTAGATAGCCTCTTTCTCTCTCGCTTCCTCCTCTCTCCACTGTCTCTTACATGGCTGCCAGGATGAAAGTGGAGGATCGGTGTTGTAAAAGCAAGGCAGTGCCTGGCTATGATTTATTTAGGCCCAAAAGAACTGCAGTTACTATCCATTCCTCTTTCTTTCTTTCTTTATTTTTTCAGGAGAGGCAAAAGACGAGAGATTTGGGCGGGTGGGGGGGGGGGCTGTTCACAAAATGGAAAAGGGCAGAAGAACAAGGGATTTGGGAAGAAAAAAAAGAGAGAGGGAGGAAGGAGTGTGGTATTGGTGTTGTAAAAGCAGCCAGTTTCCTGGACATCATTTATTTATCTGCTGTTGGACCTGAGGAGAGAGAGAGAGAGGGAGAAAGTAGGGGATACAGATGGAGATATAAGAAGGGACAGAGGGAAATCCAGAGATATAGAGGCAGAGGGAGGTAGAAAATAGAGAGATATGGTTGGAGAAAAGGAAAAATAAAAAGAAGGCAAGGAAAAAGATGGAGGAGAAAAGCTGAAACAAGATCAGACAAATACAAACGTAGGACAAGAGTGGACACCAGAGGATAAGATAAAAAAAATGTCCATTTGTTGCAGATAAAAAAATTAGACAAGGACAGAAGAAAGGTGTTTAGGACACAAGGGTTTACAAGACATCAGAAAGCGAAAAGGAGATGGAAAAACAAGATGAAATAGGAGACAGAAAAGCAGGAAGGAAAGCTGATGTGATGTTGAGCAGGTAAAAAAAAGAGAACAGTGATAGAAAATAGATTGAGAGGATCAGAGGGAAGAGAGCAGGGAGGCATTAATTATTGATGGAACAAATGTCTGACTGACTGACTCAATTTGGCCCTTTGTTGTTTCCAGACCACCAAGGCTGTCAGATAGACTCAGAACAGCGTTTCTCAAAGTAAAGCAGGAGACCCTGACGCTTGCTGATCTGTTGGTTTTTCAGGTCCACGAATTCTGTCAATGTTAATTGAAATGCAAACATGATACCAAAAAAGATCTTCCGCTAGTGTTTAATATGTTTAATTAATTGAACAATGAATGTGTTTCATCAGTATTTAGGCGTAATTTTTTAAACTTATTTTTAAGTGAGCAGTGGACCAATAAACAGTATAAGGTATGGGACACATTGCGTGTCATTGCATATGCACCGCTTACTTTTCATTTTGCCGCAAATGTTAATTTTTAAAAAAAATGTTCCTTAGCAAGGGGAGTATAGCTGACATAGAAGTAGTAGCCCCAACCAGACCCCACCATGCCTCTTTCACCACACTTTTTTTTTTTCACAACTGAGTCAACCTTTTTCAGTTTAAGCTATATATAAATTAAATTTATAATGCAACGATGTGAAAAATGAATGAATGGCCATTATCAAACTGTGTGTGCCAGGTATAATTGCCAGAACAGCAAAATAGTTTATTTGATGAACACCTTTGCAACAGCATTGAAAGGTGAACCTTAATAGGTAAAACAGTCTGTTAGTCTCAAAGTCACTTGATGGTTCTCTGAATTTAGGCCTGTATACAACCTCTGCTTTTTTCTGTTGGCTTTGAGTCTGACTTGACTTCTGCCGCAGGCCATCTCTACTCCTTAATATCCATCCAGTCATTTTCCACTGGCTGGTAATGAAAATAAAGTCCAATGTTGCCATGGTGAAAAATTAGAGAAGGAAATTAGCATACTTTGATGATTTTAGGTGAGCTCTCTGCCTAAAGATTAGCGTAGTGAGATTGTGGCTGGGAAGTTGCCAGTCAATTTTTGAAATTAAGTTTTTGGCTTGCCTATTAGCAAACCTGCCAGGAACATTTTTCGTGACCAAAATAATTAAATTATGTTTTTCACTAAAACATATTAGTCCATTACCCCTAGGAGGTTTCACATTTTCATAGTACAGCTTTGTCTAGAGGCAAGGAAAGGCAGCTAGTCTGATGTTCTCTTGATGCAGAAACAGTATTTTGGTTTGAACTCTTTGGCTCACAATCAGTGCGTGCACAATGCACCACAGGGATAAAACCTTACAGAACAGGCAAAGACCAATGACTTTATATCACAGAGGTGTTCAAATGTTACTCTTTGAAAAATCAGTTAGTGGGCTCAGGCTCACTATATATATTCATTGATGAACAAATGTAGCGGACAGACAGGTTTGGCATTTAGTAATTATCAATTTAAAACCATGTTTTGCTATTTAAAGCCACATACTAAGTAGATAAATAAACAAACACCCTCACATCTCTTGACATCAAGCAATGCCTTTAGCAGGGCGTCAGATCTGCAACTGTTCTGGGAAATCCAGCTGAATGGTGTGAAAGACCAGTATCCAGTATCCCTAGAAATAATATATATTATATTGGCAGATTCAGAAGTGCACAAAGTAGTTTTTCCTGTATCAAGAGAAAGTAAGGGTGTGGGGGTCGACTGGATGGGCTTGGAGAATGCCTGACTTTCATGAGTTTGCATCCATTCACAAGACCTGCAATTTAGCAAAAAAAGGTTGTGTTCATTCTGCTTCTGTAATTATTCCAACCCTGATGACCCTCACAATTCTGCAAGATCCCAGATAGCACTCGATTTTATTTGTTTTTAACAGCCAATGTCAATGTTTTCAAAGTTCTTACTTTCTACAATAACTGCACATGCCAAATAATGAAAGATCAGGCCAAATAAACTATCAGCAACTAAAGTTAAAGCAAAAGCCAGCATTACAAAAAAACAAAACTGAAACCAAATGAAAGCTGACATCTCATTGTACAGCACACAACCCCTTTCAAAAGTAGCAATAAATCAAGCCTCTAAACTCAGTATTATTCTTTGTTTTACCAGATGAGTCAATTCATTGATATTCCTCTGCTCTGTGATGCACTGCCAGGAATTAGTCAAATTGATCACATTATATGAAAACAGCGATCGATTCAAAGGTGTCCACAGTCGCCTAGTGGTGGGACTGAAGTGCCAAAACAAATGTTCTTTTAAAGATCAAAAACACCCTGATACTGTCCGTTTGTTATCTACAAACACTGAAACAGACCCACATTTGACTCATTATTCTTTCACTTAAAATCACGAAAGTTGAGGGTGCTTTATCATATTTGTCATTAAACACCTATCAGAATCAATTAGAGCCGCACAATATTTCCAAACAAGTGATTTTCCTAATGGCGAGTGCAACTGATGCATGACAGTGAGCCACGCAGTGTTTCATTGTTAAACAAAATGATTAATCTTAATTACCTGACAGTCCTTTTCATCTCAATAAAAGCTTTTGAAGGCTTCACTTTGGTATTGGTAAAGTTTATAGGCGCATTTTGCAATCGGGGACTGGAGTTCATCTGCTGATTGTTGAAAATGACAAATACGGTCTTTGAGTATTCAAAGTCAAACCCTGTCCAAAGCAGCTTGTCCTAAAAGCTTACAGCTAATAAACGTGTTAAGTGGATTTATTAGAGGATTGCCAATTGATGCATTACTGGAAATGTGTTTCGATTAATAAATACAACAAATACAAGGCGATTATATTTCCATTTCACCTTTTAAGTATTAAATACTGCTACTAACACATCGAGTGAAATTAGAACATGGCTTTCCTTCAATGCGTGACTGAGAATAGTACCATGACCATTAAACTCAACAACCCCATAGTCGCCTCTCCTCCTAATACTTTGATTCCACCTTTTCTTTTTTTGAAAGCCTTTGATTGTCAAAGCTGTATGTGCTCAAACTTGTAAGGCCAATAAACACAGCAAAAGTGGAAATGTAATTATGGGATAAACACAGTCTTTATATTTGGCAGAGGAGTTGCTCCATCCACTTTGTCAGTTTGATTCTCAAGAATTCCTCGTCTTTGCAATCACGTCAGAGCAGATGGTAGGCATTCCTCCTGTAGCTGCTAATGACTGTGTGCCAGCGTGTGTGTGTGTGTATGTTTTTTACTCTGTAAGAGCTAATTTATTGTTGAGTGCCAGCATTGAGGCCAGCCTTACTCGACTGTACCCAGAAGTCTTTCCATATATAATTGAGTTCATTTGTATCAATGAAGAATGCGGAGTAGCAGGAAAAAATGTCTTTTTATCCCCAAAATGTAAAGTTAGAATTTTTGTTTCCTTTACTGTATTCATGTACCACCATAAACGTAAATTAAACGTTAAGTTTCCAATTATGTCCACAGTAGTTGGAAATTGTAACTGTAAAGGTTATATTTTAGATTATTTTTTTCTCCGCTCAGTTGTATTAATCTGCAGTAGGGCACAATTTGCAGATACATGCATTCACAAGGGCAAACCAATCATTGCTAATGTCCTGCAATGTTTCAATCAATAATATAAAATCTATTTTAAAACACTTACCAAATTGCTAACGCCTGATTTGGAATTCCACTGTGTTTTAGCAAGTGTGTCCACGTGTCTTTGAATGAGTTAATCCAGTTAGTGCGTGTGTCTGCCAGGCCACAACAGAATAAATGATGGGTCCCTGTGTGATGATGAATGGTAATTTAGATTTAACATAACTGGACTAACGAGCGCGCTAATGACTCCAAAGCTAGCCTGGACAGCTCTCACTCGATGGACTCACGCTTTGCATCCCAATGAGCTTAGGAAAGGGCAACCACACACACACATACATACACACAGACACACAGAGAAAAGACATTCAAGTGTTTTAATAGATGCATGTATACACAATCATAAATTCACAAATGGTTCTGACAGGGATGTACACACGTACACAGACGTACACAGACGCACACACACACACACACATCCAACGGACAGGAAGGGTTTGTGTCTATGTGTGTGTGGCCTTGTGTGTGGGTGGTGTGTGTACATGTGTGTATGCCTCTGAGGACTGCATGAGTAGTGGAGAGCAGTGATGTCAGGCTAATATGAAGCTGATTAATTAATAATTATTCATAGTCCAATTTTCAACCAGTTGAATTAGATGTGGTTTCATTCACTGATCTTTCGACATGAGGTTTTTTTTTTTTTTGGGGGGGGGGGGTTTGCTTTCCTGATAATAAAGATTAATGAAAAAGTACTTGATCATTTTCAGATATCAGTAGAATTAATCAATTTCACTTTTTAAAAAGTCTAAAAATATAAATAGGGTAGGATTGAATCTAGTCTCTGTCAAAATTTCAAATTTCACTTCTTTTTCAAGTGCAATCAAATGTTAGAATCTCCATTAACTGTTTAATCGGATAGTTTCATGCACAAAAGCTTCATCCACTGATATCAGTTCTTCATCAGAGGTGATTTTTTGCAGCTTTATTAAATGACATGTTCAAAAATGGGATGTGAGTCTATGATAGTTTCTTTATATTACCATCATAGATTTCTGAAGCCATTCATGGCATTCATTTGTGTGTAGGCTCGATACATTCAATACCATCAGAAATCTGATCATTTCCACCATCAGTTACTAAAAAAGCCAGTATGTATCCCTCATCATTCAGAAGCATTTCTTTCTTAACGCAGAATGTCCTTGAGCCAGAAGCTCACTTCTTACCTTATCACTTATTGGAATCCAAGAAAAAAAGTGTTTCTGTTTGAAAACCACAGATATATTTTGTAGATGCATGATGAATGCATACTTAATAGCATGCAGTTACAAATGCAGAAAAAAGACAAAAATATAACGAAACCTTTGAATAGCATATTTTGCATGGACAGGCAAAGGCAAAATTTTAAGAAAAAAAGATGGAGGACCATCTGAGTATGCGTACCTTTCTGATGATTCCACACAGAAATGACATTGGGAAGGACGAATTGAGCTTGAAAGATCGCGAGCGTGAATGAGAAGCAAGTCAGATGTCATGGCAATGATGTCCACTGAACTGAGATGAATTCAATTTTTGAGAAACTGAAACTGTGACCAAGCCACACAGAAAACCGTGTGTCAAAGAGAGACGGATGGAGAAAGGAACAGCAAGTTGGTTAGAGAAGTAAGAAGGAGAAAGAGAGCTGCCATTACATGACATGTCCACATACACACTCGCTTACACACACCACACACACACACATACAAAGAGTCCAGGGATCTAAGAAGCACTCTAAAGAGCAGTGGAACAGCTGCATATCATCACTTTTCTCCGTGAAGCACAGCTTTCTGGATGAGGGTGCACCACTGAGAGGGATAGAGTGAGAAAAGAGCGACAGAGAGGAGTGAAATTGTGTGTGTGTGTGTGGGTGGGTGGGTGCATGTAGCAGAGGGGTTTTGGCCAACCAGTGACTGTCATAATTCATAAGGGGAGATGGACTGAGTTGCTCAGTGTAGAGCTCCACAAGGTGACTTTCACTCAGCCTGTAACTTGCTCTCTTACGCTCACACATACACTCAAGCATTTTTAAAATTCCTCTCTTCCTCTGTGTCTTCCCTCTTGTCTTCCTCTCCATTTATCTTCTGTCTTATACAATTTATTGCTCCTTTAAGTCATTTTTACCTGCAAGATTTACTTCTTACTCCATCTACTATATCCCCTCTCCTTCTTTTCTCATCTCTCATTCCCTCTCATATTATCTATTGTTACCCCCTCCTCTTCTTCCTCTATATCTCTTCTATATACCCTCATTGTTCCCCACTTCATGCTTATTACTGTCATTCTACATTTTGCCTTTGTCATTCCAATAAAGAAAATAATATGACGTTGTATCAAACTTGTAAGCTTGAGGCAGGGAGTTGTATTTCGACCCATTGAGCTGTTGACTCATTCACTCACTTCAAACGGGCATCTCTTCCATCTCAAACTTTTTTTTCTTTTTTTTCCCTATACGAATTACTCTTTAATGATGTTTCCAACAGAACTATAGTACAATAAGGAAGGCATCTCATACACACACACACAGCAACTGCCAAAACGTTACTGCCAAATGACATTGCCTATACTTTGCCAGCTTCTCATGCTATATGAGAATGATCTCACATTTTAATGCCACTTGGAGATGAAAGCATTTTTTTCTTCTTACATCAAAACAGGGGGAGACTAAAACAAATCCAATTAAGATGGAAAAGGCCTTAAAAAATGCACAAAATTGATTATTGTGAGTGATGACCTCATCATATAACCAGGGGAGTGGATAAAATGTAATATAAAATGTGTCACGGGGGTGTACAGTATATAAAATGTACACAACACTGCCACAAATTATTAAAAATATGTAACTGTATATTTCTTCCATCAAGTTAAACCACCTTGCTCTCCTTAAATTATATCCTGTTATTCCTCTGTGTCCAGCTTCTTCAAAACTTGAGAAGATTTGTGATAATTGGGTCAGTTCCTTGTGAATACTGTCAAAGTAAGAAATCACAGGATGTGCTGGGAAACGTATTCCTTAGTGGCATGTAGTGTACCCCATAGCTGATGTGAGAACATTAGGATGTAGTTGTGTATACTGCATATACAATTGCAAGAAAATAAATAACACATTATTTAATGATACAATAAAGTGTCAGAATATATATGAAGGGATGTTCCCCCTTTCAGCTTTTTTAAATATTCACATTAATTCTAGGAAAAAACTTGACTATGTTTTTAAGATGCTCCTTCACTATTGAGTTATATTATATAGAGTATTAGATTAGTATAAAAAGACCAAAATAGACTTATGACTGTATTAATGTAACACACTTTCATAGTTTCCATATCATACTCTCAGCTAATTTTCAATAGGTGATCATTTATTTCATAAATGTAAAAGAGTAATAAAAGGTTTTGTTTAAATACTGCATAAAAGAATTTTCAATCACTAGAATCGAAATTTAAACTAATCCATTTAAAAGAGAAACAATGTGTTGCCATAGTGCAGCTGTTGGATAGTTTTTCCTAAAGAGGAAATTTTGGAAAAAGAAGAGAGAAAAACATAGATAGTTATTGACCAGAAACCCACAAACGAGACAATGGGCCTCTGTGTGTGTGTGTATATATATATACAGTATATATATATATACAGTATATATAGTCTGTGTGTGTTTTTGCTGCAATGTAATTTGAATATAGAGTACGGCCAAATAGTAGTGTAGTTGTTTATGCAACTCCATTGACACAACTGTCAAAATTAAATGTGTGTGTTTGTGTGTGTGCACGCTTGCCCAACATATCAGAATATTTATATCAGAATATTCTGAGTGCAGCTGGTGTGAGTCCAATCTCAGCCACCCCCAGTAACGATTGCATTTCTGTGGTCGCATCTTGCCTCCAGATCTGTCTTAAATCTCTGACGCGTGGGCGCTGGATCGAAGCCCTTGAAACGAACCTTTCTTGAACCTACAGTTTAGTAATACAAAGGCTGGTGAGTGTGAGTGTGAGTGTGTGTGTGTGCGTGTGTTTGTGTGTGTGTGCATGCGTGTGCACAAAGAGGTCAGAAGAGAACAGAGCAGTGCAGCATTCTGCTGTTCGGTGATTTTGGTTTGGCTGGCCTTTTGGCTTCTGTTTGAGTCAGCGGGCTCAGCAGAGACATCACACTGTGGCAACAACCAGCACCCTGGCAAAGACAAAGGGTCTGACCTGACAGAGAGAGGAAGAGAAAGAGAGGGATTTGGCAGTGTGGGAAAGAAAGAGAGAGAAGGAAAGAAGGAAAGAAAGACAGAAGACAAGATGGAGAGTCAAAGAGAGAGAGAGCAAAAAAATAAAAGTTTAGAAACAGCTGTTTAAAATTTTCTATGAGGGTTAGTGAAGGACGAGGCAGGGAATAAAAGAGAAAGAAAAAACATTACTGGGGAGATTAGCTAAGATAAGTACATAAGGTAACTACTGTGTTCAAAATGACTAAATGGTTTTAATGGGGGGTAATACTGTGTCTGAAAAGTAAAGCGAATATGGAAGTTGCTTACTGTAAACCTGCATTTGTCTAGCATGATAATATATATATATTTTAATTATGGTCCCATGTAATGTATCTGATAAAGCTGTGTATGCTTGAGGGTGTGGCTACCTTGGGATTAACAATTTGCTACCACTGCAATAGATAGAGCCATATCAACTTTAATTATGTATCATAACCCCAGATCCTGTAAGAATAGGCAAAACACTCAAAGAGCTATCGCTATTTCACAGTGTGTTTTCAGTTCATGAAAATTAATTATAACATTTTGGACACTTAAACATTCAGAATTTGGTTGTACTAAAAGACCCTCTAAGGAGTCAGCTGTTCAGTTTTTCCGGTAAGTACATTTTGTCTTATGCCTGTTTTTTCGCTAGCATCCAAATTAATATCATAGTCAACGTGAATTATGGGTGAACCTTGCTCGTCAAGCTAGCTAGTGCTAGAAACAGGGTACGCTCCACCTTTTTATCCAAATATGATCACCTGTGGCTCCAGAAAACCAAGATGGTGACGACCAAAGTGCCCAATTCAAGGCTTTAAAACGGTAGTCCACAAACCAATTGGTGATGTAATTGTGGCTACACCCCATTTTTGTACAGTCTATTTACGTATCTGTTTGGGATTTTGAGAAAGTAGTCTGAGAGGAGAGAAGGGTATACGGAGATGAGGAGAGGAGAAAAATAAGCAGGGCCTGAAAAATAAATAATGTGAAACTGTGACAGTTGACTGTTTCCATTGGAACAATGATAGTGAATTTATAATGCACTTTCAGAGTTTTTGGTTTGGAGAGAGACACAGAGAAATGGTCAGATGGGTTGGAAGATGGAAAAAGATGGGAAAAAAGGAATGGAGTGTGAGAGAGCTAAAGCAAAGACTGGAGACATAATAGAATACTGCCATTGGACAGAGGAGGGAATAGTAATGGGGACTGGATATGAGAAATAGCCAAACAGATTATAAACAATGTTTAGTTTGCTGAGAATAAGTGGTCTGTTGAGTTGATTTGTCCAAAAGTGAATAGTCAAAAAGTGTAAAAAAATAAAAAATCTTTTGCTTGCTACTTTTCCAAGTAGAACACCTCACATATTTTATCATGGTACTGCATACTTAGATATTAATATAGATTGCGATATAGTACATTTTCTGGAAAATAATTTTAGAAACAATTCATCGATAAAATATGCACATGGGAATGTCTGTTTTTGACTAATCATGTAAATTGAAAACCTCAAAAATCCTTCAAATGCAACAAGAGATAACCTCAGATAATAAAATAATGCTACCACAGTATTTAAGTACACATTAAAAAATAAAAAAAATAGTTTTGGATCAGACATTTCATTTTTAGACTTTGAAGCTGTGCAAAGTTATACATTATGTTAATAAGAGGAGGCATCACAAAAGATTAATGCTAGTTTTTTTGAGTGCTGTCTGCTCCTTACAAGATTTTGATCTATTTATTTCTAATCAGGATTTATTCTGTATTAGACAGTTCCACTTAGACCATGCTACAGAGGAGGGGGTTGCAGACAAACCTAAACAGCCTGGCAGGTAACACATTAAGTCAGTAGCAGACGACTCATGCAGGGGGGAGGGTGGGGGTGGTAACAGAGAGCTTATGCAGAGGTGGGAATAGCGTCATATATCGGAAGAGCTCAGCTAGCTAGCACAATTAATCACATCCCACTGGGTGGCAGGACAGGAAAGAGGAGGAGAGAAGGTGATGAGGGAGAGAGTGAGGTGATTTAAAGTGGAAATTAGGCAGAGCAGAAGGAGAAGGAGGGAAAGAAGATGAGAGTAAGAAAGGAGCCAAGGAGTCAAAAAAGAGAGGCAGCCTGCAATCTAATTTGTTCTTATTTAGGCTGTAATGATCTCATCAGTAGAATATTATGTATATATCTTTCTTTGTCTCTCTTTTTTCTTCCTATATTGTTAGCCTGTTTACCTCTGTCTTTCTTGCTTTCCTCTCATGTTTGTATCTTGCTTTCAGAATCTCATTATGCAAACCTGTAAACATTTGTATTGGATTGAGTGCAAGGGTGACAGATGAATGAAATATCAGAAAGTAAAAGCCTGTTATCATGCACACTGTCACACACACGCACACACGCACACATTTCGGTTTCTTTGGATCTCTTCCTCTCTCTTTCTCAAACACACACACGCACATATCCTCCTGCCAAACCACAAGGAATTGTCCAGCGATGATCATCCTGTATTTCTGTTTACTTAGTGTCAGTTAATTTGATTAAAATCAACATCATCAGATTGCGGTCTTAGGGCCAACATTTGTAACTTTACTCCGCACACAGGCTATCATTTACACCCCACTTCAAACAGCTTGATATTTCGCCAGGATACCTTAGAATTTCATCGTTTAATCGGTTATTTCTCTCCGCCAAGAGCTTGGTACATTTTTGGACATAGTTTCTTTCTTTGTCCTTCAGGCAATCTGCAAAGCTTGCAGCGCTCAGCACCTACTGGCCACCGTGAGGAATAATACAAACATCCATTATTCACTTAAATGAAGCGCTGATACAGGAACCTTTTCTTGCCTCTCTTTGTGCAACCATTTTCAGCAAAAAAAAAAAAAGGCCAAATTTGAGAATACCAAGGGTATGACTACAACAAAAGGTCTGCTTCATTGAGTCAAAAAAAGTGTTTTTGCTCATCGCCTTAACAGTGGTCATATGTTCCCCTTGTTATAAATATATGTATTTTGAAGTTAAAATGCATTAAAAGTCTGTAAATACTAGTAGGGTACTACTAATTATCTCAACCCCCCCTATTGCGTTTTTGGTCCAGGTTGTAAACAGTTGAGCTTTCCCAGGGTGGTTTCCAACAGCAACACCCTGGAAATGTCAATTTTCTTAGAGATGAGAGGAGTAAATTGTGAGACTTTGGTCGTTTCAACACTTGAGAATTTATTAAACTGGCCTGCTCATGCGTGTGCACAAACACTCACATGCACACATATATGTATGCAACAACACATATACACAAAAGTGCACAATGACAAATGCACACACATGCATAATAAAACAAAAAAAACACTCACACATAGACGATTTAACACCAAGTTGCCAGGGTAAAGCAGTAAAGTAGGCATTAAACCCCGTGGGAAAGTTCAAATATGAGACAATTCAAACACTAAAACCCCTTAACTCTTAACCTAAAGGCCCTGAAAGCCTTTTTGCAGACCTCATAGACCTTTAGAGCTCAGTGTTAAAGTCAATAGGGTCAAAAATCACTTCGACTTAAGAGCTCCTGATCAAAAGAGACACACTTTAAATGGAGGACTGAAGCATTCATTCGCATATCCCTTTTTATCTCAGTTTCTCATACTCTCACCAACCTCCCACACAGACATACAGATAAATACACTTTCATCCACACAGTCTCGTCTTTAAAAGCCCTGTTTGTCTTTGTCCACCAAAGGTACACACTAACATTCTCAAAAAATAAAAAAAATGAAATAAAATAAAACACACACACAACATTGTACGCGCACACACTGCACATTCAGTAGCATAGCATCTTTTGTACCGTTGTGTGACTCTCGGATGACTGATTACATGAAGGGTCAGTGAATCTCACTGTCTGACTCAGCAAAACAGGACACAGCTGTCACCATACACACAAGCATGCATGTAAGCACACACACAGACACCCAAAAATGCAGATTTATCTCTACATATCTTTCCACCTCCAGTCTCTTCTGTACTGAGAGAGTGAATAAATAGGGTGAAGAGGTTAAATGATCATGTGATCCACTTTTACTAGAGAGTGAAACACATTTTGGAGGCTTTGAAAGGTAGTTACGAAGGGGTTAAACAAATGTGTGATTGAAGTAAAGTGTCTGTACGTTTCCTCTTTCCTCCTCTTTTAAAGCTGTTAATGAGGCCTCGGGGAAGATGCTGAGGGCTCTTCACACAACTCAAAGAGTCTTTTAGGCCTTTCAATAGTTGGCCCCCTTTCAGTGTCAGTGTGGGAAAGCACTCAGAGAAATAAATTCCTGTTAGAACTTGTGTCAATGCAACAAAAACTGCAACAAAACACACCACAGTGCTGGGTTCTGTGATATTTTTATACATGCGTGTATAGTCTCATCTGTATTGCAGATGAAATCTATGGTTGTGCAGCACTATTCTACGATTTGAAGCCCAGAGTTGCAGCTTGTTTGGCCATCTAGGGCTTTGTAGGAATGCTGGGTGTTGCCATTCATGCTCTTGAAACACGCCCCACTACCTTAGACTGAAGCAAATGTTAGTTTACCAGTAACACTACCCATTGCACACTTGGACTAACAAGTAAGATTAAACTCAGCGAAATATTACATCGTTAGTTCAACTTAGTGCAAACTACACAGAGCAGCAGGTAAGCTAACTTACTTCAGGGGTCAATTAGTGAGACAATAATGACTTGTTGATAAGAATGAATGACATTGTATTTCTAGAGAGAAGTTTCCGTTTTTCGAATTGGACAGTCAGGAATTTTATGTTGCCAGCATCTAGCAGCCATCGGTGGCATTGCATTTTAGAGTATTTCAACATTGGCTTCAGCCTCAAGGTATCATTGATACCACTTGGTTCAGATGCCAAAGGTCTTAAGCTGCAGTTCTTCTTATTGTCACTAGGTGCCAGTTCCAAGAAAACTCCTGTATCATAGTGAAATCAACACAAACTCAATAAAAAAGACATGTTACACAGTAGATTTAGCTCTTTCTGCCCAACTGTACTACTCCAATGTGTACCTAAGTGATCATTTTAAAATAACCATTTCATTAGGACAGTATTTAGGTGTAGAAATGAGCTTGTTTGAATTATGTTTGCTTGTTTGACAGGTGTCTCTACACACTAAGGTGGTTACTCCCATGTTGGTTCCATTCAAGCATGACCATTGCCCAGTAATTCCAAAAACAGCAGTAGTCATCAAACTCAAACACAGGGTGCCAAACATCCCTTGAGAAACCTGATGTCACAGACTGAATGTCTATTACTTTCTACAGCATGTGTTTTTTTGTCAGTTGTTTAACTGACAGGTACTTTCTGTGAAGGATTACCCATTAAGAATTAGAAGCGCCAAGACTAACAACAGATGTCAACAGATATTAAAGAGGAAGTCAGTGAGTGCAGAACCCCCTCTTCAGGGTCCCATCCAAAAAATATGTGTAGTCACAACTCCTGAGACCAATTTACAATTAGTAAAAGAGCCCTAGAATATGAATATGATATCACAAAATAGGCCTAGTTTTGTCAGCCATTCGGTGAATATTAGCTTGGCTGTTTTTTAACCACACAAATCAATGTTTATGCTGGCTTCACAGTTTATCTTAATACGTACTTTCAATGACAATCAACATTCCTCTCTGATACAATTTGTATCTGCTTCACCTGTCCACCCCTTTTGCTGTTCACCCATTTTTATTTTCTGCCACATAACGTTTTAAATTTAATCCTTCCAATCAATATTTTTTCAATCACGGCTACAGAATTCCAATTTAAATCCTGAAAATTTTGTTTAGAAAACAAGCATGTTAGCTTGATTTAACTTGATAGCAATAATAACAGCATAACCTTTCCTCTGAATTTTATGTCAGGTATTAATATTGAACGGTGTTCCACTCTGTTTATACATTATGTATTAAATGCAGGAGGTGAGCTAGAGGTCTTAGATTTTCCATCTGAACATTAATTACCATCCACATTTGTACTGCATACAACCAGTATAAAATGCAAGCACTCACTTCACATTTAATTTGACCCTGTTATTCTATCTATGTATTTGTTTTCCTGTCTAATCATACATATGTTGAATAACCTTTAGAGAAGGGAAATGAACTTTTACTGATGTTACAATAGCTGAGTTGATTTTACAGTTGTGTGAAAACAACATTTACTGTATTTTAATCACAATATTTTTTTTACCTTTCTGATTCTGACTTCTCTACCCAAAAACAATGTGATGATAGAGGGCATTTGCCAATAATGGTTTTTTTAACAGATATGATGCAGTTATCAATGTATATTTCTATCATATAAAGTAGAGATGACAGGAAAATCAAAAATCATGAAACATGTTTTTTTTCTCCAAGCTACAAGAAAAATGCACCTTGCTATACTTTTTCCACGTGAGTGATCTTTAACCTTAATCCTCATGTCAGCCTCCAGTTTTCTAAACAATAGCCTTTTTCACAGCAGACCTTTTGACATGACAGTAGGAAAAACACAGGTGATAGTAATAATATTATTCATGTTGCAATTCTATTCAAGTGTCCTAGTAAGTCATGAAAGTGTGACAATTAGCCAACTTGCATAACACCAGGACCCTGAAACTGAGGCAGCTAAATGGTATTTAACCATTATTCATTTGATTATTAACACCTGTGCTTTTCCTATTGTCACATGTCAAAATGCCTGCTGTGAAAAGAGCTTATCAAGTCAAGAGGTTAATTGCATTCACCTGGTGTTCTTGAGGGAAACACTCAATGAAACCAATAAATTGATGCTGGATAACAACAGTCTACTTAAATTGAAACAAATTGTCAGAGCCTGATAAGTGTTGTACATTTCTGGAGTCTTTGTTTTTGCCAGTGACAGTTGTATAACGTTTGCAAGTATTAGGTTTAATCAATTGTAGTAACAATGCAGTTTTTAGTATGGTCATAAAATAGTTTTGTTGTTCTCTCAGTTTGTGGTTTTATCCCCACAATGAAGTATTGATTTGGTCCAAATGCACCAGCAGGTTTTTTTTACCCTGGAGTCCCATCTGAAATGAAACATAGGTAGTAGAAAAAGTGAAGTCTAATATACAAGATGATTGCAGGCAATTGCAATATATGATGGTACTTTTAAACATATGAAGTCTGGCCTCGCTTTACAAAATAATAACATCTTCATCAACTGGCTTCACATACAATTTTTTTTTTTTTTTTTTTGTTCTTTTCAATAGTGGGTGCTAAGAAAGGGTAAATCCTTCTTAAAATTCACGCATGAATATATCACTGAAGAAGAATATTTAGATTCATACTGCAAAGAAATACCAGCAGTTATGAAAAAAACAACTTTGGCCTTGTGAACATTGTCAGTGATGTAATGTACACAACAGCACTAAACTCTAAAGTGACCATCCAATACCGCTACATCAAGCTTTTTTTATGATACGTTTTACATTGTGTTTGGTAATTCAGTCATCAGTGCTCTCATTTCACTCTGTTCCATTTCACAGACCATAACTAATGTTAGTGATTACGAGTGAGAATAATCGTATTGAACATGAAGTCAATACTGGTTGTAATCACAGTCATAAAGTTACATTGTTGTGTTGTAGTAGCTGTAGTAATTCAGACATTCTGTCAGTGTATTGATCTGTGTCTGTTAAGGCTGATTGAGCATAATAGAGACTAATAGAAAATTCACTTTGATACACACACACACTCAAGCACACACAATGGCAGCTCAGACTTTGTGGAGCCAGATGCAAGTAGATGCACTATGTAACTGAACAGTATTCAATAGTCAACAAGCAGAAATACACATGCATACGTGGAGACACAATGCTGTCGTTTTTTCGATTTATATTTTTAATTTCTCCATTTTTATTTTTCCTAGATCTAGAGAAGTTGAGATTCACATTTATTTTATTTTACCCAGAGGAACTTACACTGGGGAAGTAATCATTAAAGGCCATTTTGATCATTAAAGAAAAGTGACCTTGAACTGGAAGTTGCATGGCTTCTTGTATGTAGAAAATCATTTTAGAAATTTTAGAGACCTAAACACACTGAATTGACTTAAATCTGTTTTGGGTTGTAATACAATCTAAATTACCTCTATGCCAACTATTTTGTTTGTTCACATATCTCAGAGAGGGGAAACTCTTGTTATTGTTTCTGCAATAGTATATCTTTTAAATTAGGATATCATTTTATTATTCAAATTTAATCACATAGTGCTGAGGATGACAAACTCTACATGGTCAGGAAGTTGTTTTTTTCTCACAACTTGTGTATTATATGGTTCTCTGTGGCTCATCTCTCTTTTTTTCTTGTGTTAGTCTACGCAGCACAGTAATGTCAAGTACTAAAAAAAATAACCTCATGGCCAAAAGCTGTTTTAGAGTATTTATTTATTATTTAAGGTATTTTTCACGCTGTGCTTACTATCCAGGTTCTTAAAACTAAAGCAGAGGTTGTTTGAACCTCTGCAAAAAGCCAGTTAATCTTGTGTTTGTGAGCATGCGTGTGTGGGGAGGAAAGATTGACGAGTAAGGCTGCGACCTCAGTGTGTAGGCTGCAGCAAAGACACACATGATAACATCACTCTCTTTCTATTGCACGCGCACAAACACACACACACACACACACATACACATACATACACTCTCCCTCTCTCTCTCACACACACACAAGTGATAGCATCTCCCTTGTGGGTTGCTTCTAAAGAGTCTCCTCCATCACTGACTGGAGAGGCCCTTTTACTGCAAGGGACCACTGCATTGAAAACACACACACACTCGTGCAGACACACGCAAGCATGTACTGTACATGCTGACTCAAGATTACATACATAAAACTAGCACACACACATACATGTATTGGACACACACACACACACATTCAGGCATCATGGATCTATCCCGCAATACCACTGCAGCGGTCACTGCAACCTATCTCAAATTAAACAGGAAAAATAGAGCTGAATAGGCATTTTATAATAGAAACATTGTGTGTCCCAAACAATGTTGGGCCAATCGTTGAGGTCTGTTTTACTGTGAGTGCAAAAACAAAATGTTATTTTTTTTCCCCAAACTGGCTTTTCTCTGATAATTAATCTACGGGGCAGCAGGCTATAAAAAAGTGGCCTTTACACATTGGCTCGATCTGTATTAGAATCTGTAAGTGTGAAGAGTTTTGTTTTTAAATGTCAGATGGATATGAAAACACAACAATAAGAGTAAAACAAATGACACCTTAAAAAAGATTGAAAGAATAAACTACTATTTTTGAAAATGACTATAAGAAAGTTGAAATACATAACCTCAATGACATGCATTTTGTTACAACTCCCAGTCAGATTGAATTGCATCCAATAATCTAAGTATCTATATGTTTTAGACTAGCCTATGAAACCTGTAAATCATGTGAAGCATTATCCTTACAACCCCCCCCACACACACACACACACACACACACACACACACACACAGTATATGATTCAGCATTAAATATTAAATATGTGAGTTCTGAAAGAATGAAAAAAAGACAAAACAGTAAAAGGAAAAGGAGAGCAAAAACAGCAGAACTTTTTCACCCAAAGCAATAAAGTCCCTTTGGAAACAGCTGCAACACAGGATGCTAGTACACAAAGAAAAACACATAAAATGTTCCTAACCATATAAGATCAAATGTGAAACATTTGTAAATGTGACTGAGACTACACAGCCAATGTTTTGGGTTTGCACTGTGTGATTTTGTGGTCAAAGTGCAGTATGGTTGCGT
Source organism: Scomber japonicus (assembly GCF_027409825.1). NCBI lineage: Eukaryota > Metazoa > Chordata > Actinopteri > Scombriformes > Scombridae > Scomber > Scomber japonicus. The sequence continues at coordinate 23,992,768 of NC_070585.1, read as the reverse complement.
TGGGCTCTGTAAAGGTTACAGGATTATAAAGTTTAGACTGACATAAGGTGGGCTGGAAAAAACAGTGGAAAGTCCTCATTTTGACCAATCAGATATTTTACACTCTAAAACATGAGAGTTGGAAAAACAGTGTGTAATATGTAATATGTTTAAACACTGCCAGCACGTTTCACACTGTAAAAAATTCAAAAGATTCTGGCTGCCCTGTAATGAACATTTAAAACATTTAAGTTAATTAACTTTAGTTATTGGATAAAATGAAGGCAAACTGTGACTCTTTGTAATGGATAGCAGTTAATAGCAGTCCTCAACTGGTGGAACAACTGAATCATCACTATCTTCATATAAAATGGTGAACTTAGACTTAGAGCAACTATTTTTCTCTTTAACAAAATGCACTTATTTTATAATACACAATCTATACTGGTATTTATATATATATGTACTATAATATTCCAACAAGATGTACTGTTTTTAAGAGTGTAGTAATGGCCAGATGCATGTAAAATAAACTGGGAGAAATGGCCATAGTATATAACATAGTTGCAGACTTCTAAATAATGTTTTTAGTGTTTATCTTGGCTTAAGTCAGTCCAGTCGGTCCTTTATTAAGGCGGAGAAATGTTGGGGGGGTTGGATGGAGTGAGTGGGAGAATAACTGACAGGGAAATTGCAGGGGGAAATTATTGTTATTCCACAATTAAATTATATATACTGGTTGGAATCACCCTTGACAGGGCTGACCATAGCAGCACTCCTAATGTGTGTGTATGTATGAGTGAGTGTGAAACTTAATCCGTCTACCAAGGCTACTGAGGCTATACTGGCAGGGAAGCGGATGGAGAAAGAGAATTGGAAGGATGAAGAATTAAAGAGAAGGAAAATTAGTAACATCAACAGAGTGAAGCAAAAACAGTCTATTTTAAGGATGAGTGGGTGTTAGTAAAAACACAGCAAACCCCTGGTAATGAGACTATTTTGAACAGTTGTGACGACAGTATGTAAAACGCTGAAAACCAAACTCTCCCTGTGGCTACAACGTATGTATGGACACAAACATACAGTGTTGCAGATGCTTTAAAAATAAATACAAAAAAAAAAACATTTTTATCTTGAATTTGGGCCATTTTTCAAAGAGAAAACTGACCTTGTCCTTGTCCAGAAGCATTAAAAACAGAATGTCAAATGTGAAAAATGAATGGGTTATAAAAAGTGACAGATATAAAGGATGACCGCTCAGTCTTCATTCTTCCTAAAACAATGACTCTTTGAATACACAAGGTTTCGGATGATATGTAAAGTAAACTAGCCATATTTTCTATCCAGTGAAATTAATGATGCATAAAACTCGGGCAAACATAAAGCAAAAGGGTTTCACTGGCTTGTGTTGACGCTGGCTCCCACAAGCCACCAAAAAAATTATACTGTAGTATAAATTTTAGAAATCCCTAGATTTGTAATGTAACACGATTCATTTACTCATGTTTTCATTACTGACTTTTTCCTGTAAAAAATACTTTAAGCCACCGAAAAAGTATAACAAGTTAAAATTAGGGAATATTATTTTTCTTTTCCCACAGGGGGATGTTTCTGTGATGTTTCTGTGTTAGTGAAAAACTGAATTTAAAAATGATGTTTGCTGCACAACATGAAACATTTTCACATGTTCTTTGCATTATGAGTGTATAATATGAGTTCTATATCTTTGTGCAGTCTTTTATGTGCATGTGTGTAATGCTTCAGTCATGAAGGAGCTTCTTGTGTTTGGATGTACCCCCCTCCCACCTTCCTGTAAATGTTTTGTATACTAGCTTTTACTAGTCTGGCAATGCAGTCGGATTCCCAGGCGATTGGTCTGATAGAATAGTCGTTCTTTTTTGCATTTTTTTTTCTTCTCTGCTCTCATTTCTATCTCCATTTCAATACATGAAAACCACTGAGAATCAATAGGCGTTGTGTTTCTTCAACACACTGAGTGGGATTGCTTGTGTGTGTGTTTGGTTGTAATGACAGTCAACCTTGTTTTTCATTCCACTTTAGGTCGATACTACATATGAGACATAGTGTAGTTTATGAGAGAGCTAATAGTCAAAGACAGCAGTGACCTGCTTATGAGATACAGATGGAAGAAACATAGATGTAGAGTTTGCGTGTTTGTGTGTGAGCAAGTTAAAACTCAATGTACAGTAATAACTTGACACAATAGCAGCACTCAATACAACTTAATGGCAGGAAGATGTATTTTTGTGCTGTAATTGCAATTAAAAACTACAAAATGTCTCTTTTAATTTTTTCTTGCTTAATGTAATTTAGTTAAAGTATTGTTTTGTGAGTGGAAAGTGATAAAGATTATTAAAAAATAATGTGTTAAAGTATCAGGAGAACAGTGGCTCCCAACCTTTTTGACTTCTGTAGCAAGTAGATCTACAGTAGTAATACCTACTTGTTAGCCCTTGTTATATAGTTTTATATAAAAATGTATTGAACTAAGTGTTTTTTCCTTCTCAGATTGTATAATTTAAATACTTTTCAGAAACTGGAGGGATAAAACTAATTTCACCAGAAAGCAAGAAACAAGAAAATGGAAATCATTATTAAAATGTCTGAAAGATATACATAATTTTGTTTAAGAGAACATGTTTGATTCTTTGCTGTCACATTAATCATCTCAGGATCCGTTTTTTGTGGGTCCTTTGGGGAAATCCCAATGCAAGAGACAAAGGACCTTAGTGATTGAAGCAAGAGTATGAGAAAAAAAAATCAGTCTTGGGGTGGCTTTTTATTGTTTTGTTTCTTTTTTTTCCTTTTCTTTAGAGAGGTCAGGGAAAAGGTGACAACGGCTTGAAGCTGTGCCAGAGTTTAACTGCCAGACCAAAAAGTGGCACTGCAACCATATTCTAACAGTCTATTTTTCTCCCTTCTCTCCTCTCTCCTCTTTATTCTGTCCAGCACCCTCAACAACAACAACATCACCCTCATCCCCCTGTCCAGCTTCAACCACATGCCTAAACTGCGGACACTGTGAGTATTTCTGTCACACACACACACACACACATTTGTACTTCTTGGGACCCTCAGTAATATAATGCATTTGCTGTCCCATTACCCTAACCTTAATCATCAGAACTAAAGCCCCAACCCTTACCCTAAACTGAACCAAAATCTACAGTAATTCTGACCATAACCCTAAAATCAAGTCTTAACCCTCAAATAGCCCCTCACTGCACACACACACACACACACACACACACAGAGTAAACTACTTACATGAACTGGAGATACTCACACACATGCATTCTGGTTACACACTAATACATACTTTTATGTAAACCGAGAAAGTCCAGACACACACTGCATACATACAACAAATGTTCACTTGCCCCACACACACACACACACACATAGCTTGGCAACAGGGCCTGTGTGTGATCATCTAATCATGCCATAATAAGAGACCAACTCTTCTATTGTTTCATGACTTTGAATAATCATGTGGCCATTATGTGTGCACAAACACACACACACACACACACACACACACACACACACACACACACATGCAGAGATGGATGCAGTGACAAATATGTGCATGCACCACACACACTTGAGTAATGGTAACCTCATTAATACCACAAGAAAGGCTTGTTTAGGCTCTACAGTTCAATCTGCTTTGATTCATTAGGAAAAAACCTCCTACTGTATACTAGTGTGAGTACAGACCTCAACATATACACACGCACACACAGTCTGGATCCAACACGCACCCCAAGGCCAAATCAAACTCTCTGACTGATCAGAGGGGGGGCTTTGATTTGATGTGTGTGAGTGTGTGTGTGTGTGTGTGTGTGTGTGTGTGTGTGTGTGTGTATTTTTATATGGCTTTGTTTCTGTATTTAGTTGTGTGAAGGAGATCTCACAGTTGCTAAGGCGATGGCACGACAACTCAAGGGGGACTCTACCCATAAACCCGTGGGACTGTCTGAGAGGCAGACCATTGGTAGCATTCCTGCTGGCCACACTGGGATTGAATTCCGCCAAACCAGCCTGCGTAGAATGGGATTTCCTTCCCAAATCGCCATTTTATAAGAGGCACTTGTGTGGTCACGCAAACCTACTTAACATTCATAAATGGGGATTTCTCAGCAACAAAAACAACACAACTAAATACTGAATCTATTTGTCTTTTATGACCATTTTTCTCTCAAACTTTGAGCGACGGCGTCCATCACTTGGCAGCATTGCTATATTTCCTGTATAGTGCTGCAACTCTAGTGGCAATACGGCTTGAAATCAGCCTTTTAAAATTGGATTTCAGGCAGCAGCACAGCCACACAGTTGCCAGCAGATTGAGTGCAGAATTACCAATATCCAATATCTTTTAATCAGAAGCCCTCGTCTGCTTCTGTTTTCTGTCAACACTGAGTGACTCTTATTCCCTCCTTCATCCTCTTCCTAATTTTCTCCTCCTCCCTGCTGTTTCTGCATTCCAATTCACATGTCCCCACTCCACTTTCTTCTTCGTTTCTTCCTCACTTTGTCCAATCATTCTTCTGTTTTCATCCTCTTCTCTTTCTTCCCTCTCATCTTTCTCTGGTAGTCCCTCACTTCTTTTTCATGTTCTTCTTCTAACATCCAGCTCTTCGAGTTGCTTCCTGTTACCCTTCCAACTTGTCCAGTAGCTGTCTTTCTCTCCCTCTTTTACCCCATGTAGTTTACCTCTTCTTCCTCCTTCCTCCTTCCTCTTTTGCTCCTCATCTTCACTGTATTCTATATCAGAAATGCACATATCTTAGTTCATTTACCTCCATTTCCCTCCTCCTCCTCCTCCTCCTCCTCCACTTTGTCCCTTTCCTTTCTCCTCTTTCTGCCTTTTTTGTATTAAATTTTGTTTATGTGCTTTTTTCACCACCCTCTGATTCCAATATTGAATTTGCTGTCTTTATAAAAACGACTCATTCACTCAGATGTTTAGAGATGTCCCTGATTTGATTAGCTGGGAAGTTCAAGAAGTGTGTGTGTGTGTGTGTGTGCATTTGTTTGTGTGTCTGGAAACTTCTTGGAGGACTCTAAATGAAAAGGCTTACCTCATCTGCCACCTCAGTCTGTGATTCCTTCATACACTGATTTTACACATTTTCAGTCTCTTTTTCACTCAGTCTCTCTCTCTCTCTCTCTTTGTGCATCCATCTCTATAATCTTCTTCTTCCATCTATCTCCCTCTTTTCTGCAGTATCCATCTATTCTGTATCTATTAACAGTAATGATATCACCTCATGGTGTCTCTTAAAACTTAAACCAATGAAAGGTTTTGAACTCCCACTGCTCACATCATTGTATGTGTGTGTGTGTGTGTGTGTAGTTCACTGTACAAAAGATGTGCCCAGTTCCCTTCTGGGGCAAATACTGAGAATATACATGTGCAAAGAAAGACACACACATGCATACCAAACACACACACATTAACAGAAACACCATGCACAATGCCCTTAGTCACCCGCAACCAATAAACACAACAAACCCTATCACACTGACACACAGCCGCACACAAATAAAGTCCAAACACACACACATACACACAAGCACAGCACTCTCTCCATACCCCCTGCCTGTTCCCATTCTCCCCTGTGTTTTAATCCTACTTGTCAGTAATTAAGGCTGAGCCGGGGGTGGGCCGGGACGTGGCTATCTCCAGGCGGGAGTTTGACTATAAACTGGATTTATAATGGGAGAGTGGTATTAAAACCCACTGCCCCCGCTGCTAGCATCAATGAGCCCATCTCTGTTCCATAACAGGATTTGTCCTCTGCTTTATTACAAAGGGAGGCCTGTCTTCTGAAAGGCTAGATATCCCGGCTGGCATATAATACGCTGACAAGACATTCTGCTGTTCATCCGCCCTCCTCCTCCACCTCCTCCTCCTGTCTCTCTCTCACTCTCTCTCTCTCTCACTCTCTCACTCTCTCTCTCTCTCTCTTACTCTCTCTCTCTCAAGGTGTCAACTCCAGCCAGTGCAGCCTGTAGAGAGTCTCAGCTCTGTGAAGCATCACCTGATGCGTTCTAGATTTAGCATTACCTTTTAATGAATGCCACGTGCATTTCTAAAAGCAAAATGTGTGAAAATGTCACTTCAATTTTACAATTAACTTCTCACCAGCTTCTTATGTAAAAGAGTTTCAGTGACATCACCTGATGTGAGAATGTCCTTCATCGGTTAGTTAGTTAGTAGTTACAAATAATATTTTTTCTCACTTACACTACTCTAGTGGTATTTGGCTATGCATGTAGTTTTGTTTAATTGGCTCAGGATTCAATAAATCCTGATTGCAAAAAGAGATTTGCATTAATTTCTATCAAAGAAATAGCCCCTATATGAAAAATATTGTGTGGTCTGATATCACAGACTTTATCCACATTATTCACAGTAACAGTAACATGGAATAACATGTTGCTGTTGAGTTTTTCAAATGTAGGTCTTCAAAGCTGTGACCACCACCAATGAAATTTCACTCATTTCCATGCTACTGAAGATAAGGGGGAATCTCAGACACAAATATCTAAAACCTGGACACATAAAAGCATTCCTCACTTTTCTTCAACTGTTCTCTTTCTTCTGAATTTTATACTTCTCTCTCTGTCTTTCACAATAGATTGTGTTTCAGCCGCATATGTCCCCTCTCTAAAGGGAGTTATATTGTCACAGACCTTGGGGAAATGATAGCTGAGGACATCACTGTGTGTTTGTGTGCGAGCGCCTGTCTATGTGTGTGTGTGTGTGTGTGTGTGTGTGTGTGTGTGTGTGTGTGTGTGTGTGTGTGTGCGTGTGTGTGCGTGTGCGTGTGTGTGCGTGCCACACAAGAAGCAGCCCCTCTTGATCCTAGCCAAGGATGCAAGCTGTGTGAAGAACAGAACCTATTTGAATACAGGCTCAAATACATTTGATCTCTCTGAGCTGATATGCTCTCTTTAGCTTTACAAACATTTTTGAATGAAGAGTAAATTGTGTTAATGTTTTCTTGATTTTGTGTCGTATAAATAACAAATCTCCTCTTCTATCTCTCTCAGTCGTCTGCACTCCAACAACCTTCACTGTGACTGTCACCTGTCCTGGCTGTCTGATTGGCTCAGGGCAAGGCGGGGTTTGGCTCCCTTCACTCAGTGCATGGCCCCCGCCCACATGAGGGGCCTCAATGTCCCAGATGTGCAGAAAAAGGATTTTGTCTGCAATGGTGAGTTGATCCTGACATTTGTACTTTCTATGTACAGTATCCTTAACACAGAAAGTGATGGTGTGACTCCATAACATGAAGGTGGTCATTTAAAAACCAAACTCTTAATTTAGCTTTACCTATTTCTTTTTTTTTTTTTTTTTGAGAAAAGCCACCAGTTTCAGCTCCATTGCAGCACATGACTTGATACATGAAATCCAACACTGAAAAGTAATGTACGACTTAAAATTGACAAGTATTATAACAAAGAAATACATGATGGTGTCAACAAGAATTTCACTATTGAATTTAATGCTGTTGACAGTAAAGACTCTTTGACATAGAGATACGGTATGGAGAACGCACTGAACCTTAAAGCCATTATTACAAGGAGTATTGTTATCATCTAAAGACAGCTCGGCATTGACTTTATAACACTGAGAGAATTAAGCCTTGTAGAGCGCGTAATCAGCTAAAAGGCCAGTATAAGAGCAGTAGCGTTATCAGCTGCAGATAGTATAGTCAGTGTTTATAGGCCTCTGATTCAGCTCTCTGTACTAATTGACTGTCAGGCTGCTCTCTCTTTATTACCCTTTAGTTTAATCTTTTCTACCTACATGCTCCAAACCAGACTACACATCTTACTGGACATTTCTTCTTTCCTTACTGTGTAGGTGTCAATAACAGACCTGAATTTATCTCTCCTTTCTTTTTTCTCTCTCTTTTCCACTTTTTCACATTTTTTCTTCCTTTGGTATTGTTTCGTCTGTCCCTTCTCACCTTTCTGTCTTAATTTCCTGTCTCTCTCCTGAGTATTCCTGTTAAACTTGTTATACTGCTCATATCTATATTTGTGTTGCCATATGATATTTGGGACTGATATTTGGTTTGTATTGAAATTTTTTTTTTTCTTTGCAAAAAATATAATTGGACATTGAATCAGGAACTAACTGAAACTAAAACTAATCTCATTAGTCTCATTGTAAGATTGGGATCAAATTAAAAACACTTTTTAAACACTTGTAGGAGTAAAAGAAGAAAAGAAAATGTGTGATTGTAGAGGTGGTAAACGGGTAAACGTATCTGCAGTCCACCTTTATGGACCATATGATCTATCACTGTCTCATCTTTAAAGAAAAGACAATATATGTTCGATATTTCTTGGATCTGATGTATTGTATCTCTATCTTGCTGTCCACAGGTCCAACCCAGACAGAGTCGAGGACTTGTGTACCTCAGGTAGCCATATGTCCGCCCAGCTGCACCTGCAACAACAACATAGTGGACTGCAGACGTAAAGGCATCACTGAAATACCAGCCAACCTCCCAGAGGGCATTGTGGAGATGTAAGACTACTTTACTTTATTTAAATGCCATCATTTGACTTAATACAAAACACATTTTCTTTTCATGCTTGTAATTTTGCACAGAAGGTCAATATTATTATCATGCTGTCACATATTTTAAACTGCAATTCTCATTAATGTCCAAACACATATGTTCTCACATACACACAAATACACAGAGACTGCAGACAGTCTCCATGTGGTCAGGTAGGCCTACCAGGTGGGTGGTTAATCCACCATGATGATCTAGATCTCATATTTAACTTGAACTGTGGAACACTGTGAGTTTTGCAGTGGTATATTGTTTTAGATTGAAGCAAAACTTTTTACTTTCAAACACACATACACTTCTGCTCCTCCTCACACATACGCACACACACGTACACACCACAGTGGGATGTGTTTGATATCCGTATTGATCGCTGTACGCTGTTTGTTTGTACAGAAGACAGCTGGTTGATTGCTCTGTGAGTAAAGGAGCAATTCTCCCCCGCAATGCTACACCAATACCACTATACCTCCCCGGCATAAATAATAGATTCAGACACTCGCACACATCAATGCCCCATGCATATATGCAAACATACCAGATTTGTTTTCACAAACAAAGTAAGTACTTGGGCACAAAAAACCCATTCTTCATGCATACACACATGTATTCTGTTTGCCTCACAGGCATCAAAACATATCTGATGAAATCTCTAGGTCACATACACACATACATAAAGACGCACAAAATTAGCATTGGATCCATAATAATAAATGCTGTTGCTGCTGCCAGAAACAATAGAGTATAATAGGATGATGTATTGTCAGTCCTCCAACAGGGACAAAGTCATCTTTCTGCATACTAGTGGCAAATCTCACTGCCAAATGTGTGTGTGCGAGCATGTACATACGTATATGCAGTATGCGACTGTGCACTTCCAAGCATGTGGGTAAATCTGTCTCTTCAAGTCAAATATATTCATAAAGCAATTTAACAGAACAGTTTTGTCTCAGGGCGTTTAACTTTATCAGACCATTAACACAGATGTGTGAGTGGGCTTTCACCAGTGTGTGTGTGTGTGTGTGTGTGTGTGTGTGTGTGTGTGTGTGTGTGTAAATGCACATTCAGCCTTTTGTGTTCATGTTCACCTGCCAATCCCATCTCCTGTTTCAGTTATCATTTAATCGCCTCCTCACCATATAGATTTTTTATATTGCCTTTTAAAATGTCTTCCCCTTAATACATCCTTTGATATTGAGCTTCTAAGTGTCTTTGTCTCAACCTTGTTTTACTGCCCCCAGATATAATTTGTAACTTGTTGTGTGTGCAGATTGTCTTTGTCAATATCTGTACACTCTTGATTTATTTTGACCCCATTGTCGAAATAAGGTGTTGTTGGTTGCCAGGGGCTTGAGATGCCAAAATTTAGTGAAGGATAAGAGCCAAGAAAGAAAGACCTGTAAGCATTGTGTTGCCTTCAAAGCCAGGGCCAAGTGTTTCATTTTAAAAATAGTTCCTGGGTAGCAGTCTGAAATTGGTGCAATAAATTCATACAAATTGTATTTAATCCTGGCAAATGTGATCAAAACTTGGCTTTGAGTCCATATCATGAAATGTATTGGTCACATTGCTAGGTGAGTGTGGTTACAGGCAAACAATGATAGATAAAGTAGATGGATAGATGGATGGATGGAAGGCCAAATGGACGGGTAGATAGATAGATAGATAGATAGATAGATAGATACCAAAGGCGAGGAGAACAGAAAGGATAAGAGAGGGATGGAGAGTGGACAACAGGAGCAGCAGGATATGGTGGGGGCTGAAAAGGAGAAGAAGAAGGGTGGATTAGTTCCCATTTATCAATTTGACAGCTGACCCTGTGGCTGGCCTTGGGACCTCACCGCATCCTCCACTTCTCCTCTGATTTTTTTCTCTCCTTTCCCATGTTGTCCACATGTTTCCACTCCTCTGATTTCACCTTTTCTGTCCTCCTTTTTACTCCCTTCATCTAGCTCTTCTTCTCTCACCTTTTGTCATCTCCTTCTATTCTACTCTTATTTACCCCTTTTGTAATACCCTGTTATTTTATTACTCCCCCCCTCTCCTTTGCCTCATTTCCTTTACTGTCCTCTTCCCTTCTCACCACATGAACAAGGAGGCACAAATGATATGAGCAACATGAATGTATTGCTGAAACCATCAGGAGAGGATAAATTAAACTACAATATACTCCCCCAAATGTGAGCTGTGTGCCTCATTCTGATGGTTCACCATATGATAATAGATAATACTGCCAGTATAGTGTAATTAGTCTATTGACTTCCATAGAAAGAGAAGTAATACATTCCCTACTGCCCCACATAATACAGTCTGAAGAAAAGAGTGTTGGGGTTCCATCAAAGGAATTTAAGGTTCAAATGAAATTATTAGAAATTATGACTGGAAAATGAAAATTATTCATGTTCTGCTGCCAGTTCCACAGCAGTTGCCCTGCATGCAAATTGCAGAATAAAACATGTATTTCAGTGACAGCAAGTTTGACAAAATGCAGTATTTTGTTTTCATACACTTTTTAATTGGAAACATACATCACTGTACCTCTTACACTTTGGCAAGAGCTTGCAAACCAAACATGAAGAGTGTTCAGCAAACCAGGTGTCTGTTTTTGTCTTTTTCATAGAATAAGAAGGCCAGTCCCATGTAAGCTCATTGCTGCTGACCTGCAAAAAACTCACATCAATATTTTACACTCAGTGACCTTGACCTGCTCTCACTGCAAAGCACTAACCAACCTACGGAAATATTGTGTAGATGTTGATTGGAACAGACACCTTTTGAACTTTGTATTTACTTGTGCTTGGCTTAGGTTGTAAGGAAAAAAGAATTTCATGATATCTAAAGGCTTCTAAATCCTTGGTGAAATTAAACACAAATGTATTAGCTTATGCATGACATGCTGTTGAAGGTTATTTCAAAATGTCTTTATATGTTTTAGTATGAATGTGCACTTCAAATTATATTTATATATAGACATTATATATTTGAAAGGCTTGTTAAAGGTCATCTAACTTCTTTTTCTCACCCTCTCCTCTCTCTCTCTCCCCCCAGTCGTTTGGAGCAGAACTTGATTAAAAGTGTCACAGCAGGAGCCTTCTCTGCCTACAAGAAGCTTAAGAGGATGTAAGTCTGTCTGGATAAAATATTGTACACACTCAAATTCTCACACACACACACACACATTGATGTGGTTACACAAAAAAAGAAGTGTATATGCATGCACTGACATGCTTGAACATGTGAACTTAAGCTCAAATGAAGACCTTAGTAGCAATCTTTTACTGGCACCACATATACTATATGTATTATTTCCTTTATATATGCACTGATTTAACTAGTTACGTCCTGTTGAGGTCAGCTACAGTTGTATCACCTGCAAAACAATGAGTGTAAGTCCCATGTATATATACTCCTAAACCATTAACATGAATAGAAAATAAAAGGAGACCAAGTATAGATCCTTGGGGCACTTCCATTTGCAGTTATTTACAGCATAAGCTGAGCCCATTGACTGTCAGACATTCACAGTCTTACCAGAGATCATATTTAAACCAATATACTTCTTAGTCAGACATTCTTATGTCAATTTGTCTTAGCAAGAAATGTCAAAGGCTTGAAACAAATCCATAATTAAGGCTGGATTGACCTGCTTTCTCAGTGGACCTTCAATATTACAATTCACATTCATCATAGCAGCAGTAATCATACTATTTTTTATAAAGATATATTCAAGAATTGAAACAATGCAGCCTTCAGAACAATAGGGATCTAACTTGTCAGGATATGTCTTGTATTTATTGTTAATAGAGTTTCATATACCTCAGCAACAGAAAATAACTTTAATCTAGAACTTTAATTATTAGCTATATATAATCAGCTACATACAGACTGTGAGTGATTGTGCCATAGTCAAAAAGAAGACTCTAATCTAAAGTCCACACTAGCAAACACAGACACTCTCACACAGTTCATCTCCTCTTGTCTCTTTCAAACACACCCACAGACATAAAGCTCACTGGTGAAAAATGTCCTTATCATGCAAATGCCTGAAAATGCCAGACTTGCAGTCTTGTGCAAGGTTGTAAGGTTATCCATTCACCACTTAACTACGCACACACACATACTCACACACACAGATGGAGTTTTAACCTTACCTCGACAAAGTGTTAAATAATATATCTTACAGCAGAGGAAGTGAATGACATGAACTGCACTTAACATGCCACCGTTTCTGGTTTCTTTCTCTCTCTCTCTCCTGTCGCTTCACTTCATTCCCTCTCTGTCCATCAAGCTCTCTCTCTCTTTCTCATTTACTTACACATTCAGCCCCTCTTACTTTTTTTACTCCTGTCCCCTTGCCTTGACCTCTGCTGATGTATTCTCTCATGATCATTTGTCAGACAGTTCTAGGACATTCACACAGAATGAACCCCATTACTGTGTATTACTGTAATGCACTTATCTCTCCCTGGTCTCTCTATCTCCCCCAGTGACTTGAGTAAGAACCAGATTTCTGACATTGCAGCCGATGCTTTCAGCGGCCTTCGCTCACTCACCTCATTGTAAGTATGGCACATGCACATAAAACACACATGTGATTGCTCTCACACACACACATTTTTAGACAGGAAAGTAATTGCGTTTCCAGACATTTAGCAAATAAAAATGTTGTAGCAGCCGATGTTGACAACTGGAGCACAATGCTTCAGAGTGTGTTTGTGCTGCATGTGTGTCCTTGTGTTTGTTTGTGTGTGTGTGTATGTATAACTGTACGTGTCTGTAATCACTCAGTTTATGTGTGTGTCTCTGAGGGTGAATGTGATAAGAACATGAAGGACAGTTTAATTTGAATCAATCTGGAGCATGAAAATGAGACAGACAGACAAGAAGGGGCAGACAAGGTGAACTCTACTGGGTGTTAAGACTGAACACATGCACACACACACACACACACACACACGCACACACAGCCGAATCAGTTTAACAAGAATGTCACTAAAAGACATGGCTTCTGTTGTAGAGACCAGCTGAGGCATGATGTAGCAAAATTTGAAATTGTTCAAATGAATCAAATGGCTGCATCAGTGATGGGAATTGCACCTCAAACACATTTCAGTTTTTGACAGTCAAATGACAAAGATCTGCATACTTCTTATAATCTGACAAAAACATTAAGAACTGCTTTGCACTTGAAATGGGCAACATTTATGTCTCTGATTAGAACACTCCTTCAGCTCCCCTCACAGATATAGTTTTTACATCTGGTGAGCGTGACTTTTTTACTCTGAGCAGATATATTGGGGATCTTCTTCACTTTTAGGAGAGCTAAATGTTAATGATGTATTTGTATGTAGGATGGGTTGGACAAGGGAGTGCAGTAGTAACAAAGGACTTGTTGTTTTACAGCTTCATTTCCAATGGTTTTATAGCATGTTTTTTAAGTTGACGTGCTTCATCTGACAACTATTGTCATTAGATACAAAAAAAAAACTTAAACAGAGACATCAAAATTATGTTGTGTCTATTTGTAGTATTTGATTTAAATGGAAATGCAGTAGTAAGCACTTCCCACCACTCCACATTAAACTGTGATATTTAGAAGTTCTAATTATTGGGTATGAATAAGAAAACAAAATACTGTAAATTACCCTGAATATGATTGTGAATGTGGCAATCATATTTAGAGAGGCCAACTGTAAAGAGATGCAAGTTATATTCTCAAGAAGACAATAAAGAATTGCTTATTCACTGAATGCTGTTCTTACTAACAACATCAACTGAAAAACTAAAATAATTCATTTTTAAAAACCACTTTACAGGATATGATATCATGCCACAGCCTGTAAATGCAGAGCAGTTCCTCTCTCTGGTGGCTGATTAGAATAGGAATAATATCAATAAAACAATGAAAGTATTTTACTTGCTTCGGAGCAAATAGGTCTTAATGTATAGGAAGAGCCTTGTAAATGCTGCAACCTAAATGATGTCATTTTGGCTGTCCTGTCTAGGGTGTTGTACGGCAACAAGATCACTGAACTACCCAAGGGATTGTTTGATGGACTGGCTTCCCTGCAGCTACTGTAAGTACTATCTGTGTGGTCTATTGTTATATGTGTGGTCCCTTGGGAAAACAATGCATTACATTATTCAGGAAACAAAAGAATATCTCACTCAAACACTGGTTGAACTACCCCCAAAAAATGTATTGTTAGATTAATAACAGTCTGATTCAATTTCAGTTTATTTTAGGAAAAATTCAGACACAGTGGCAACATTATTGCTGATCTTACATCACCTTATTGAAGATGATGTATGAACAAAGAACATGATGCTGTGTGGTGTAATTTATACAACTGATTTCACAACGCCTGCAGTTGTTACAGTGTTGCTGAAAATATACAAATAAGTATGAAAAAGCATCTACTGATGTTATGTCATAAGTTAATTTTATTTATTTTTAAACTACAATAATAATAATGTTAACAACACTATTTAACATTTAGCACTTTTCAGAAACAAGTTGCAAATTCATAAAAACAGGAAATTACTAAATAAAGAGTCACAGGGCCATGACTTCAAAGGCTGGGAATCACTAACAGACCTCTGCTGGAGGATCTCAAGCTGCATTCAGTCTTGTAACAGGTTAGTAATCCAGTACTGAAGCATTTTGAACTAGTTGAAGTTTGGAGAGGCTATATTTGATGAGAAAGGACTACAGTACATTCCAGTATTCTAGGTGGGAAGCAAGGATGAAAGTTTCCAGATTCTGACCAGATACAAAAAGATTTAATCTAAGTTGTGTTATGTTGTTGAAGTCAAACAAGAAGTAGATCTGGAAGTCATCAGCATAAATTATTGTTGAACTGATGTTGTACTTATGAAAGATTTGACCCAGAGGTAACATAAAATATAAATAGAGGGCCAAGAACTGAGCCTTGTGGAACTCCATAGGAGAAGTGGGAGGTGGATGATTTAAAGTCACCAATGGCCACACAGAACTTCCTATTAGAAAGACAGTAAGGGAACCAATCTAAAATTGTACCAGATATGCCAACCCAGTGTAAATTCATTTTAATTAAGATCACATGGTCAACTGTATAAAAATCTGCAGTAAGAACTAAAAGCAATAAAACTTATGTTGGCCTTTGTCAGCTGCAAAAACAATATCATCATCAGCTATAAGTAGTGCTGCCTCAGTGCTGTGACCTCCTAAACCTGACTGAAATGTATAAGAGAGCCTGTTGCCACGATGATCTGATTTTTTCCAAGATGTTAGCCTGGAAGGGAATTTTAGACACTGGGCGGAAGTTTTTTACTAGCTTAGATGCTTACATGCATCCTTCAATCTGGCACTAACATATTGACTCCAATGGAGGCAGCATAATGAGTAAGCTTGGCTGCATTTTCATTTAGTCTGTACTTAATTTTCCCTGATGAAGACAATTTGGTGATTTGGAACTAGTAAGTAATATCTACAGTATGTTATCTTTGTACCATAATCAAAGTCAGACAATGTTATAGGTCCTTATTATGGTGAAAATGCCATGAGGAAGAGAGCATCAGGCACTTAACCCACAATCACAGAGCACAATCTTTGTACTAATCACCATAACACAGTAGCAGCTACAGCACAATCCCCTATTTGTTCATTAATCCTCCATCTGTCCTGCATTTTATGTGTCTGCAGAAAAAAGTCTTTCTTAAATGATAATTATGAACCCAATTGGTGCACTGTAATAAAAACTGTAAGCTCCCCTATTTCTTTTCTACTAGAAGCAAAAGTATTTTCTCCTCATGAGCGGAGATTCAAACCGCAGCAGTACTTCAATTAAAGCTACATTGGTACTGTATGTGGCATATGCTCCTCACGAATGCCGCAGTACACTGCAGAAACAGTTAATGTTCTGGGCTTTTCCATCGTAAAGTGAAGTGAAGCAAAGAGAATGAGGATGAGTGAATCTAACCCACAAACACCTTTTACAGGCTTAGGTGGATCATTGGGATGCACAGTGCATATTCGGGGGAGGCGGGGGTGGGGGTGGGGGGCTGTAGGAAGGGGGTGGATAGATAAATTAATGGATAGATGGAGTGAGTACGTAATGTCGAAGAAAGACGGGGAGGGAAACAAGGAAAATAGAAGAAAAAAGAGCGAAGACAACCCAAGAGAGGTGTAAAATTTGTATTTTCATGTCCAAGTATATCTGATGGGACACCATTAACATTTAGCACCCCTTGATTGGTCAAGCAGTCCCTCAAACCATATCACGATACTGCAGCTATAAAATGTTAAACACAAAAACACTAAATGCTTAATATTTATGAATACATGGATTCACTTCGATCACTTAAGACCATGTTTGTTTCTGTGAATTTGGGACTAATTCAATGAATAAATGAATAAATAACCAGTTAAGATTCCTGTCTTCCCACATCATTGGTCAGTCCCATAAAGACACTGCCTGCGGGTGTTGGCGCTCACTCAGCAGGCATAAGGAGGGGATATGTCTTGTAATATATCACCACTGATTAAAACACACATCCCATCTCCAAAAAGCCAGTCAGATTGTCGAGAATATCAAGATGATGTTATTATCCCATGTGGTGTGATAATTATAAATTATATATTCACTTTCACTGGTGAATCAAGCAACATGTCATCCTTCCATGACAAAGATGTGTTTATTGCTTCGTATAGCTACCGGTCTTCTGTTTATATTGTCTGTGCTGCTTTGTTTTACTGGTGCAGTTTCAAGTAATTAGTTCCCCCTGTGAGCTGCCTAATGAGGTGTGGGTATGTCGCAGAGCAGCATGTGCATGCGTGTATCTGCCTGTGAGTGCGTATGTGTGTCCACGTGTAAGTGTGCTGCGCCAGTACTGGTGCTCGTTAGGATGGCTAGCCCCGAGTTAGTCACCTGTCAGATAAAGAAAGGAAGTGGAAAGAGTACTGAGAAGGAGGAAGAAAGAAGAATGAACAAAAAAGACAGGGGAAGAGTGTTTGTGTGAGAAAAAAAGGCTGAAAGATGTAGAATTACACAGACAAGAAGTGTAAAAGATAGAATCACAGAAAAAGAAAACTGTCAACTTGGCTATATAAATGAAGAGCAGGTATGGAGGGAAGGGGGGAGCAAACCTATTCCTGTCATTTACCTAATCCCTCTGTCACATTTCTCATTTCCCAGTCACCCCCTCCCCTTTTGGCTGTCAGCCTCTTTCGCTTAAATGTATATCTATGTCATTCCAAATTAAATTTTTACCTGTCCTCTCTCTGTCTCACTCCATTATTTCCTCTATCCCATCTCCATTATTCTATCTTTTCTCTTCCTCCATCCTTTAAAAACTCCACACCATCTGTCTCTCCCATCAAAACAAGATATTACACTCCCTCCCAACAGTAGATATCCCCACCCTGCTCCAGAAGAGAAAGTGAAAATATATAAAACCACAATTTGCAGATTTATGTGTCACAGCCAGACAAAATATAATCATGACTGTGTGGAGAGGTTTAAGAGAGGGACAGGGGGGAAAAGTTGTGGTTTTGCAGCAGAAATATATTTATGGCCTGAGCAAAATAAATTATCTCATATCTACATATGGTTTTATCTTCTGTTTGTGTTGGGTATAGTGATAATAAAGCTAAATAAGTAAAATAAATACAGATAAATAACAGATGCTGATCAGGTCTCTCTTTTTTTGTATCAGGCTGCTGAATGCCAACAAAATCAACTGTCTGAGAGTCAACACCTTCCAAGACCTACAGAACCTCAACCTGCTATCACTGTATGACAACAAACTCCAAACCATCAGCAAAGGACTTTTCACCCCTCTACGTTCCATCAAGACTCTGTAAGTATCTACAGTGCACTCTCAGGATTTAAGACAAATTCTGTTCCTAATAGGGCAAAGGTAGACATAGTTTTAATTGGATTTCCATCCACTTGTGTGTGCTGTGTTTTACATTAATCACTGCAATTTTAGCAAAGTGTGTTAGTGTATGAGTACATGATTTTTAAGTTTCTGTATGTGTTGAATTCTATTTATTCAAAACTAATCTTTGTCATACTCGGGACATAAAATGCTTCACTCACTGCATACTCTGGATTTCGCCAAGAAAATACATATACTAGTCACTAGAAATTTACAACAGATAATATAAAAGTTTTGATGGATTTTGATTGAAGCAGGATTGTCAGTCCTACTATAACACATTGCATGACAACTGAGGCAACTGTAGTAGTAACTCTCTCCCTGTCCTTCTTTCTCTCACTCGTAGTCATCTGGCCCAGAATCCCTTCATGTGTGACTGTCACCTGAAGTGGCTGGCTGACTACCTGTTCGACAACCCAATCGAGACCAGTGGAGCACGCTGCAGCCACCCCAGAAGGCTGGCCAACAAACGCATCAGCCAAGTTAAAGGCAAAAAGTTCAGGTGCACAGGTAGGGGATGAATTCACCCAGACACACACACACATACAAACATACAGTGAATCACCATTGAAGGCTAATAAAGACTAATCAGGTCAAAGATAAAATGTGTAATATGTATATGTTGTAAATGTGTGTTGTTTAATGTGTGTAAATAGAAACTGAAGTGGTTATTTGTTTATTTAAACACACACACGCATACACATAAAATCTATCCCTATCTCTCTCTGTGGTAGTATTGTATTACTTTTCTTTCCTTTGATACGAGCCACGGGTCTCACTAATTACAACACAGACCAATTCAGTGTACTGAACCAACACAATAACTAACTCAGCAGGGACTAGGCATAGACTGTGATCGCCCACTTATGCAAGTGTGTATAATTGTGTGCGTGTCAGGGTATTTGTGTCTGACTATGTACACTTGACATCCTCAGTGCCTTTCTGCAGTGACTCCATAATTTCCCTGTTTTAAACATTATGGCTTTTTTAGGCTCACTGGAAATTTTTAAATCATATTTGAGATGTTTTATAAACTATTTGATTTTTGTACAAATGGTGGCTGGCAAGCAAATCATTGGTTTACAAGGCAGTATAGTAGTGCTACTGTAGTACCAGCGTTCAACTGTTATACATCTTAACCTTATGCTAAAATGGATTGTGCTAATAAAGATTATCATATACAGCCATTATCAGAAGAGGAAATTTAAATTAAGTCTTTGGAGGAGGCCACTTTGCATTCATAGTAATAAGCAACCTGATTTAACAGCATATTATATTAGCTTTGATATAATTAAGGATATAATGCACTTTTTACAATTACCTTTTCTGATGTCCAACACAATTGCTGGTATTACAGAAAATATTTTACTAATGTTATCAAGTTGTCAGCTTTTATCACAGGTATTTGGTTGCGTTATGACTCGACTGTGATACAGAGAGAAAAAGAAAGAAAAAAGACAGAAAATCCAAAAACTAAAACACTAAGCACAAGCACATAAACAATAAAAACAGAATAAAGACTTCCAGGCTATTTGGAGACATGAGATTTTCACCCCTTCTTTTCTCTAAAACGTTGTGTCCCAGCCTAACTTGGGTGCACAAAAAATAGCATAACCAATGCCATTAAATGTTGAAGCCTTTTATCCAAAGTGCTTTCCAGTATCATGAGGATATGTGGTGCATTTTTGGCATGAAAGGTCTCAGTGGTCTCAGTAAGTCCCTAATGCTAGCGCTCTGCCCACGGACCTAATCGAGATAACTAGATTACAAATGCTCCCAAAGCTGGTTATGGCTCTCCTCTTTGCTTTGGCCGTTCCTGTCTGCAGTCCCATGCCTCTCCTTGCATCTCCTCTTCCTCTCTGGACGTGTCTGGACATTTTCGCTATTGGTGGGCAGTGCTCTGGTCCCGCCCCCTCTTCCTGTGTGGATCTGCAGCTGTCTGTTGCCTCTCCTATCCTTTATGGACCCTGCCCCTGACTGACTGGTGCGGCTCTCTGTTGCTCCGCCTTCCTCCTGTGTGGACCTGCATTCTGATTGGTTCGTGCAGCTGTCTCTTGTGCTTGATCTAACCATGTGGCCCCGCCTATTGTGACATCACATGGTTCCGTCAAGCGCCAGGGACCGCCTAGCACACACCCACCTGCCTTCCCCAGCCAATCACATGCCTTGGAGCAGAAATTAAGGGTTGCTTTATGTTCGTTTGCGTCAATGTGAAGGGTTTCTGATACAACTGAATTAAACTAATTTAACTGTGGTTTGAATAAATGGACGTCACTGAATCAGAATATGCCAGACAGTAATGCGTAGTGATTCAGAAACACCTACATGCACCATGAATGCTCAACTGCTGGCAGTAATTTAACTTTTCTCAACAGACAATCCTATTTTTTTCCTGACTGTTGTTTTCTTTGGATTTACATAATTTTATAGAGTAAATCACATAAGTGAAATGCTTGTTAAGGTGAAGTAAGACAGAATTTTGCTATTCAGTTTGATCGAGGATGGAGTAAGATTTGTTTGCTTCTGATTGAAATTAGAAATCTGACATGTGAAATCTTTTGACTCATCATTGATCTTTCAGTACAGCCAAGCAGTAGTGAGGACAGTGACAAAGGTCAATGCTCGATAAGGAGCTGTACAATTTACAATATGGTGGACCGTTGTTTGCCACATAGCCATAATAGCTTTAATAATAACTTTACCCAACTATTTCCTGTTCCACCTATTTTTCACCATACCATGCACGTAAATCTTTTCTGGTGAAATTTGGTCTGATTGCGCCTGTACACTTGCTTCCACTGTAAAACTGTCCAGTGGCATGGCAGTGCTTTAGTGAATAGCATGGCTGATCCCACCACCTCTGTACAGACCCCTGTGCTCCTCTCTGCTCCAACTGAAGAAAAGCTCAAACCAACATTGGTTCCTTTAGTTTATAAAAAATACCACAACCCTGATCTCTCTTGCCTTTCTTCCCTTCACACCTTTTCTCTTTACTCCCTCCTGTGCTCTTTCCTTTCCGTGAATTTGCCAACCAACAAGGTCTATGGCAGCCTAGAGACATCATTCCAAAATATACTACCTTTTGGAAGGAGCTACCCAGCCACTTCTCCCTACAGACAGACATCATTTGAAGGTTGTTCATTGCAAATTAGCTCCCAATAGGTGGGCTTTAGTTGTCCAACAACAACAAGCAGATAAAGCAGATAAGCCATACAACATGTGTGCCAGGAGAGAGTAGAGACAGAATGAAAGAAGAGGGAGGAAAAACCTTAGAGTCTGTGCCAATATAAGAGCAGGCTGATAGGAGAGAGTGGTGAAAAGCAGAAAAGGCTAAACTGACAGAGAACAAATAAACAATTTTAGGGAGAGAGAGAAAGAGAGGAAAAAGAAAGCAGTAATAACTGTAAGAATTATAAAAAAGTACATGTGGTGTCCAAATACAAGGGCTTCATGATGTAAACCAGGTCTATTCCACAGACACTACCAGGCATAAATAAATCTGCTCACAGTATATCTAAATAGCAGAAGTGGTCTCTGGCTCACCTTAAACAAAAACATCCGGGGTTAAACCACATTTATCTGCAGTATGATTCCATAAACGACCTGGATCTCTGTTTGTTAATGTGATTTGCAGTGGAATTACCCCTCCCTGCGTCAGCCCTGTGCCTACCATGAAGTACAGTACTGCAGGAGCAAATGCGGCATGTTCTTTTTAATATGAGAAGCAGATATGGGTAATTTTAGAATAGATCACTCATGTCTTGCAAATGACTGGCCATGTTAATTATGTCTTACAACCTTTGGCAGCTGAAATTATAATGAAAGTTGTTTTTTTTCCAATCAATTAAACTCCAACAAGAAACTGTTTTGATGGATATTGATAGTCTGGCCGTGGAAGCTAGATATCTAATATGGTTGCACCAGAATATGCATGTTTTCTTTCTTTTGTATTTGTGTATATTTATTTGAATAATATGCTGTTTTCCATTTTATAAGGTATAGGGATATCTTCATATTTGGATCTAAGTGAATGGGACAAGATTTATATGAAGAAAAAAATCTGAGTTTGACTTTTTGTCTCCTTGGTGTCTCTCGTTTATCTCTCTTTCCCTGACTCTTTTTACCTTCTTGCTTGTTCTAATTTACCACCTTCTTTTCTCTTCCTACTTGTTTCTGTCTGTCAACTACATTGCTACCTTCTTACTTCTTTCTTCACATCACCTTGTCTATCTTTTGTTCTGTCTGTTCCTCCTCTACAGGTCAGGAAGACTATCGGAGCCGTCTGAGTGGCGAGTGTTTCCAGGATCTGGTATGCCCAGAGAAATGTCGCTGTGAAGGCACCGTGGTTGACTGCTCCAATCTCAAACTGACCCGTTTACCTCCACACATCCCTGAACACACCACAGACCTGTAAGTCAGTGGCTGTTTTCCCTTTTACACACACAGACACACAGACAGACACACACACACACACACACACACACAAAGACATGATGAAATATCAGATTGAGGGCCATATGTTATCCTGCTCTAACCTGAAACCACCACAACTCCTTTAACATGCCACAGACCTGTCAATACGTTTTTCACTTTCATGCACAAAAACTGCATGCAGGTTTGCATACATGCAAATTCACACAATGTGCATGTAAGTCTGCATTTTCCCTCTCAGAGCAGTACCATGAACGTCACTTTTCATTTTTATTTCCCAGACCAAAATACCTCTCAACAGTCTTTTCCATCCCCCTTCAAGTCCCAAAGGAGCCATCATGATGTCTGGTGAAGGGTCTCACACTAGAATACTGAATAGTACCATGGATCATTCATTTTACTGCTGAAAAATGGAAAGGGAGTAACAGATAACATGCAACAGGAATACCATAATCTGATTGTGAGAAAGCTTAAAAAGTAGATGTATATTCAGAATCCGTTAGAGTCACTGACAAAATAAGCATGCTAGTATATAAGATGGTGGTGAAGAGGTTATAATAATATGTCTTCAAAGAAATATGAAGGGCAGCTGTGCATAATTCTTTGAAGGTATTGAAAATGAAGCATAACATTAAATGTAATGAGACTGCTGTGATGTGATTTGAAACAGAAATGATAGAAAAAGAAAAAGGAAAACTGCTCATAAGTCATAAAATGCACAGAAACGGAGACCAAATAGTGGTTTCCTGATTTAAACCCATGATACAACATTAGTGTGTTGCTTATTTCACTTTTCCGTATAGGAATCCAGCCAAAAGCCAAGTTTTGTCTCATCACTGGTAGCTTTAAAATGTAGGTGATGGTTTTTGCCATTTCACTGGTACAAAAACAGTATAAAGGCAGAATAAGGGACCAATGTAGCATTATGGCAGATGCAGAATGGTTGCCAGTGTTACTTATGATTTAGTTGTATAATAGCGGAATTCAACCATGGCTGCCACTTTAGATAACTAATGACCTCAGTATCCCACAGACCATTAGCCCATCAACACTCCGTCTGGTCTTGTTTCTCTCTAAGAACCCTTGTATCCTCAAATATCCTTTCATTTCTCTATCCATTCCCAGGGTGCTTCTCGTCAAAAATATAAGCTTTGTCCTTTACGGTTGGTTAGAGGGCACATCACAGTTTCTACTATTTTTGACACCCTCTCTCTCTTTTACTCACATTTTCCTGAAGAACACAACAAAGTCTACAAGCACCCAGTCACTGAAACACACACACACATACACACACACACACACACAAACACACACCCCGCCAGTTGTGCCCCTCGTAACCTGCCTTATCATGGGAAATCAGGAGAGGTTGTGACTGAACTGAAGGCTTAAATATGTTTTCTCTCTTTCTGACTTATGTCTTTCAGCCTTTCTTTCTTTACTACTCTTCCCAGCAGCCACAAATGTCCTTGACATATGCTGTAGACCTTGAGAGTGTACAATAACTATGAAAGAAGAGCCATACTTGCTGTTTAAACATACAGTACATTCTGAGTTGATATTGAGGGCACTAGATCACAAGGTAAAGAGATTAGAAATAGAAATAGAAATCATATATACTCTCAAACTCGCTCTAAAAGAAGTCTAATTTTCCTGCCGTCGCCAGACTGCTTCTGACTTGAAATACATTATATCAGTTTGGTTTTATTGAAGTTGATCCATCTTTTAACTCCCCCTGTATCTCATTATAAAGTGTCCCCTCCAGCTGAACTTTTACTTTCTTTTCCTCAATTTCAGTCTCTCTACCTCATTCACAGTCACTCACACACATACACAAAGAACATCCTTTTATCAGTAGCCTTTTAGTACAAATTGCCTCAATAAAGCAGATGTCTAGCTTCCTATCTCTCAAACTGTTTTCCCTTGGCTTAGGGCAGCATGGGTATTGATGACCGCATAGAAAAGATTCATTGCCTACGCTTCTCCTCTCCCCTCAAATATGTTAAGCAAAGAACCTCCCTCCTCTGGTTTTGTTCAGTGTAATACTTCAACAGTCACTAAAGGCCTCTTAACCTTCACGCGGTCATTCCTCCCTCACTTGCAGTCTCTCTCTGTCTTGTTTTTTGTGTGTATTTGCTTGTGTATGTTTGTGTGTGTGTGTGTGTGTGTGTGTGTGTGTGTGTGTTGCCTTCTAAGCAGTTTGTTTCATGAGCAAATAAATGTCTTAAGTCCCTCTCTCTATCTTTTTCTCGGTAGGCGGTTAAACGACAATGAGATTGCTGTCCTGGAGGCTGGAGGGACGTTTAAGAAGCTGCCTAACTTGAGGAAGATGTATGTACACTTTTGAATGAAGCATTTCTACTGATTTTCTTTTTTTCTATTATGCTTAAGGCTGTGAGTGTTTGATGTTTGTCTCTATTTTTTACATTTATTTACTTACATATTGTCCAAATTCTCTCTCTGAAATGGAGGTAAAGACCGTGAAATATGGATAATGGAAGATTGGATGCTTAGACGCACATTTATTTTTCATTTGTAATAGAATAGAGCTATTATCGAGGTCCCCCAACCCCCACTGTTTTATATATTGCTGATAAACGAAGCGATTCAAGAAGAAGAAGTTATGGGCGAAGAAGAAGAAATAAGGAAGGTAATGTGGTTGGGAGGGGTATACAAAGGAGAAAATCAGGAAGGAGGAGAAAAATAAAGGAACAAGGACTACAACAAGTGAGGAGTAAGGACACAACATATATACAGAGAGAGCAGGAATGAGCATGAACAAGGCATTAGCTGAGAAGAAGAAGAGGAGGAGTAGTGGGGATGGGAGGGATGGACAGAAATGGAGAGAAAGAAGGCGTGGGTGGGAGACATGGAGGAAGTGAATATTAAATGGAAATAGAGGATGGGCCTTCGCTTCAGATTTACAGTCAGTTTTTATCTACAACCTACTCTAAGTTTGTGCGTGTGTGTGTGTGTGTGTGAGTGTGAGTGTGTGTGTGTGTGTGTGTGTGTGTGTGTGTGTGTCAGAGTGCGATAGAGAAAGACAGCAGAGACCAGTAGTTGATTTATTGGAGAGGAAATTGCTAACCATCTAGCAGTGTCACCGACAATATAGATTGGCTAGCACTCATTTCCATTTTCCTTCTCTCAATTCCTTCCGTCTCTTCTACATCTCCTCTCTCCTCTTCTCTTCCCTTCTCCCCTCCTCTCTCTTCTCCTCCGTGAAGGAGATAAGTGGTTTTACAAAACTAGCTATGAATGAAAGCTATAGTAGTTGTGATGGCTATCATCTCAAGTTATTGTCTCTGTAGCCATTGCTCTATTCTCATTTGAATTTTTCTGATTGTGTGTGCTTGGAAGAGAGATAACAATCATTTTCAGTTGTCTGTGACCACTTGTCTCATTTACTTTTATGTGTGCGTGCTATGTGAGTTATAGCAACGGCTTTAAGCTGTTGTCTCATATCAGAAAATCTATTGTACAAGACGAGGACATTAAAATGAACGGGGGAAGAGTTAACATTTATTAGTTGAAGGGACATGATTGATTACTGCAATCAAATAGGGAATATATATGTGTGAGTGTAACACTGTGTTCATATGTGTATGCATGTACAGTTGTGTGTGGTGCTCTCTCTGCTGGTGTTTGTTGATATATTTTAAAAAGTCCATATTCTGTATTAGTTATGCTTACAGCAGGTAAGCCTGCGATTCTATAACAACTGTTCATCATCATTTCTTCCTTCTTCCTGCAGCAACCTGAGCAACAACAAGCTGCGGGACATCCGTGAGGGTTCTTTTGATGGGGCAGGTGGAGTTCTGGAGCTGCTGCTGACGGGGAACAAGCTAACTGGGCTGCAGGGACGAATGTTCAGAGGTCTAACTGGCCTGAAAACTCTGTAAGGCCCATAACAATGTGTTTTGGTGTGTGGGGGGGGGGGGGGCTAATGTATGCCACTTTTGACTTAACACCAGTTAATTGGGGACAGCTTCAACATTTGGTGACAAAAGTGGTTTCCTCAATTGGATACATGATTTTTTCGGGTCAGTGGTTACGGTTAGGGTTAGGTTTAGTCAAATAGTGGTGATGGTTAGGGTTAGGGAAAGTCTCCAGGAAATGAATATAAGTCTATGTAATGTCCCAAAAAGTGGCCATATGTGTGTGTGTGTGCTAAGTAGTATATGTATTTGGATAGTTGTCTGCTTGATCAGACAATTATGCCAACAAGTCAGCTATATTTAACCCCCACAAGCTCTCTGCAGAATGCTAATGCAAATGAATTATGAATTATGTAATTATGTAAAAGCTTGTTTTTCTATAGCAAAAGTACAACATTAAGAACAAAGCAAGTTCTTCTGATGCACAAATTATTTAAAACTTCAAAGAATACAGCATAATTACACTAAGCTCAAGTCAAGACAGCCTTTGTACACATAGCAACATGATTAAAAACAAAACTAACACGTAATCTTAGTGACAGAACACTGGTCATTCACAGGGTCACCAACAGTCATGTAGGATTTGTTTTTAATCATGTGAATAAATGCTTCTTTAACCTATGTGCACAGCAACACAGCATGTTGTTGGATGTTGATTACTTGTCCTGTTTACCTTCTGGGTGCTAGTCTTTCATAAAATGGTCAACAAGTGCTAGCTGTTGATGAGCTTACACCATGCAGACGATGACTTGTTACTGAATAATGATGGACTTCATTTACTTTTTCTGTCCAAAACTAAAAAGCAGAGGCTGTTAATTCATTCACCCTGAAATCAAGGCTAATGACAGTATACTGTCGTTCCTCTAATTTAGCCACCCACCATAAAAAGGCTACTGTCCAATTAGGGGTTACAAGATAGTGTACAAAGTCATGAGCTAATGTTGTCTGTGTATGCTCAGTAATGACTAGCTAATGCTATCATGTATATATATATATGGTAGCTAATGACTCTCTAATGGCATCATGGTTGCCTCTGTATTATGTTAAGAGGCTCCGTGCTCCAGTAATAGCCTCGCTAACTAGGTTATCCTTTCCCAGAGATTGCTAATTCCAACTAACATAGTTAGCCTGGTCCCACATGACTGCATGTCAAAGGCTAATATCATATTACAGACTCTGTCATCATTGTCATATGGGGACTGGTTTGAATTTACCCATTTTATCTTCTGTCCATGTCATTATGTGTACTGTCATCCTCTTTACGTCTCTTCTTAACCACCCAATATACTCACTGCTCCTTGGCTGTGGTTAAATGAGCCGAAAAGTTCATGAAATGTTGAAACATCCAAATTGATGAAATCTGTTTTGTTTTTTTTTTATCATGTTTTAGACATGTTTTAGTCAGCTGGCTTGCTGTGAGTTTAATTACACAGTCAGTTGGTCAAGGTTCAAGGTTCCTTTATTTGTCATTCAGACATTACATCAGAGATGCACTGCAGAACAAAATTACGTTACATAAAAAAGAGCACAATAAAAACAATTATAAAAAAAACACAACTTAAAATTAAAAAGCGGTAATACATAATTTGTCTATGTGATATGTGCAAGATGTGATTGTTACCAATAATAACTGTTATTACTCTGACTTCTTGAAAATGAGCAATAAAAGCCAAAATGATAATATGTAAGAATATGAGATACATTCAGGTTACTACCCACTGATGCTAACTTTATGACCTGTTTACTGGGTTTGTGTGTGTTTAATATTATATCCCGTGCCCTGCAGCAGACACAGTGATGACAGAAACATTCAGAGTCAGAGACACTGACAGAGGACCCTGTCTCTGACAAGAAAGGACAGTGGCAAAAGAACAACAAAATGATGCAGAATAACAAGAGCAAGTGTAGTTATGTCCAAATTTAAAACATGCAGCTAAATCATCTGTGACCAAATATTGTAAATTATAACTCCCTTCAGTAGTTCATATATTGATTTTGTATATTTAGATAAAATAAAACTAATCTGTGATCTAATCTGTTCAACAAAATCAGACCAACCACTTTTTGTGAAGCCTGGAAAGAACCTTATCATCAGAATTGAGTCCGAATTGAAAGGTTTTACCTGAAAATCACCTAGTCTTACTGCTAGATATTTTCCAGTGAATCCAAGCTTAAGATGGCTTTTTCATCTGTGCCATCAATGTGCATCATTGTCCAAACATATTAAAGATTCATCATTGAGCCAGTACGTTGCACTGGGACAAGGAACATAGACATTGTAGTTTATTTTGACCCAATTCTGCCATAAATACTTACTTGGGCACCAAATGTTTTAATCCTCAGCAAAACAGAAAATAGTTTGCAAGGAATGCATTATTTATTCCAGTTTGCGGAACGTACCCAGCTGTTTTTTTAAACAACAAAAAAACTATATTTGTGACCTATTTTACACATCTATAGCCCTTGTAGAAGCCAAAAGGCTTGGAGCTGAGTGCCACAGACTAGGTAAAAGAGTCAGAAAGTATTGAGAAATGGGAAATGCATTGTTGGTGTTGGTCTTAATGGGATTTGTTGACAATGCAAAAAATATAGAATATCGTCAGTCTACTTATTCTCCCAAAAGGTAAAACTAAACGTGCAAACAGCAACTTTTTAGCATTTGTTTAATAAATACCCTACATTTGTATTTCCAGAATGCTGCGGAGCAACCAAATCAGCTGCATTGACAACACTACATTTACCGGTCTGAGCTCAGTTCGTCTTCTGTCGCTCTATGACAACAGGATCACCAGCATCGCCCCAGGAGCTTTCTCCACCCTGCACTCGCTGTCCACTATGTGAGTCTTATTTGTTGACCATTGTCCCTTTTTTTATTGCTTTAAAAAAATGTCCATACCATTATTTCTTCTATCACTCAATCTTCATCTTTAAAACCAGCCAAATTTCCCCCATCCTTTGCCTCTGCTTCCTTTTTTCTCTCTCTTTTTCTGTCTCATTTTTCAGAGCCTTGCCCTCTTGTGGGAATTACCTAACATGCAACACACATAACACACATACACACACACACACACATGCACGCACCCACACACAAACACGCACTCACACAAACACACACACACACACACACACATACACACACATTTGCACCCATGTTGCTCTCTGGACACTATTCTCCTCACAGATGCTCTCCATCATTATCGACTAGATTGGTCTGGATCCCAGGACATTTGTTATCAAAGCTAAATATATTTCAGCATCTACAGATGGACACATATGCACAAGAGCATCTGCAAGCTTGTTTTCATCCTCACATAGATGCACAAACCTGCAGCAACCAAGACATGAGTTGGTGGATGGCATAGTCTGTGTGCATGTGAACATGTTTGCATTTGTGTGATGAAGATGTTCACTGGTGTTCAATCTATGTAGGGAAGTACAGAAACAACTGCCATGAGGGAAAGTATTGATAAGTATTAACCTGTCAAATAACATTATTGCCATGAAGGAGGCAGCATTCAATATTCTGACCCCCCATATATGAAGGTTATAAATAATAGATGTTATCAGTTCAATAAAACATTACAAGTTGATTTTTTGTCTTGCTTTGAACACACTTGCCTTACCAAAAAAGAAGTCACCTCACATCCCTCTCACTTTCTTTTCCTCCATACTACCTACCCTTCTTTTGCCTTTTGTTCTCACTTGCTGTCCTGCTATATGTACCTGTCATCTTTGATTCAACTTTTTTGCCTCAGTCTTTTGGGAGAAAAAGTGGGAAAACAAGAAAGAGAAAAGGAAGGGGTTGGGGTGGGGATGCATTGTTGCATAAACTAAGGTTTGGTCAATGTGGCTGCTTTGATAACTGCTACACCAATTGAACAATATTATATTTCCTCTGTCCCTGTCCTTAATTTTGCATTCAACACCTGAATGCTTGGTGGCATGAAAAGATGTACATTTTTTATTCTTACTGCCTCATGAATACATTCTTTGTTCATTTCCTTTTATTGCCCTCCCTCACTCCCTCCTACTATGTCTAATATCTGTCTCCATTTTTAGTGCATTGTTTCCCAATAGAGTTTGTCCATTTAATTAAAAGATTAACACGTTGAAAAGGAAGGAAGGGATTTAGCTTAGTCCTAGTTGTGAGGTCAATTCATTACAAGGAAATGAGCAAATAACGTGTCCCTATCTATAGCAGCACACCATTAATATTGTAGCACAAACAGCAACATTCAGGTTCATTAGTTCAACAGTAGACATGGCAAAAAACAATATGTCTATCACACATCTCAACACAATGTGTAGGCAGACAATTATCATTAAAGAGATGTGGATTTCTAATACTGCACTGCTAAAATCATATTTCCAAGTTTTCTGCTATCCATTTTTGTCTGGAAAAATCTGCATTTGTGTTCTTAGTAAACACGTTATATTGTTATATAATCTAACATTTGCTATGAATGTACTGTACTGTATTCTGTTTCGAGGCATCAGCAGTGAGCTGACAAACAAAGTCATGAACTCGTGATTTTCCAGTGCTACAAAGTTACTTGCAAAAGTTTCATCATTTCATACATTTATCAATACATTTAGAAAACGTTTTTATTGAGCTCCACCAGACATGAGCTTTTGGTCAAATTACGTCTGTTTTATGACATAAAATCAGAAAGTGGAACTGCAACGGAAGACATTATCATTGGTATCTTTTTGGAGCATCTCCAGCAATATTTGCCACTACAGTATATCAAGAAGAACAATCGTATAAGTACATAGTTCTTTTTCATGTTGCAGGATTTTTGTTCAAAAAATTCTAAAAGCTACACCTCACTGTCACCTGGATGTGCCAGAAGACACAGGATGTGTAAAGCAGCTCTAAGTATACTGCTGGTCTAGTACAGTTTGTGCTCCTGGTGCTACCTGCCATCCCGTCCCTCTTAGTTTAAATATGGCTCAGCATAAATATTACATGAGCAGTTACAAAAGCAACAAAATGCAATGAGAAGTGATCAAAAATGAATAAAATGAACAGATAACCTTTTTTTATTTTCTTTTTCTTTCAAACATTTCTCTCATTCAGCCCCCTTCTCTCATTCACTGCATCTCATTTACTTTACAAAACAAATAGAAATGGCTGATAACCTTTTCTCTTTGCCTCTCTTTTGTTGCCTTTCTCTCTCCATCCCCCCTACCTCTCTACCCAACCCCTCTTTGTCTTCCATCTAAATTTATTCAAATGTATGACTGACCAAAAATAACAGTGGTTTATAACAGTATATGGCTTGCAGTGTACCATATACAATAGAAATTAGAATAGAATAGAAACCCTAACACTCATAAAGAGCAGTCATTTATACTCTTCAAACTGGAAATGGCTCCTAGCTAATTTCTTTCTTGCTTTATGTCCCTTTTTCAGGTTTGTTTATTGTTGTGCACTTCAGCCACAGTCTTATTTTTGCTTTTGGTAATCTGTATTTTATTTATGAGGGCAAAATAAAAAAAATAAAAAGGTTTCCGTCTTCTTTCCATGATGTAGATATGATAGTGTGGAAACACTAAATGTACTGTAACTACAATTGCATGGCAACATTATTAAGATGCTGTCAATATTCATTTACTTTTTTCTTTTTTTTTCATGATCCAGTGTCAGTGATTTCCTTTCCACTCAATGTCTCTTTCCTTTCGCAGTAACCTCTTGTCCAACCCATATGTGTGTGATTGCCACTTGGCCTGGCTAGGTCAGTGGCTGAAGAAGACCAGGGTGGTCAGTGGAAACCCTCGCTGCCAGAAGCCAGCCTTCCTGAAAGAGATCCCTATCCAGGACGTAGCAACACCGGACTTCACATGCGATGGTGAGCATATCTCTCTCCCTCTCTGTACTTGCAATGGGCTTATAGTTTGTTTTCATGTATTTTCTGGCCCCATGAACACAGAATTAGAAATAGCACTGTTCAGAGATAAAGCCTGACATGAAAGAAGATTCAAATTAGATTTTATAGAACTGATCAATCAAATTACAAAGGATGTGCAGCAAGTTACACTGGAGTGGCAGGAAACCAAAAAGGTCACAGTCTGAAACCTGAAAACATCTGGCAAATAAGGCTCCAAATGATTCTAATGTTTCTGAGAAATCCCTGCTGCTGTTCTTAAGTTAATATCAGAAACAAAGCAGGCATTAGTTCCTTCCAGATTCTTGTCTTTTTGTTTCAAAGTTGAGCCAGATACTCATTCAAAAACTTTCTACATCCCACGTCTTAAGCCAGCAGATGTGCACATGCAGATACACAAACACACAAACGTTCTCAGCAGGGTATTGTGAGGACAGAATGATCAGAAACCACTAGCAAACAGCAGCCTTAGATGACATCAGTCTGTGGTTTCTACAATGACGCTACTGTTACCACGATGATGCCTGCCTATAGCAATGAAGACTGTTGGCTTAGCTGCCCATTTTTACGCCATTGACAAAATGTGGCCTGCTATCTATTACATCTTTCTTTCTTTTTCCCCTTTTTTTTGTTTTTTTTTAGCTTTACATTTTGCACTATGTTCAGTCTCCTTGTTTCTCTCTTTCTACCTCTTTCTGCTTTTCTCTGCCTCCTGCGTTTCTTTGAATTCATTACACTTTTCTAATTTCCTGTAGCTGTGCTGCAACCATTTACTGAAAATGAGTTTGGAAAGTAGTTAACCGGTTGGCTCAAATAAGGGAAGTCTAAGATGCTATCAGATCTTAATATTCACTCTTGCATCTTGCATACACAGGCACACACACAAATTTCACTTCAGTCTCACTGAGCTGCACACACATTAGTTTGAATGGTTGATACTGCACTCGAACCTTTGTGAGGACATTACAGTGGTTACACTGAATATCTAATCTTAACTTTGCAATACATAAAGTAATATAAAAAGCCATACATGTAAACTAATCTTGGGAAGAAGAAAAGAGGACAAAACTTCAAGGAAATCTTTTGTGCAAATTGTATGTTATGTAGCTTTTTTAAAACCCTGTTAGCATGCAATTATGAAATAGATTCTCTTTATTTAAATGTTTCACAGACACACTAATTATAATAATAATAATAATAATTTTCTTTTCTGCGGCTCAAATGTTTGAAGATATTCTGCTGACTGTCAGACAAATAACTACCAAACAAGGGCAAATAACCTCTTGATAACAGTAAAATGTCCACAATCAGAAGGTGTAAATCTCAAACTGGTTCTCAAAGGCAGAGAAACACAAAAGCACTCTCAAACACATTCATACACACACACACACAGACTCTCACACGCATACACATGAAACCAAGGTCCCCATGTCCGGTCTATTTATAGTTGAGTAAAATGGCTGTTAAGTTGTCCAGAGGCAGCCGGGGGAAAGGTAAAGTTAATTGAATTTGTGAGAAGATATTAGTTAGTTCAATCAGCCAACTGTAGAGTGAGTCAGCCCACGGCTACATCTCCCCGTGGATTTGCAAGTTACACACATCAGATAGGACACATACTTATACACTTGTAAACTTTGCACTACACACTGGCATGTAAGCCCATTTACTCGACATATAGGCATTAGCATGATTAGAAAACTACCAAATGAATAAGAAAATGACCATAGGACAGGGGAAAATACCTATTTAACACAACTAAATGAACACCAAACTGAGTGTTTGCATGTGCCCACACTTACAGATGCACAAATAGACATACTGTACACTGTAATTGTGCAGTACATGAAGTCATATTGGCACAAGTACACAACAAAGCATGACCGCAAATGAGTGTAAACTTGGCATCTCTCTTACTTAATGTTTCTCTCTCTCACCGCCCCCCCTCACACACACACGCACACACACACACACACACAAACTCAAATTACAGTTGTGTTATGATTGGCTTAGTGTCCATTCTTCATTATCCTTCATTATGGGTTTAACTCTACATTTGGGACCACAGTTCAATTATTTATGTACTGTTGCACTAGATTAAAGCTGTGTGTGTGTGTGTGTGTGTGTGTGTGTGTGTGTGTGTGTATGTGTGTGTGTGTGTGTGTGTGTGTGTGTGTGTGTGTGTGTGCGTGTGTGTGTGTGTCGATGTCTGTCAGTCAAAGAAATGGAAGTTAAGGGCCAAGAACAACACTCTAGTCTCTGATCCTTCCTATCTCAGAGTACTAATGATTACAATCAAATAATTTGTTCCTACCCTTAGTTTTGTGTGTATGTGTGTGTGTGTGTGTGTGTGTGTGTGTGTGTGTGTGTGTGTGTGTGTGTGTGTGTGTGTGTGTGTGTGTGTGTGTGTGTGTGTGTGTGTGTGTGTGTGTGTGTGTGTGAGTAACATAGCTGCAAAGTTTGATTTGTCAAGCTGTTACATCTGTTCTGTTTAACCCAGCTAGAAACCAGCCAGACCATCATGTGTCACTTTTAAAACAAAACACAGCAGGCTTAACATGATTAAGCTTCCTATTTTGATTTTTTTTTTTTCACTTATTGAAGATGTTTATCACACAAAGTATTACATACAACTTTCACTTTGTTGGTGCATTTACATGAGTTTTCAAAGATACTGCAGGCCATCCTATCTACATCTGTTCATCATTTCTCCAGAATCATCTGAGGGGTTTTAATATCTTAGTGACCCGCCTGCAGGTCCTGAGCCAGATGTGGAAACACACGAGTGCAGCTGACTTTAACAGCTTCTGATCATTTGATAAGGATTATAAAGTACTCTTTAAAAGTGCTGAGTAGAACTGACCAAATGCCACACGTTCTCTTCTATGCTTTCTCTCTTCCCTCCTTTGGCCTTTACCTGTCTCAAGCCTCTTCCCTCTTCCCTCTGTCTGCCTATCCCATGTCCTTCTCTCTTCTCCTCTCTTTTGCTCTTTTCTATCCTCATGCTCTCATCTCTGTCCATTTTTGAATGTCTCTGTCCTTATCTTTATCCTTCCTTTCCTTATCCCACTACTGTATATTTTCCCCTTTCTCTCTCTCTAATGTCTCACTCTCTCTCTCTCTTCGCCCTCTCTTTTCAGGTGTTGAGGATAATGGTTGTCTTCCTGCGTCTGGTTGTCCTGATGTCTGCACGTGCTCAGACAGCGTGGTGCGATGCAGCAACAGAGGGCTGCACTCTCTGCCCAAGGGCATTCCCAAGGACACCACTGAACTGTGAGTCCGGTGCACACACACATGCACACACGCACACACACACACAAACAGAAATGAGCATTTTTGTCAATGCTTACTCACGCTCAAACAAAGTCACAAACACACACACACACACACACACACACACTCACACACTCACACATTGCGGCAGTGCAATATTGATGCAGCAGTTTGCCCTCTGCTGCTTCAGGAACCAACAAACCATTTTGTGAAAACACGCACACACACACATGCAACACTTCCCCCACCCCTGTTTCCATGTACAACTAGTGGCAGAGAGTGCTGCAGGTACTTGTTTGCTTATGTGCGTTTAGATTTTAAAGTGATTAATGTGTTTATTATTGATAAAAAGAGATTTAAATTACAGTTTAATACTCTGTAACGCTAACCAGAAAAAGACAAAGACTGCGATATTTTAAATATTACTTGACAAAATCAGTCATAGTTTGCAATGCTAAAATGCTAGGGATAGTAACCAATGTCAACTGTGTAAAGCTTTGTCAGATCAATGAAGGTTTTTACAAGTGTTTGCCTAGTACATTACTGTAATGTCCTTCCTCATCACTCACTGAAAAAAGACTCAACTCAAAGATTCAAGTCATACACTGAAAACAGAAAGTAATGAAAATATGTTCATTTGCAATTCTAAGCATTTAGTACACAACTGTTAAGCATTTATTTTCATTATGATTTCCCTTCATATTACAAATTATACATTGTGTAAATTGTTTAATCATTGTTGTTAATTCCAAGCTACTATGAATCCTTGTAATGAAGTAAAAGGGCAGTAAAAGAAATATGTTCATAATTGTTTGATGTAAGGTAAAACAAGGGTAAAGCAACCTTAATCGAAATGAGGAATTTAGAAAAAAGCTGGAAGAAAATCTCTCACACATAAGGTGAATTATTATATGTGCATACACAGGCAAACACACAAACACACACTCACACATTCACAAACCCCTCAAGCTGTGAAATAGGCCTGCTCTGCAGGGTCAATAGCAGTGATTAGGTATTGATCAGGTTGAAGAAGACACTCCATCATACTGTCCACATGACCTACTTATGACCTGAGAGGGAGAGGAACGGAGACCAGTGGATCATAAAATGTGTGTGTAGGTGTGTGGTCATAAGTGTATGTATGTTATATTGTCTCCTACACACCTACAAGTACAGACAGATCAGTATCTTGGGTGTTTGCTGTGGTCAGAACATGCATGTGTTCAAATCTACATCATGCAACAGTTTTGTTGTAGTAATGTTGTCCTCCCATTCAGTTCAGCAGGTTCCCATCTCAATACTTTTCATATTTTCCCTCCTTGATTTGCTTTATTCAGAAACATAATCTCACAACACCGTTCTACCTGTGCAGCATGTGTAAAAGCTCATTTGAGATGGCATAGGCTGTTCTGGTGGTATACTTTTTAAAGTCTATGTTTAGCTTTGCTTTATGTCAAATTCTTTTTATGTTAAATCTGTTGTTGCACTAACCGCATTCACACAGCGCAGACCCATAGAAAACCATCCTGAACATCAAGAAATATGATATATAAGACATTACACTCCTCTGTAAAATGAAACATTTTCATATGGAGGTGGATTTGAGATCCCCCTGTCCCACCGCTCACACTCTTCTCACCAACACAACCCAAACTTATAACTTTCTCGTCCTCTGATTCCCATGTGACTGAGGTTGCAAAACCATTTAATGTCCTATATTGCTATTTTCATACCCCATAAGAGGCTGAGTTTGTGTATGAATACATACTGTATATGCATTACATCTATTAACTATGCACCTTTCTTTGCAGGTACCTGGAGGGTAATATGCTGACATCTGTGCCCAAGGAGCTAGTAGGCCTGAAGCAGCTGTCGTTGGTGTATGTACAGCTCACATAACCTTGACCAGAATACACATATTGTGCAGCAAGTTTAGCAAACTAATATGCATATATGAAGTGTATGTGTGTGTTTGTCTATGTGCAATGACTGTATGTTTCTATCTATACAGAGACCTGAGCAACAACAGCATCAGTACATTGGGCCCATACACCTTCAACAACATGACTCAACTAGCCACACTGTAAGTTACCATGAGAACACACCTAGTATACACACATCTCCAACCATGTCTTGGTGTTGTAAATGGATTGTGTGTGTGTGTGTGTGTGTGTGTGTGTGTGTGTGTGTGTGTGTGTGTGTGCTTGTGCGTGAGTGCATGCGTGCGTGTGTACAGTTACAAACCACATAATTAATCAGATTTTTTAATTTCATAAGTTTGTTTAATTTCCCTTCACATCTTGTCTCTTTCTTCATATTTTCATGCTTTTTCTCTTTTATTTTGTTTCTGTCTTACTCTCTTTCTCTGTCTAGCTTTCCCACATTTTACACCAAATATCCCTGTACGTCATTCCCTCTCTTCCCATTCACCCCCTACACTCTTTTCTATCTTGTTTCAATTGTCTTCCTCCGTCTCTTTGTTAATACACACAGATCATGTTGTTGTCCTATCTCCCTTTTCATCTCTTCTACTCCACTCACCCAATGAGCTTGTTGGTTTATCTGCTTCATCCTCTCTTAAATGTCTCTCTTCTATCTTACATACAAATTCTATTTAATTCCTTTTGTGATGTTAGTGTGGAGTTTGCCATTCCTGCTTTCTTTTTAGCTTTCAGCTTATCTAGCATGTCACATGGATTTTATATCAACTTACAGGGTTCTGTGTGTCCAGGGAAAGTCGAATGAGCACGTTTGCTCTTTTCCAGCAACGCCCTGTTTCATATTTCATGCAGTTGCAATCATTCACGCCTGGGAGCTGCCCAGTGCAACCACAGCCTTCTCCTGTTAGCCCCAGATAGCATCCGTGGAACACTTTGTGATTTAAATGCCTTGCTCAAGGGCACTTTGCCAGCAGTTGAAGAGGTAGAGGAGATGGTTTCACCTTTCACTTTCCACATTGGATTTTCCAGTCTTTGAGTCAATCTGTTGTTTTACTGGCTCTAAGACTCCTTTCACTTAACTTCTAGGCCAGTTGTTCTTAATCTGGAGGTTCAGTTTATTACATTTTCCCCTCTGTCCTGTTAGAAGCCTATTGGCCTCTTGATAATCAGTAATCATAAAGCAGTACTTTATTATAGGGCGTCATCAGACAAAAACTGCTTAGAACCACAGCTTTGGGCTAATATCATCTTAAAGATACATATCCAGTTTTCTCACAGATCCTTAAAAAGTCTTAAATTAGAAAGGTCATAAAATGTCTTAAAAACTCTTATTTTTAATTATGGTAGGTCTTAAATTTTTAGATGATACCTATTTCAATGAGAAATATTATCCTACAGGGTTCACTCATTTGAATTCGGTTTGATCTTTGCGATTCACTCCAGTCTAGCTCTTTCTTTTTGTTTTCTGGTAATGTTTGGATCCACAGACCACCACCTGCTCTCACCAAGGTAACAGGAGTACAAAATGGTACAGATGATGCTCAGCTTAAAACAATTGGCCAGAGGGTTCATAGGAGACACAAAGTCCTCTGTTATTTCTGATAGTTGCAAGAATCTG
This sequence comes from Scomber japonicus, assembly GCF_027409825.1. Taxonomy (NCBI): domain Eukaryota; kingdom Metazoa; phylum Chordata; class Actinopteri; order Scombriformes; family Scombridae; genus Scomber; species Scomber japonicus. The sequence goes on along the minus strand of NC_070585.1, from coordinate 23,953,165 downwards.
GATAATAATGTTGTGTGTCGTGTTGTGGCCAATATGCGACACAAAGAAAAGGTGCAATATTTAATTTGATGACCGCACAGCCGGAGTTTGAAGGTTTAATGGATTGTTAAAGTGCATGAAAGGTAGATATATTGTAATGTGTATGCGTCTTAATGGGGGAAATTATTAGACCAACCTGAGCAGAATTATTGGGTATGTAAGTTAAATTTTAAATTAAAATGTTTTTTAACAGAAGTAGTTTTATCTAATGTAAAGCTTAACAGTGGGACACTTTTATTGTCAGATAAATTTTTAACATGAAGCTCAGTCCTAATGTGTATTTGTTTTGCTGTGGAAAGGTTAAATTGTCTCAAAAAGCTCTTAAAAAGTATTGAATTTGATTTAAGTAATAATGTAGGAATCCTGATCAGACAGTAACAATCAGCTCTATATGCTAGGTTCATTATTGAGCTTGGTGCAGAATTAAATGAATATAGTGATAGCATCATGAAACAACCAACTTTATCTCATTTGACCATGATCAAAATTCTTTCCACATATTTCCTGTTTCCGTCCCTTTCATTTATTGCTCAGTTTTTTTTGTTCATTAACAGATTTAAAAGAGTAAAAATGAACAGTGGTACAATATGAGAGTTTGACAGTCCAAATGCCTCAGTTTTGCCTCTGGCAATGTTTTGCCTGTACCCAATTTTTCAACTTAATTTGAAATATGGCCCCCTTGTTAATTCTCTTTTGTTTGACTTAAGTGGCTACAGTTATTGTACCAAGTTATTGTAAAACTAGATATGTGTTACATATCTTCCCTCTTATTTGTCTTTGTATCCTCTCTTTTTCTCTGCATTGATTTTTATGTATTCAGGGGTGTGGTGTGAAAGACAAGAAAAAATAATTTGAAATGAGTATATCTGAGAAAATAATGGTGGGAAAAACTGCATCGCTGTCTGCTTTCTGATTCCATTTTGTTTTCATCTTCATTTGCCTTTGCATGCCACATGTATCTTAAATAATGCCTGTGACCTTCTTAATGTCCTCTCTCCAACAGCATCCTGAGTTATAACCAGATTCGCTGCATCCCGGTCCATGCCTTCGACGGGCTCAAGTCACTTCGCCTACTGTGAGTAACACGCTTCATCTTCAGATGCCGCAGTGGATTCAATATTCAACACTCCCCTTTGCTAGTTATAGTACTGAGCTATATCAAAGTTTAATCACTCCCCTGGTGCCACGCTGAGTGCCATGTTTAGACCCAGTCACAAAATGAGTCACAGCCACCCAATCATTTGTTGTCTCAGGGTACTAAGAGAGATAAAAGTGACAATCTCTCATCTCCTCTTTAATACTCCCTCTCTATCTGCATGCTGTGGCCCTTCTCTCCCCTTATGTCCCACCACCCTGTCTCCCCCTCACTCTCCTCCATCCATCCTCTCCTCCTTTTCTCTGTCTCTCCGCCCAATATTGTGTTTGATGAATCGACCTTCAGCCTCTGTTTCTCTCAGTCATCCATCTGGTTGTCCACCCTCTGTCTCACAAACCCACGCACATGCACACACAGTGTGCATGTGAATATTTCTGTCTGACCATCCTCACACACACACAAGCTGCAGTACACACAAACATGAGCAGATCGCATTAACATGAATTGTTTACTTGCATGCTAATTGCTCAATGACAGCAGACTTTACTTGCTTGTCGTATACATGCTACGGATGTATACCATTTGAAAAGCATTTTCACTGTTAATTTCACTTTGACGTCTTTCTAGATTGAATGAGTCTCTGGATGAGAGAACTTTGAGCTATTTCTCTTAAAGGGTCGGTTAACCCAAGTTAAAAGAAAAAGTATTTTTTTACTTATCTCTGGTGGTACATCGCCATGTAAATGGTGGCAGCATCATGTTTCACAAATGACTGACTGTCAGTTGCAAATTGCAAAAAAATTATTTGGGAGTCTTATCAAGCTCTTACATTCCTGCGTATTGGTTGCAAGGATGCTGTTTGTTTAGATTAGTGAAACTTGTCAAAATGAGAGAAGGGGGGGATTTATGTCATGTTGTAAATTTGGTGAAATTGGTCCTGGGATCATACACAAACCTCACTGTTAAGCAAGCAATTTCTAGTGGTGAGACTAAAGGCTGGGTTATGCTCGAAAAGAACTCATTCGTATGTCCATTCACGTTGGAAGGAAAATGTGTTTATAGCTGTTCAAGAGACACTATAATGTTTAAATACATGTTTTCAGACTTTCAGTCTCTCCTGGAAGGCATCCATAGTATTGCATTCATTCATACATCAGAAGTGACAGAAACACAGAGTGAAAAAAGAGATATAGGTATGGAAGCAGTCTCTTACCGCCACACAGTCACTGTGTAAAGTGGGTGTGAATGTTGGAAGTTACAGAAGTTGTCAGAAAAAAACAGCCTCCACATTTCCAACATCAGAAAAGTATGCGGAGAGGAGGTTTTCAAAGCTGTTCAGTCATCCAACAAAGACTTCTGATGAAGTATACCAGCAGCTTAATGATGTTGATGTTTGCATTCATTGTACCAATGTCTGGGAAACAGTAAGGTTTCACATTGACTAGAAACAACTTTTGACTGAAACAACATGAACTAACGAATAGTGACCTAACACTTTTACATTGTATTGTTCTTTGTAGACATTTTTCCTGAAACATAGCCACCATTGTTTGTTCAGGCAGGGTTTCACCCTCTGAAATGTCAGCTTTGTTTTTGGCCTTTTCTCTAAATATTGACCGTATCTCTTACAAGGTTTCCACCTTGCAGAAGTTTAGAGATTGCTTCTTTTTTTATTCCTCTGTCCTCTCTTTCTTTCATTTTACTTGATGTTGCCGTGGGGACTGATCCCTCTCTGCCCCCGCATAGCAACTGGTTGCCAGGCAGTCATCACTGTCACTTCCTCATTACCCACAACCCCCTCTGGGCCAGCCTTTGCGCGGGGGCTGTTAGACCACCATACATAGATACACAAACACACACACACACTGCGATGCACACAAACACGTAAAGTTATCCACAGACATTAAGCGCACACACACACACACACACACACACACACACACACACACACACAATTCTGAGACACATATATGCACACACATACACTTTCATCCACACACTGACCACGTGGACGTTGAATTATGCCAACACACACAGGCACACTTTTCCAATAGTGGTGGTTTGATAGCTGTCCCCTGCTACAGCCCTTCGCTCTAATGGAATGTGAACTTATATCCAGCAGGCAACACACTCAAATGGCAAGACACAAAGGACACACACTCTGCAGTCTCCGAGCCCTTTGAGACAAAAGTTTCCTACGCACACACACACACACACACACACCTATAAGCACAAACACGTGCACAAAAAACCCAAAGGCAGAGGACAGAATTGCACATGCTCAAACCGATACACATCACAGCCTGCAATTTGTCCCTATGACACCGTTTTTACATGCACGCACACACACACACACACACACACACACACACACACACACACACACACACACACACACACACACACACACACAACACCCACACAGAGACACACACATACAAACCAATATGAGACAGTTTATATTCCATTCACCGACCAGGACAGACTTTATTGCTCAACAATGAAAATAAGCTTTCTGTTTATTTTGTGTTATAAATATCATAAATATTTAACTTATTTTCCATTATAGAAGGAGATGGTGGTGTGTCTGCTCCTGAGGAACCACAAATAATTTAAATAATTTAGCATGCAGCTTGTCAGTGTTAGACTGGTATAGTTTGCTGAATATACAGTATTAAGCAGTTGAGGCAGTTTCATTTATCTTCAGTATGATTAATATGATTTAGTAGTAGTAGATAGTCATTGAAAATGTGTCATAAGTGCACCTTTATCAATGGGCTGGCCTTAACTGCAAGATTTTGATCTAAATATAGAGCATTCAGTTAATACTATCAGCACTACAGAAGTAGTAGCAGTAATAATCATAGAATTAGAGTAGATGGAGTACCATGGCAGCAGTAGTACTGATAGTACTAGGGAACGGAAGAAAAACTAAACACGTAATCCAAATAATTTATGATATAACAAATATTAACAGTAGGTCAAAAAATTGCCTCTTGAATTTGTAACAAGGTCAATATTGTGTTTAATATTCAAGTACACTCTTGTCTTGCTCTTTTTCATCTCCAGAACTCTCCATGGCAACGACCTTTCAACTATACCAGAAGGAGCTTTCAACCACCTCACCGCTCTGTCCCACCTGTAAGTATAGCACCATGTTTTTGTTTGTGTGCTGACATGGATTGTTTTGTTTTGTTTTGTTGAAACAGTAATGGTTTTAATTGTGTGTGTGTGTGTGTGTGTGTGTGTGTGTGTGTGTGTGTGTGTGTGTGTGTGTGTGTGTGTGTGTGTGTGTGTGTGTGTGTGTGTGTGTGTGTGTGTGTGTGTGTGTGTGTGTGTGCATGTAGGGCTCTTGGTGCCAACCCCTTGTACTGTAACTGTGACCTGCGCTGGCTCTCTCAGTGGGTGAAGGCTGGCTTTAAAGAGCCTGGTAAGAAGAAAAATCACTTCATAAAACACTTGAAACCAAAAATATTATATTTTCTGTTCAAACATCTGAGATTAGGTGAAGTGAAGTGGCATATTATTGCTGTTTATCAATAAATCGTGTTTTAACAGGCATTGCTCGCTGTACTGGACCTCCTGACATGGCTGACAGGCTGCTGCTCACCACTCCACTCAACAGATTTCAGTGCAAAGGTTAAAACTCACTTCTTTTCTTCCTTTGACTTGTGCTCTAGTTTTAAAACTAGATTAATTCCTGGATTTAAACAGACACAGCAAGGCACTCACAGCAAGATGATTAAAATAAGAATGAATCAGTTCTGCATTCTGACTTTTTAGATCATGTAAAGTATTTAATTCTTGAACTTAGCTGTCCACAAACCCAAACCTCCTCCTGCGTCAGAGTCACCTCACTTCCAGCCTGGGTTTTGTCTTTAGGCGGTCTGGTGGATGTCTTAGGTCAGATTTCAGGGTTTTGGGTGACGAGGGCTACCAGTGTTTTATATTCACGTGTTTAAGTGCAATGCAGATCAGTGGCTTCTGGAGTTGTGCAACACCAACCAAGTGGACTGGGGTCTTTGTTTTCCTTCCGTAATGCAAAACATTTTGAATTACATTCCCCATTTGTCTAAAAGTTAAAGTGCTTTCAGACAGCAAGTAGTTACTGCTGCATCTGCCACCAGGCAATGTGCATGTTCTGCATGTGGATGTTCCACAGTGGCTATGTACAAGTTGTACTCTATATTACAGTTTGATGCTATCTACTCTAATCTCAACATTTTTATTGGCCCAGAAAGGATAAACAAACTTTGGAAGGAAGTCAATTGGTAAAAATATGTGACTACAGAAATCCACCTGTATCGTTTACCTCTCAGTGTGGTTTATGTAGTCACTCAGTCACATTCTGATAGCACCTTTAGGGTGGAAGAATATTTCTCTCTGTGTATATTGCCTGTGTGGTAGACAGGTATAGGGTCTACACTGGTTCTTATCCAATGCATACTGAAATGGGCTCCAGTAATATGGATAGGATTTAACCTGTGGTGTTTCTACACACACTGATAAACATTTTCTCTTTTGAAATATGGTCATTGAGATATTGAATCCACTTTTAATGAATGTCAAGGCTCAGAGAAAGCAAACAGCTCGGCTTAGGAGTGCTTATCATATTATTTTGAGTGAGTGACTTTGAGTTGCCTCAAGGTGTTTGTTTGTATATATAACAGTTGTTCTATAGTTGTTATATTTCTTAAATTTAGAAATTCTTTTACCAGGCAGCGAAGCCTTTAGTTGTGCAGGAAGAATGTTTCAAATGCTCTGGAAGGTTTAGCACTAGTTCAACACTACTCTTTTAAAGCAGACTGCCTATGTTCAGAGATTCAAGTGAGTACCAAAAATCCCCATCCTATCATATTACACTCATCCAGAGTACAGAAGCAGCTGACCTCTAACATTGCCTGCTTCAGGGATCTCTTGCTATTAGAGCAGAGGGGAAAAGAATTGAGGATTGGGCTTTTAACACACAGGGAAAAAAACAGACATCTTGAAAAGCCTGGTCTTGCACGCAGAATGAAACTGTATCACAAGGGCATAGTTTGTTGTGCATGTGTGTGTCTGAGGGATTACACTGGTAGGTTTTCCAGACGAAAGTAGAAATATAAAATGGTCTGTGACTCCAGGTGCTGAGAGCAAACTTATACCTCACATCATCTCTCTTCTCAATGATTCAGATCCCCTCTTCCTCTTCTTCCAGCTTATACATGCCACGGCTTCTGAAACAAATCACATTTATTGCTCTCCTAAGCTCTTACTTTCCTTATCCTGTGAGGCCTTTTCTTAGTACACCATCCATTAAAAGAAGTATGTGGGAGCGCCTTTTAGCACTGTATGACTAAATATGTATGTCTTTGCCTCTGACATCCTCCTTTGCTCTCATTGTCTTCTTATCTTTATCCCTCCTACCTCCTCTTACTATATCTACTCTCCCCTGCTTCTCTTTCCCCCTCTCCCTCTCTTTTTCTTACATCTGTCACAGGTCCAGTAGATATCAGTCTCATGTCAAAGTGCGCCCCCTGCTTGGCAGCACCCTGCCAAAATAATGGTACCTGTGTGTCTGATGCCACTGGATCCTACCACTGCACCTGTCCGTTTGGATTTAAGGTGAGACACAATAAATATAGTAGTACAGCAGAGGGAGACTATTTGAAGTGGAAGGGGAGGTAACCTGCTGGTCTTCGATTTATAGTAGAGCCAACTTTACATTCTCCTATAGCACTGCAGTTAACTAAACACTCACATATATATATGAGTGAATTTTCATCTGTGCCAATCTATATTTTTAACATTTTTAGAAATGCTTTTACCTCTTTTTAGCGACTGGGAACTTGACTGTGTCAGTTTAATTTCAAGTCCCCTCTTGTCACAAATGTGTTTTCCTTGTTCTCTTCCCTGACTTGGATATTTGAGCTTCACTGTGCAGAATGATATGGTTATAATTCTTTTTTATGGGCATGACATCATGTGTCCAGCAGTTTAACATTGAAATGCCACATATTTGCATATTCATAGAATCTGGATTCTTTTAATGACAGGGTAGATTTCCTTTTTAAGGAATTTTAACAAGGAAATTGAAATTTTTTGGAAAAAACTAACAAACCACAAAAACAAATTAGTTACCTAGTTAGTAAGTATATCAGCTTTTTGTGCATGAGTGTTAATATTTTAACCAGTGTGGAAACAATAGAAACCAGCCTGCAAAGTCCATCAGTGTTAGGGCCATGTTCCATCTACTTATCTCAGGTGTCAGTGCTAACCAACTTACACTGTCAGGTAACCAACCAGTATTTGGTCATTCCTCTTTATTTTGAATGCCTGTATTCTAAAATGTGTTGGAGTCGGCTTGTGAATCATGAAATTCACCAATTCACGTGTACTACATCAAAATTCTGCACCTTCTTTCCCTGATTAATAGAATTGTCTGTATGTGTGGGTAACAGGTCCTAGATGGATAGCCATGCTGCATAAGCCTGTGGTATTAGCAGTATTATCAGGCTTAACTTCAGCCTTGCATGCATAATGTATTTACCTGTTCAATAGAGAAATGATGACTGCAGCTGGCTGCACTAAAGGTATTGACTGATCAAAAGACAAAGGGTGTAATAATTGTCAAGACCCTTGCATTAGGAAACACTTGCAAATCTACTGCTGAAGGGGAAATTTGCATTGAAGGAGTGTGTGTGAAATATATGTGTGTACATCAGATTAACCCCCAGTTTGTTCTTGGGTTTGTATAGAGATCTGTGGAAGATTTATGTGTGTGTTTTTGTGTGTTTGTGTGTGTGTTTGTGTGTGTGTGTGTGTGTGTGTGTGTGTGTGTGTGTGTGTGTGTGTGTGTGTGTGTGTGTGTGCGTGTGCGTGTGCGTGTGTGTGTGTGCACATTCAGTGTACAAAAAGATACACTCATGGTCTCATGTGCACACATTCACACACCTCATAACCTTTGGGCTTTTACAGGAGGACAAAGCCTTAGTCTCGCCTTTAATTAAAACATCACTTGCCAAGGTCACAGACTGAGAGACGGGGAGTGTGTGTGTGTGTGTGTGTGTGTGTGTGTGTGTGTGTGTGTGTGTGCCTATGCTTGTACATGTCTGTGTGTATGTTTTCCTTTTTGTATCGGCATCCACTGGGACAATGTTAATTAAAATGTGTTAGAGGAATAAAAGAAGGAGCAGCAGAGAACAAAGAGGGAAGGAAAGAGGGAAGAGAAAAGGGAGTGAGGGAGACTAACACTACAGGACTAAAAGTGAAAAAGGTTGATGTATAGGAGCAGAGAAAAGAAATGTTGTAGGAAAGAGGGAAATGCTGTGCTACAAATGGCCAGAAAACATATGAAAGAAAGGAATAGGGACAAAGAGGGAGAGGTGAAATTAAAAAGAATGAACAAAACATAAACATAAAAAGCTACAGCAAGGAAGAAAAGAGAGATGGAAATAATGAAGATGGATGAAAAGGGAAAACAAGAATAAACGTCCCATTCTCAGCTTTGATCAGAGGAAGTGGGTGTGTTGGCGGCCAAAGGTTTTGGTGGTTTGAAATTAAAACTACAGCCGCAGGGCTCGATGTGGAGAAGCAGCGTGTGTGTATGTGTAGGACTCTGATACATGATACAGCTCCAAGTGAAAGTTGTTTATTCAGAAAACAGGTGTGTGGTGAGAAGAGCAATGAATCAAGGCAGTTAGCTGTGTCATGCTCGTATGTGTGTTTGTATACTGTGTGTGTACAACCGTACATACGTGCTTTTGTGTTGGTTTATAATTGTGAGTGTGTGTGTGTGTGTGTGTGTGTGTGTGTGTGTGTGTGTGTGTGTGTGTGTGTTTTTGTAGTGTGGAAAAGCTTGTATTACCTAGCCAGTGTAGATTCATTCAACCCTCTAAATCTCTGCAGGGTGTTTCCTTTCACCGCACATATAAAACTCATCATTCAGTCCTTAAACCGAAAATTGGGGCAAAACCTGAATGGAACTGGTTTTAGCTGTCTGAACGATTGGAGGCCTAGTTTGTTATACTTACAACACTATAGGTCACCACACCTTAGGTCATCTGTAATGAAAATGATGCAAAACTTTTTTTTTATATCAGTGGTGACCAGTGTTTAAAATACCCATTATTGAACAAATACCCTCATAAAATCCAAGAACAAAATATGCAAATTCACGTAAATGTTTGAAATATATGAGGATACAACATGTTCTAAGGTTCATAAGTCCAAGTCAGTTGTGGCGCCACCCTCACAGATGCCACAACCAACTAGGAGTTTTCTCATGCAGTGGCAAAACTGATCCCTCAACAGCTTCCCTCCCCAAAAAACACTGCCAATTCTATTCAATCATCAGGCTAGCACCAGGAATTGAGCCAATGTCTCTGCCTAGTAAACATGTGCTTTGGCCCTTGCACCACCCTTCAATCCACAGTTTAGCTTTTTGTTCTCCATTATTATGTAGCTTATGACTGCCACTTCTTTTTCACCATCTATCATTGTTTCAATACTGAAATCATCTGTAGAAGAAAAATGTCAAATATTCAAATCTAACCTTGTTTACCTTGTCCTCTTTCCTCCTCTCATCACCTGCAGGGTCAGAACTGTGAGATACCTATAAATGCCTGTATTAGTTTCCCCTGCGTTAATGGAGGAACATGCCACATTCAGCCTGGCCTTCAAGACTACTTCAGGTAGGAACATGATCTGTTATTATAATATGTCTTATAAGAAGAGTTGTGTTGTCAGTAAAGCATGTTGCAGTTTCAATAATTTAGAAAGGATTGTATTTGTGTGTGAATGAGAGTGTTTTTATGCTAAAAAACACAATGACCAATTCTCTGGTTCCTTTTGCATTTGAAACCAGCAGTACAACCATTAATTTAGTTGACACACTGTATATAGAAGATCAAGAAGAATAAAACAAAGAGTTGTTTCAATGGAGTCCTTTGGGAATCCACTTAGGCTGTGGGTCAAATCCTATTGCACTTTTTAGCCTCTCTTTGTATTAATGGAGACATTTTAAAAACCTCACCCTATATTCTCAGCTAAAGAGAAAATTAAATTTACTTCGCCCCCAGAAACATAGACAGTGTGATTAGATTGGACAGACTTGCCACACTGGACAACGCATTACCCAAGATAACAACTTACTTTGACCTTATGATGTGTTTTCCTGCCGGTGTGTGTTGGGGGGTTATACAGGAAGAAAGGAGGGGGAACCCCCATTTGGGCTGCTCATTAAGTCCTTGTGCCCTGTCTGACCTCCCTTTCTTGCCGCTGAAAGAAATGTTTTAAACTTCTATCAATGTTCAAATCAGTGTTTCTCAAATGGTGTTGTATAAATCTGCCCACACACAGTTTCCATAATGGTAATCAGTTTTTGTTTCATGCACAAACAATGCAGAGCCACATACACAGTAATGTTTACTTGTATTTGACAGATAGGTTTTGCTTCTTTTATTGCCAGTTGACAGATTTGCCAACAAATGACTTCAGAATACAGCATTTGGAAAAATCAAGTGCAAAGTCAGAAGTATCACCCTCTCCCATGTGAATGGAATGAATATCCATTGGAGTAACTTTGTGTATCAACTGTGGAAAAACAAATTGCCCCTGAAACAGTGTAACAATTTAGCAATTTAGGGTTTTAAGCAGATGTATAACATGAGCAGAAACCCATAATTCATTATGTACTTGACCTCTTTAATCATCTATATCCATCCAGAAATGGTGTGCCGCACACGTTCGCTCCTTTCCAAGGACTCTGTGCTTCACATTCATACAGTTTCACACATTCACACCTGGGAGCTGCCCAACACAATCACAGCATTTGACTCCTGCCTTCAGAGCTGCTCCACTGGAGACGTTGGGGGTCAAGAGCCTCTCAGTGGCAGTTGTTGAGGGAGTGGAGAGCAAAGCATCACTCATTCGCTTTCTTACCCGTCTTTTCCCAGCTGATCCAGGGAATTTCTTGCTTGTGTAGGATGCTCTTGCGATCATTCACACAGTCCATCTACTTATTTGTGTAATTGTGAAAGCAAATCTTGAAATGTTCTTTGGCCATGACCTAGAATACTGAACACTATATTCCACTGTCCCTGATCATATTATTATTGGTCCTTTTTGGGCTATGAAACTAAAGTAAGAGTGTCCAAACTATTTTGGATTAAGTGCCAAGAGACAAATTATAACTCTAGGAGTAGGCCACAGACCAAAAGTAATCAAAATGGTCACCGATGGTTTAGAAATTTGACAGACTGTGTGTAGTATGCCATAAAGTACAGAATATTTTACATCTCGTGAACTCTTTGAACTTGGTAGTGAAATTGAATCTGTACGCTTAATAATTGCCTTTATTCACATGCAAATACATATATGTGTGTGTGTGTGTGTGTGTGTCTGTGTCTGTGTCTGTGTCTGTGTGTCTGTGTGTGTGTGTGCATTAGCATCCTGCCAAGATCATTAGTGTTTCAGTCCCACGTTGTCCCAGATGTATGACAAATAGCCACTTTGATTTAGAAAATTGTCATAAATATCTTAACCAGGTTTGTCTCTTCCTTGAGCCCCTTAACAAGGCCTTTGCCCTTTGAGAGGCTTTGATATGCGTCTGGCCTTTAACGTCCTGCGTGGTAATGCTATTAGGGGTCCCTTTGCCCTTTACAGATCTCCTCTTAATGTTAATACCAACACAGGTAGATACATGTGCCCTCTGACAAAGACTGAGAGAAAGACAGAAATGGTGGGAGACCAGACCCCTTTGACATTTTAACATATTATATAATCAGTTTGGGATATTCAATAAGTCCAATTAGCCTCGGTTCTTAGCAGGGACCCATTTGTCAAACTATATAGTTTAAATGTCATGACTGGGATTTGATTGGTGGTACAATGCTCTATGACCCTGTCAGTGCTGGCAGTGCTCCTCTCATTTGTATGTCTTTGTCTTACTTACTTGCCCACTTATTCACGGAAAGCACTTAATGTAATTTTTCTTTTCTTTTTTCGGTCTTACTCATTCTCTTACTTTGAGTTATTCCTCCTCTTTTATCCATTTTTTCTTATTCATTTTTCATAACTCATTTTTTTACACCCTCCTTTCCTGTAGGAGGTATTGTAGTAGAATGATTTCTTGTTAATTTAGTAACTAAATTTAAGAAAATCATATACATATATAAAAGTCAAAGCACACCCAAAGACATCATGTATTATGTCTGAACTTGGAGGGATGATACATGGCAATGATACATACCAAAATGTATATAAAAACAATGTCAATAATTCATTTACACAAGTTAACACTGTAATGAATTAGTAGAGAGCTTAGTCTAAAAGTAAAAGACTGTCTGATCATGGAACATGTAGCAAGCTCAAGCACCCTTATATTTTTTCTCTTTAGTTAGTAGGGAGTATCCACAACAAAACAGGTAAAAGAATAGTGAAAATTGGATCTACATTCATCATATTAGCCATATCAACTTCATAAGTACATTGATTCTCATGTGCTATGTTTAGGCTAAATCAATTAATGCAGCTTTAAGTGTAGCTTTTTCAAAACCAGCAGACAGAAAGGGTGGGGGGCAACCAGCAACTATCATGTAAGGTGTGGGAAGGGAGAGTAAGTGAGATAAGTGTTACTGTGAGAACAAGTCTGCGAGGCACCAAAGTTAGATTAGAAGAGTCATTTGAGTGAGAGTGAAATAAAAGGAATGAAAGATGAACAAAAGCTTTTACAGGTGCAGGAGAGGAGCACAGACAGGGCAGGGAGAAAAAAGCATACTGTGTCTCACAAATAGCAGTGAGTGTATCTCTGTGTGTGCGGTTTGATGAATGTTGCAAACTTGTACTGCAATGATTTCCCCTTGCTTACTATGTCACAGTGACCTTGCTGTAAAACCCTTTTCATCCATTAAAAGGAACTCGTCTCTATAAAGTGTGAAAGACAAATGCAAGAATAGAGGATCGTGAGAGTGGGTGAGCTGCTGAGTGCAGCTGTGGTCAGATTTATCAGACATTGTGTGGAGGGGGGTTGTTTGCCTAAAGGTAGTGTGTGGGTTTTAGTGTGTGAGATATGAAGAGTGGAAAGTGGAGATAGAGATGAAAGTCAGCAGCCATACCAACATGTACCCTGTTTCAGCTGAATGACTGAAGCCAAGCAGGTGTGTGCTTGGTGTGTACTTGCATGGGAGACCTCCTGGGAAAAACTAAATTGCAGCTGGATGTGGTGTGGGGGTGTAGGGGGCGGTCTTCCCTTTGGTCCTAATAAACCCAAATGCCCCAGTGCAGTGAAGGGGACAGAAGATGCCCTCCTTTGGATAAGACTTTAAATCGAGGTCCTGACTCATAGTCGTCATTAAAGATCACATGGTACTTATTGCAAAGAGTAAGGCGTTCCCTGTGGTCCTGGCTAAAATTTCTAACCTGGCTTGCTACATCTGACCCACTCATCAGCCCCCACTATAGCTGGCAAAATACTTCCCTCCCTCTCCATCTCAAATTGATGTGTGGTGAGTGTTTTAGCACAAAATGGCTGCCATGCATCACCCAGGTGGTGCTACACATTGATGGTTGATGTGAGTTTCCCCCATTTCACTGTGAAATGCTTTGGGTATTAAATGCTTAGGCTTTCTTTCTCCATTATTAAACAGTAAATGTAGGAGGATCTCCGACTTCTGATTAATAAATGAAATATCCCCCAAAAAGAAAGACAAAGATAACATGAGTAAAAGGAATGATTGCTTCTCTACAACTGTTGGTGCAGTGGAAGATAGTCAGGGAGGGTTAGTGGCAGCAGTAATAGTTTAAACTTTGATCTTTGAATTTTTACTTCTGCTATAAAATCAGGCATGAAGTGGTGTTTCTTGTTGGATCACTAAATATAGATGTTTGGTGGCTCGTGTGATGTGTAAGAACCAGCACAGGGTGGAAGAAAACCCTCCAGAATACATTTTATATTGTTTTACTTCAAAGCCCTTATAGTACAATTTATGGGGAAGTAAAGTTGAGCAGTTGATTGATTTTATTTCAAGTTGTGCAGCAGGGATGTGTTCTTAGATCTGGCCCAGTCACTATCTAATATTGTACATTTTGTGTGCCTGTGTGTGTGTAGCTGTGTGTGTCCGCCAGGTTTTGAGGGCCAGCGCTGCGAGGTAAATCCAGATGACTGTGAAGACAACGACTGTGAAAACAACTCCACCTGCGTTGATGGAATCAACAACTACACCTGCGTCTGTCCGCCCAACTACACAGGTACACACACGCACAAACCATCAATTATTAAATATTTCTGAAATCCCTCAGTGTTTCCATCTGAGTGGTTAGAAGGGTCATGAAGTCCATTCACTACTACACACACACACACACACACACACACACAAAATCATATTTTCCACTTTACTTGATGGTAAGTCAGTGATAGACAACCTCTCAGCAGTGACCTGAAACTGCTCCTGCAGGAGGTTAAAACAGCAGCCTCACAAGAGAGGCAGATAGGAAGAGAGGGAGAGAGAGGAAGAATGACATAGAGATGGAAAAGAAGGACGATGTACCAGAAGGAAAGGGAAAAATAAACATAGAAAGCAAAGGAGTAAAAAAAAGGGCTGATAAAGGGCAAAGGAGAGAGAGGGAGGGAGAGAGAGAGGGAGCCCATACTTGGTGGAGTCCAGCAGAGCTAAAGTGCTGACTGGGAAGTTAAGTTAAGTTTTTCTGTCTATGACAGTGTCCTCTAAGACACACACACACACACACACACACACACACAGCTGGTCCCCTTTGACACTGGATCCCAGTCAATACACACACACATACTATGTCATTATCATTGTTGGCATACAGAAGCCTCTCACACTGCCAGGCACCTTACCACATACAGCTGTCATAGACACACGCACATGCACACACACACACACACACACACACACACACACACACATGCACACACACACACAAACACACACACAGCTGGTTCCTTTGGCTCTGAACATATACTCAGCTCAGTGAACCAAGGCATAATCATCAGGTGTCACATTAAGAGGAAAGTCCTTCGCTAGTCACTCAGCTTTCTCCAAACTCAGCAACCAGGACTGTCACGTCATATTTGCACCAAAAAGGGAGGAGGGGGGAATCAAGATTTAAGGTCACAAGACCTTTTAAACAGCTGATATAAAGTTTCTGCAGCTAAGGAGTGTCATTCCGAATTGAGAAATGTGCAGTCTAAATTAATTGGACACAAGCTGAATGTGCTCAACAAATTAAATGCCAATCTGTCGTTTAGATTGTGAGATACAGTATCCTGTGTGCATTTTTTCCCGTTTGGCTTGAAGACTGCAATAGAAGAATAGTCAGGAGGGTACCAAGAACATTAAGATCCATCAGCTGGAGACAATAAATTTGTAAAAGACATTCCATACAAATCAGCATGTAGTTTTTAAAGAGCTTTATCATGGAGCAAAGTCTTGGAAAAAGGTACATTTTGGCCTGAAAGTGGTACTCTGCAGAAAGGTCACCTGATGAAGAACTATCCACTTGGAGACATGAATATCCAAACAAAATTTCCTGACAATCTAGCCAGTAGGTTTTGGGGTTATTTTCTCTGATTCAGTTTCTCAGCTTCTGAGACTTGCTTGCCTATTAATTAGGTAATATCTTGTATATTATTTAAGTGCCTAAATTTACCTTTTGAATCTTGCCTACACTGTTAATGTACTCTTAACATTTTAAAATTGCTAAATATAAAAAGTGATAAATTTGTGTGGAGAAAAAAAGTGCTGCCACGCTCTGTCAGCGTCTGAACCGCATTTAACGTTGGCAGTATTTGGTTGGTAATTTGTTGAGTTGCTTCATGGCACGAGCCAGAGAGAGGGTACTGACCTTCCTCCATTACGAACTGAGCTGCAGTAAGACTCTTTAAGTGTTTGGCAGTGGGGAAAAATTAAAGGCCAATTGGTAAATCACTCTCAGCATGTTTATCCTCTTCAGTAATCATCTCAACGATTCAACGATTGTAATTATACCAAAGTATCACAGTTAATTTATCCATGATAAATTAATGTTGGCATCTTTGACTAAGTGTCCAAAGTGTGAAACAGCCTGCCCAGGAGGCACTCACTGTAGATTAGACAACCTAAATTTACTTTCATAGCACACTCTTATGAACATTTGCTACAAATTTAAGAATGTCATGTCATTTCCAACAGGTTCAGGAGTATACAGCAGTTCACAAAAACATGCATTTTAAAAAGACCTGAGAAAAGGGTTGTGGAGACAGACAGGGTGGGAGTTAGGCAGCAGGATTAGATTAAAACAGGCAGAGAACGATGGAAATGTGTTTGACCTTTCTCAGTCTCTGCTTCCTTCATATGACCAACATCACCTACTACACACACCCTTTGAGCCTGTGTGTGTGTGTGTGTGTGTGTATGTGTGTGTATGTGTGTGTGTGTGTGTGTGTGTGTGTGTGTGTGTGTGTAATAGTGTAGGACTTCTACATCAACTGAAGCCTTTGACAAGATAGACACATATATGTTATCTTTTTCCACCCCTTATTTTCTTTTTTTCTCTTCTTCCATTTCTACTCTCATTTAAAGTTGAGAGTACATGAGAAAATGTTAGACTTGCCTTCTCCTCCAATCTCTTTTCTTCCTCCCTTTATCTGTTGTCTGTCTTTCTGTTACACTCCTTCTACTGCAAATGTCTTTCTCTCTTACATGTGATTGCTGTCACAGTGCTGGAAAAAACACAAGATAAATACATAAAAACATACAATTGGTGATGTACTCTCACATGGAAATCTCTTTAATTACTCAGAAAATAAATATTCAGCCTCATTTTTTGTCACCAGGCGACTTGTGTGAGGAGGTGATTGACCCCTGTCTTCATGGTTTCGACCCCTGTCAGCATGACTCAAAGTGTGTCCATGTTGGTCGCAGTTACAGGTGAGTGACAGCATGCAGGAGGTTGACACAATGGTTAAAGGTCACAGGTCACATTATGAAAGTCACAGAAACTCTGAGATCAAACTGTTTGCAGCTGAAAACAGGTAGAAACTGAGTGATCACTTGTGCCCTGAGATTTCACACTTCAACAGGCGAATACACAACCAGACAAACTCACATAAACATATTCATACACAAACACAATCTGAAACACATGAAACACATAGCCTGTGTGAAGGTTGGAAAACAAAAACATTCCTTTGACTAAAATCATCAACTGTTTGACAACATATTGCCATTATCTTTGCCCTCATAAGTTAATATTTTGGTGCTACGTAAAGTAGTGTCAATGACTCAAGGGTTTTTTACCCTTTTTTATAAATAAGTTTTTATAAATGTGGAGTTTCCAATCTAAAAAATATATTGTGCATGTATACTGTATAAATGTAACCTGTACCTGTAACATCTCTGTACAGAAAAATAAAATACAGTAATTGTATTTTTGACTTGTAACAATCTGTAAGCATTTGGCAAGGTCACAGTCATCCCATCCTTATTTCCATGTCACTCTAGGTGTGAGTGTTTACCGGGCTATGTTGGCCAACACTGTGAGCAGGACTATAATGACTGTCTGGAGAATAAGTGTCAACATGGAGCAGAGTGTGTGGACGCTGTCAACGGCTATACCTGCGTCTGTAAACAGGGTTTCAGGTGAGTGTCATTGAAATAAATCATGGACAGAGCAAATCATTCAAACAGACACAAACACACCTACTCACTGTTGGGCCAGACTGGGAGGAGATACAGATGGCACTTCATAATCAGACACATGACTGTCTGGACCGGCCCGTCCTTACAAGAAAAGTGACAGTAAAGTTCTAAAATATATTCATACCTACACATCTAGCGCCTGTAGTAATTATTACCCCTGGATGTGACACAGTTTAGATGATGTAAATATACGGTGGTTTTATATTGATTATTTACCTTATTAGGATGAGGTGGGTTGGGTGGATGGTAAGATAGTTAGATGGCAAAAAGGAGACCACTGTTCGCTTCTCACCTTCAACCACGAGTGCCATGCCTCCAACCACGAGTCGGGGCATAATATAGCCTATTTTGGAAAGCAACATTGGGTTGTTCTGAAGTGCTGGTCTGGTCCCAATCTGACCTATAGAGGGCGCTGAAAACACTCTTATGTCTTTATGGGTGTCATTGGAAATAGATCAATTCTGTCGTTTTGATATAAGGACGTGCTGTCTGGACCCACTGGATGCATGTGTGTTTGTGTGTGTGCAGCAGATGCAGCTCCATGTGGTTAATTATAGCAGGGTCTGTTGGCGAGGGAAAAACAAATTCATCACAGGGGACACTGAGAAAGAGAGAGAGAAAGAGAGAGAGAGGAAATTATAGGTGTGCAGGAAATAATAAGAAAAATTTGACAGAAACATGAAGATATATACTGTACGAGCAAAAAGACGAAATTCAAAGAAAGGTTCAGAGATTCAAGAAGATTCAGGGGGAGAGAAGTAGATATTCAGAATCTGTCATGCTGATAAAACATTTCTATTTCCTCCCAGCTTCACTGATGCAATCTCCAAATGTAATGTAATCAGGGAAAATACAGAACAAGCTCTAAACAGCTTTTATCAGAGGACACAGACACAACAAACGACCCCATTAAAGATCTATGAATAAGTTATCTTCTGTTTAACCTACTCATCCCTTAGCGGGCTGTTCTGCGAGAACCCTCCACCAATGATCTTGCTGCAGACCAGCCCCTGTGACCAATCAGATTGCCAGAACGGTGCCCAGTGCTTGGTGGTTGCTGGGGAGCCCATCTGTCGCTGCATGCCTGGTTTCTACGGCAACAAATGTGACAAGATGGCCACTGTTCACTTCCTGGGTCGCGATGGGTATGTGGAGCTGCCAGGCGCGAAGCTCCGTCCCACTGCACATATTTCATTACAGGTATGCGTGACATTTGATTTCTGTTCATAAAGTTTTGGTTATTATGATGTGTTAACAATCAGTCATTGTGCAGGTATTTAGAGAAATGCTTTGGTTTTGCAATAAACTTTAAAAATGAGCTCAATACCTTGCTTTTCTTAAGAGTAAAAAGCCATTTTCTGCTGCGCTACATGGAAAACATTTTTGGGCTGCTTGAAATAGAGCTGTGAGCCTCCCAAATCAAGCCTATAGAGTTGCAGGACTTAGTGCCGACGAAGCAAAGCAAACATCTGCTACACCCTCTGTTTCCATGGCACACTGAGCACTAGTGCATGTGCGTACGCACTCACACACACACACACATACACATTCACACAGAGTATACATTTTAGGCACCTGAAAGTAATAGAGACATATTTTCCTCTTCTTTGGAAATGAGAGCGTAAGTGAGCAAAAGAGAAACAAGGAAAGGAGGGCAGTTTAATTGATATTTACCACCTGTTCAGATGTGTGTGAATGTGTGTGTGCGAGCATGTGCTTCTGCTTTCCTGCCAGGAGCTTTCAATGTCAGTGCCAAGGCTGTTAAAACTTTACCAAGAGGCCCTGACTCAGAGGCAAGGGAGAGAAACTCAAAAAAAGAATAAAAGGGCCACAGCACTTCATAAATCACTATATGTTTTTTATTTCTTTAACACTTTTTCTCTCTTTTCTCAGTTCATCTGTCCTCCCTTCACCCTTTTTCTATATATCACTCTCTTCTTCCATCCCCCTCCTATCTTTCTCTCTCTCTGTATGTTGTTCTCTGCATCTCTTCCTCCTTTACTCCAGGTCTGTCTCACTCTCTTCTTCTCTCCAGCAGCTTGTTAGCAGGTGTTGACTTGGCTATGCTCCATTGAAGCCAGAGTGTTAAGTGCTTGGCCCTTTGGCCCCATTTCCACTCGTTAGTTAGTTAGCGCTTAGCAGAGCACGCAAGCAAGTGTGACATGTCAAGTGTGTATGTGTGGGAGGGAGGCGCGAGTGACCTCGTTTAAGAACGTGTGTGGTGGAATTTACATTTTTTCCCCTCATTTTCTCATAGTTCTTTAGCAGTTTGACGTTGTGAGATACCATGTAGATTCAAAATATTTTTGTTCTTTATCTTAGAAGTACATCAATACTTGAAATCTGAAAGAACTATAAAACGAGCTCAGTGCCAGGTCTGAAAAACTTGAGGGTAAACAAGCTGTGAAGATTTACACAATGCTTGACAGCCAACAGTAAGAATGTACAAACAGCAGTACGCAAAACATTCACAAGCTTTCAAATGCAAGCTTCTTTTTTTAAAACTTTTTTTGCTTCTGTTACTTTATCTCCAGGTGGCTACAGATAAAGACAATGGTATTCTATTGTATAAGGAAGATCATGACCCCCTGGCACTGGAGTTGTACCAGGGACACATACGACTCATCTACGACATCGCCAACTACCCACCCACCACTGTATATAGGTATGACACACACACGCACACGCACACACACACGCACACACACACACACAGAAGAGTAGTTTTTTTCTTGGCCTATATGCTAAAGGTTTAAATATAGGGTGAGGTATGTTTTATGTTGTTTATTTGTGTAAATCAAATCACTCTGTACTACTGTATAACCTGTACATGACGTTTTACAAAGGTTCAGGGTACAGTCATGGTACTTGAGAATACAAAGCACACATGCAGTACGTACGCACATACACACACAAGGTTCCAGTTTCAATTAGGTTTTTATCTGCTTTATGGACTTTTCAGTGACAGCTACTCAAAGTAGGTGCTGATTTGGCCATGCACACAATTCCTCAGACATTTTCTTCCTCCCACATACACACACTCACACTCACAGATCCATATCTGAGCACTTCCCTCTATAAACAAACATGAACTCCCAAAATTCCTTTGCAGTCCTGACCAGACAGTCATGTACCCGAAAGAAACCCAACAAGAGTCTCTCTAGGTAAAACTTCAAACAGTAGAAACAAAAGCTCTCATTCAGTGGGTTAGTTGCTGTAAGCTCTTGGATATTATAATAAACTCCATTCACATTTTCATAGGAATGGATACCTCATGGTAAACTATGGAAACACCAATCCTAATCCAGGAAAAGAACATGATAATTATTTCAGTAGTTACTTGTGGGACACAGCAGTTTTACAGACATACAACAGTGTGTAGCAAGAATGACAAATTCATTAATTAATCAGCTTAGGCCATTTATGTAAATAGTGAAATTTTAAGTTAATTCTGTTTTACTGGAAGCCAGTGAAGGGCAGCAAAATTGGAGTAATGTGGGCTAAAAATTTGTTAACAGCTTTGCAGCAGCATTTTGTGCCCCTTCGAGACAAGCTACAGAGGACTGAGCAATATAAGTAAAGAGGGAGTTACGATAGTCTAAGCAGGAAAAGGTTTGAGTTTTGTAATATTTCTTACCTGAAAGAAATAGGAATGAATGAGCTTAGTAAATACAAATATTGGTCAAAGAGGATACCAAGATTCTTAGAGGTGGTCTTGATGTTGCTCACAAGGGGACCAATATAGTAACTGACCGTAGTAAGACAGTCAGGGCTAATCACAAGGAATTGAGATGGAGGAAATTTTGAGATATCCAATTTATAACAGAAGCTAAGTAGTCATGAAAAGTGAGTAAGGTTATTAAGGTAATTAGGATTAACCGAGAAGTAAAGCTGTATGTCCACTGCATAGCAATGGCAAGAGATACCATTGGAGGAGTTACACAGATGACCCAGGGGGAGCATACGTATATACTGAACACAGAATAGGTTGAAGGATCAACCCTTGTGGGACCCCTCATAAGAAAGGAGCAGAGGAATACACATAATGTTAATGTCTGTCAGACAAGCAAGCAGATAAGTCAAGTAAACTAAAATGGTATATTTACCTTTGTTTGCACACATAAGAATGCTGTTAAGTGGTATGTTTTTGGCGGAAGTCAAGGTTTTTTGAGGAGAAGGAAGGCAATGGCTGTCTTGAAATAGTCAGGTTTGCAGCCAGAGGTGACAATTGACAATCGAGAGAAGGCAGCTGGCAATGACTGGTGGGACCTCTTTAAGAAATTTGGGTAGGACGATGTATGGATATAAGAAACTATCTAAGAGATCTTGCGTGGAAATAGGGTCGAACTCAGCCAGCAGGACAGGGCAGGTAACTCGAACGTGATGAACACAGAGGTTGAAATTTGACCTAAGTGCAATGATTTTGTCAACAAATAAATGTAGGACCTTATCACAGTCAGAAGTTGGTTAATAATATTAAACAAAAACCTAAAACCTAGGAGTGCACTTATTAATCAGGTCAGAAAAAAATCCTGCTCTTGCATCCTTGATGAGTTGATTGAGCGTGGTAAATAGCAGCTTCATGTGACGGTAGTGAACAGCCTTTATATAATCTTCTCTACGGCATTGAATGCAATCATCTATCCCTGGGACAAGTTAACAACTGGATTTAACCTGATCTTATTTGGAGCAACGGTAAGAGCTAAGGAGGACAAATCATTAAACCAGTTAATGGAGTCACTAATATTACAAAAGTTAGTAATTGTCATGAACATATCAAAGAAGAGAGTTGAAAATCTAGCAACAGAATGTTCATCAAAAATCAGAGACTGTATAGTTTGTTTCTGAGAAGTCAATATTGACTGTAGAACCATATCAGAAATTATACATAGTGATGAGAAACTAAATCACACATATGCAAGGAGTTCAGAATCAGGCCAAACCTAAAAATCCTCAAAGGTGTGCCATTGGTCATGTGTGGGGCCAGAAAAATGTTGCACTCTGTTTAATTATTTAGCAGTGTTAAGAAATTCTGGGGCTTAGGAATGAGAGGAGTCATAAATGTTAATGTTAAAATAACCTAGAATAATGAGGATAAGGGAAGAAAGCAGATTTGATCTAGGGGTTTGGTAGATAACAATATAACACACTGGGATGTCACCCTCCATTTTAAAAATGAATAGCTTGAAACCATGAAAAGATCCAGCTGTAAATGGGACACATCGGGCATTCAGAAAGTTATAGTTAGGTGGGAATATATCCACCAGGGGGCACCAATGTCCTGATTTGAGCCAGGTCTCAGTAAGACATAACATATCTAAATTATGGGAGGTGACAAATTCCTGTTGAAAGAAGATGTGTTTAACAGTGATCGAGTGTTGAAAAGGGTAAAGACAACTCGAGAATTGGACTTGGGAGACATAGGCTTGCAAGAGACGGTAATCAAGTTCTTAAGTCTGGGAGCAGAATGACGGTGAATAAAGCATTTCTTTTTACTGTTCCTACTAATCATGGGGATTGCAAAAAAAGGAGGTAACATTAAAAGAAAAGAACGTGGCTTGGTGAGGATAAAGCAGTCATTGCTCAAATGAACACATCTGGAGTTAGAAGGGTTAACAAAAAGACAATAGGACCTGCAAGCTGTCAGGTTGTGTAACTTGCAGGAGTGTAAAGCGATTTCAATGTTTGTGTGAAAATTCTGAGGAGTTAGGGTGCATATACAATGGTTTCCTGCCTATATAGAACCTCATGGCTTATAAGGAACACACAAAACACAGTAAAGAAAGAGAGAATGAGAGAAAAAGAAGGGCTTGACCAACTTTACATTCAACTAGACAATGAGAGAGAGAAAGACAGTCCATGTCCATCTTTGTCTGACACTGATTGGCTGCTATTGATTCTGTCTGCTTCGCTGTCTGCACTGTCTGTGGCCGAAAGAAAGAGGGAGAGATATGAGAGAGGGACAAATGATGCGATACATGATTCAACACCATGTATTGTCCTGAGGGATACTCAGCTTTAACACAAGCACAGACAATATGCATGTCATGCAAAACACTTGACTATATGTAACACATTCCTCTATCAACAACATTATGACAGCTGCTTTACTAAATACATTAACCTGCAAGACGATTGGCCATCTTTACCAGTCTCTACACTCTATTTGATGGGATGTACAAGTATTGTATTGAACATATTGTAGTACCTCTTGTCAAAACAGGAGATTGGTTTAAAGTACACATTTTCAAATCTTCAAAGAGTTTTTCACAGCAGCAGATGATGCATTAGACCAAAATGAAAATAAGTTGCCCTGCATAGAAAGAATAAACCTTCAACTTGAAAAAGCAAAAATGTTAATTGCAATAAGAAATGGCTGCGTATCGTATACATAGTGAAACTGCTTTTTGTACCACTTTTTAGTCAGTGTAATGCCAACTGCAAATGTAGGAAAGCAGGAGAAGAGAGAGACAGATGTTCGTGTAATTGAATGAATCAAGATTTGAGAAAAAAGGAGACAGGTGGAGAAGCTGGAGAGGAAGGGGAAGAGACACCCTTATTGCTTTGTCATTCACACTCTCTATTTCTTTCTATATATTTCAATCAGTGATTTTCTCAGTATGTGATGTCTGGCTTTATGGTTTTCGTTCTGCTCTCTTCAAATGTCTCTGTGGATGGAGGCAAGGTCACAGAGGAAAGACACGGTACTGGTAGTCTACTGCTTCTAATGATAACATGCAGCAAGCTCATAATAAATTTGACTTTAGGATTAGGACGTCATGTCATATTCAAAATCCTCCAATTTGCTGGGGGAGAAAAAGAATTAAAGCCACAATTTACTGTGTATGACAAGATTGCCTTTTGCTTCAAACCCTCGCTTTATTGACTTTGCATATAGAATTTCAGAATGTTTATGAACAAATCATGTACGCTTTTTTTTTTACTTACTCTGCAGTATTTCTCCTTTGTCCATATTTAGTAGTTATTGTCCAGTAACAGTGATTCTGCTATATTGTAATGTGATTAGCTTATTTAACTTTGTTTGGTATCTGCTGCAGCATAGTTAGGTTGAATGGACCTACCTCCATTATGTTTAGTAATATTTGGTATTGAGTAGTGTTGTGTCAGTGCAGGTTAAACATCATGAGTTCATAGGAGAATCCAACTTGTCAGGCTGCAAGTTTTGTGCTTGTCTGCGTCCTGTGAGGATTCTTGCATGATCTTGTGAATCAAGCTGCTTCACCAGGTAAGACAGTGATAGATGGCAAGAGACAGATGGTTCGTCCAATGACCTGCCAAGTATTTTTGAAAGTGCCTGTCCTTTTCCAAACAGTTTCCAAGGACAACTTCTCAGATGGTTCTGTGTAACAAACCATCTGGCACGTCAGGTTACTGTGTTAAACCATGTAGGTGAATTTGTTTCTCAGAGTCCAGAGCGCAAGGTTAACTTTAGTGCAGCAGCCCTGGAGCTGGGTGGGACTATGAGTTGCTCAAGGACACATCAGCAGGGCAGATGTTTTCAAAATGAAATGTTCAACTGGGTCTGAAGACCATGACAACGACTTTCCACACTAGGTTTGTTAACATTTTTCCGCTTGTGCACTTTCCAATTCAGTGCTAATGTTCTGTTTATTCACATAAATGAAGTTGGTTTGTAATCCGGGTGTGTAGATGTGTAAGAGCCACTTATCCCAAATATGACCTTAACCAGAATATGTGCTAATGTTCATGATACATGACACATGCTGAAAGGCAAGAAGAGGACAAGAGGAAGGGGTGGTTAGAGCGGAAGGAAGGGTAGAATGAAAGAATGGAAACGATGGAGTAAATCTAATTAGGCAATGGCACAGATGGGGAGGGGTGGAGACTGGGTTGAAAAGGTTGAGATGGAGAGAGAAGAGGACAGACGTAGAGGGATGTATGGATGCATAGAAAGACAGATTGATCACTTGAAAGACAGGCATAGATAAAGAGACAGCCAGAAAGACAGATGGATGGACTCATGCTGGACGGAAGGCATGAATGAAATAGCAGACAACACGATGAAGAGATAACTGGCTAGAATAGGTTGCCCGCCAGAGGAGAAAACAGGAGGGGTAAAACAGATGGATAGAAGCAGTCGAAATGAAAAGACCATGAGCCATGGTTGAACGGCAGGATGGATGAGAGAGGAGTAAGGGATGACAGAGGGATAGAGTGAAAGATGAGGAAGAAGAGAGGGGAAAAGTTAACCACAGAGTGAGTCAGGGAATTATCCTTGTCTGGTCTGGTTAGTTTGACAAGGGCCACGCCTGGGAGGGAGACAGACAGACAGACAGATAGACAGACAGACAGACAGACAGACAGAGTGCAAAAAAACTGAGAGAAGTGAGGAAATAAAGCGAAAAAGAGAGACAGATTAAGACACAAAGAAAGAGTACAGCAGTGCAGGAAGGAAAAGACTGAATGAGAGATGCAATACAGTAAGAGTCAATATGGAGGACAAAGGAGAAAAGAATGTGAAACAGAAAGAACATGACAGAGAGAGAAAAAAATGAAATATTTAAAGCAAAGGCAGGAAACTGAGATCCATAGAATGAAATCATGTCTGAACACAATGCTAAGTACTAAGTAAACACTGTCTCGATGTTATGTTTAGCATTAGCAATCTGGAAGCAGACGAGGCCCAGCTCAAAGCCTGGGGTTCGTTTTACCACAAACCTCTATGTATTCCTTTGTATGTGCCATCTTTTGATTGCATGAGTCTGAGCATTGCAAATGGCCTATCTTATCTGCCCTAATTTGGAAATACGCTTTAAACTGATTCAAACCGCATGGCCAGGCAGGCACAGCAGAACGTCCTGCCACCATTCAGTTGATACTGTCCAGAATGGCGTAACTGTTTAACCACCACAATCTGAGCACTGCAATTCTGGCACATCTTAAACATGGCACTGTCCATAAAGTTATTGCGGTTGAACAACTGAGGGCCAGGGACCAGTGCCAGTCCCTGGGATGTTTCTGGGAGATCCATGGGTTCGTTATCTTCTGTAGAAACCAAAGAGCCAGGCAGGGCATTACGTTCTAGCCAGTTTTTGACGACGAGCTGGAATGTAGAAGCTTGTGCCAGACCATGACACAATAACGAAAAAAGCTAATGCTGGTAATTGGAGTAATCAGTGAGTCATCTCAGTTGTAACGGTTAAAATTTTGGTTTACGAGGTTTTGACTGTCAAAAGGACAACTATATCTAAGAAATTAGGTCAAGTTTACACCATAAAGGAAGGTGGGTGTAGGAGGAGGAAGAGGAGGCCTGCAGCTTACACATGTAGATTCGATACTTTGATACTTGTGGAATCACACAAACATACGAGAAGACATAAACTGAAAGAGACATTTAGAAAAATGACAGATTCATATAGACACACACCTGTCCAGATGTGCAGCCAGCAATAGAACAGAGAAATTGGATTAGAAATTGGAGAGCAATAGAGGAATACAAAAAAAGAGGAGGAATATTAACAGGGCAGACAGAAAGATGCAGAGAGAATGATGAAGAAAACGAATTTACACTGTACAAGTGCAGAAGTGGGCTTTCAGATTTATAGAAAGAAGAAAAGTGTAGGGAGAGAGAGTGACAGAAAGAGCGATAGGGGAAGGTGTACAAGTCCTTCACTGTGCCCTCATTAGCAACAGATGAAAGCGGTTATGCATACACAGTGTTAAGTGTGTGCATGCGTGCGTGTATGTGTGCGTGTGTGTGTGTGTGTGTGTGTGTGTGTGTGTGTGTGTGTGTGTGTGTTTGTGTGCAGGAAAGAGAGAGAATGTGTGTGTTTGTTGTGTATTAATGTGCTGCCCTTTACTAAATGCCACACTAATCTCCCATCAGGTCAATGAGAGCACATCTACTGTTATTCATCAGCAAGCGACAGAGGGAGGGATACAGGGATGGATGGGTACATGAAAGGAGAAAGGATGATAGTGGAAGGTGGAAGCAGTGGAAGCAATGGATGAATGGATGGATGGATGGATGGATGAGAGGACAGATAGGAGACAGTGAAAAGACAGAAGTAGAGTGGGGAGGGATGATAATTGATGGTTAAAGAGAGGAGCATGGATAGAGGACGAAAGTGAATACAGAGAAAGTAGGATGGATGGAAAGAATAGGAGGGGAAAGAGGAGTCAGGAAACAGAAGAGACAGGTGCTAAACCTACAACATCACATTTATAATTATGTGGGTTATATGACATTTAATATTTCAAAATAGTGTTTTTTAATTTTTCATAACTTGAGGGATAACTGTTATGCCAATTGAGTAAGGAAATAGGAAATGCCTGAAAATTTGTTCACCATACAAATTCTACTGTCAAATCCATGCAAAATGAGATAAAATATTATACACTCTCCCACCTGCGCAGGTTTCAGCATTAGCTTCCTGCCTCCATTAAAAACAGTTGGTGTTGTCTGGTAGGAAGCTGGTCAGGAATTATGTCTTAGAGTGAAGGTCCTAACCAACCAGGACTTGATTCTGGTTGATAGTGTATAGCAGTGTACATGCTTCTCTGTAAGTAAATAATACTAGAGGGACAAATATTGGATTTTGCAGTCATATTGTATCCACCCTACATACACACAATACATCATGTGTCACTGTATAGCCATACTTTCTGTACACTAACAAATGAACCCAGCTGTATATTTTCCTAATGAGAAACAGTCATCTAAAAGGATTTTGGAAATTGTGTCAGAAAGTTGCAGCTATGATATGTATCTTCATTTGCACTTGGATCGTCACAAGTTTATAACTTACGTACAGTTTCTATTTCGATACCATCTCTTACACGATTATTTTGTGGTAAAGTGACTGAATGTCTGACCTGAATCCAGCTCTTAAAACTACAGGGCTGCGGTTGAAACACACAGACAATCCTTGAACATTTCAGGTTTAAAATGCTCAGAGGCAATTCAAACATTCTAATACTGAAACCTTATAGGCCTGAAACAACGAGCGCTCATTCCTGAAACCCTACATCAAAACGTTAACAATCCACCCCTGAAAAGTACAAATTTCATATGAACTGGGCAGCCTGGTTTAATGAATGCTGAAAAAAGAAGGAAAGAAAACAGTGAAAGAGCTTGCCGTTCAGCAGCTGCCGTCTCAGAAATGCCTAATTGAGGTTACCACGGCAATATGGGACTGGGATGCCTGTCTGCTGAACATCATTTTAATCAGATTGGGCTGCTTAACACACACACACACACACACACACACACACACACACACACACATATTCCAGCTCATAGACACATGAAAGCCTACATAGTCTCACACACAGGAAGACTAACAAACATGTATAAAACTGGCTTATACATGCAGTCACTCACACACACATTTTGTGTAAGTTCTGCACATGCACAAACTAACACAAATTAGCATGATCACAGAAATATATAATAACAAAAAATGCACATTCACAAACACACAAAGTTCATTGTCAAATACACTCATGCATGCACATAAACACACGTGCACACGCTGCAAATGTGGTTTAGGTAACCTTGTAAGTAAATGACAGCGGCGCCTAATTAGATTTAACAGTGTAAGTGGATCTGCACGGTTGTTTCTAATCCAAATATTTTTTTCAGTTTGAGATAAAGTCAACAACTTGTAATTACGTCTGGATTGTATTTGATTCAGTTATATTTAAAAAAGCCACTTTTTGGATTTTAGGAAGTGCTTTTTCAGAAAAGTTTATTTGTGGTTGTATGTGCACATTCAGGGTGTATTTGATTCTGGACTCACAGGAAATTGACCTCCCTTGTGGGTTTGGAGAAACACAATGAAAGTAAGAAAGACGGGCAGTTGAAATCTGCTACGGCTGTGTGTTTGTTTTTATTGAATTTCATAATGGGCTGCTTTTAACTAATACACCAAGCCAACACAGCTGCCTTCAAAGAACCTAAAACTCACTTACCTATGCACACACACGCAGACAGACCCAAACAGTGTATATTTATCACGCAGTACAAATTCTCCATGCAGAATCCACAAAAATATATATTTCCATAGTGTGCTGATAAAGAGACTGAACCTGCATTTATACACAAGAGTTTATATATTTGTAATTTGTAGACTCACATACAAACACACACACACACCTCAACCAGGGTCTGGAAAACATCCACTTGTCAAAACACAGATGAAGGCTGATATTGTGAACATCAAACATCAAACACACACGTACTTGCCTGCAGGGCCAACGTGTGGGCAAACTGCATCAGTCATCTACTGCCACCCGGTGGAGCTTTGGTCACACAGCAGGTGTAGCGTTCACACAGTGTTTGGGTGTGTGTGTGCGCGTGCGTGTGTGTGTGTGGATTGTCAAAATTAGTATGTTAAGTTCAAACCTGTGTATAAAAATCGATTTGAGAATGTCTCCGGCTATGTGAGCTGCTTGTTTGATTTAAATTTTCTGGACTCTTGGAGAAAATTTAAAAGGGATGAGTATAAAGTGCTTCTAGGACGAAAGAAACAGAAGACCTTAGAAGACGAAAAGAGCAGAAACGATTGTTGAAATGAAAAGGGGGAATATATCAGGAAAAATCAGGGAGAGGAAAAAAAGATGTTAATGAGGAAATTGAGACAGAAAGGAAAGGATGAGGGAAGATTCGTTGAGAGGAGAGGAAAAAGGAAAGGGAGAGAATAAATAGTGAGTATAGAAAAGTGTGGTGAGGGAGAGAGCTAATCTTTCAGGCTAGTAGACCATCATTTTGCTTGGTTGCAGCAGGCCTGTTTGAGACTATTATTAAATTACATGGCTCCTAATGGAAACCATGTATGTGTCTGTGTTGGGTCTACACTGAAGAAAGAGCTCTTATTTTAGAAACCACCAGCTTAAATACAGAACTACATTGATGTGCAGAAAAACACAACTTTTTTTGTCAGTGTTGACTGCAATAAATGACTTGGTTTATCGTTTATTTTCCTAACACGTTAATCCAATTTGCACATAAAGCAATTTGAGATATTTTATTTCTCACTCTTATCCAGTTAATTATTTGCATCGCAGGTAACACTATATGACAAATATGTGAACAAAGTCAAATGAGAGAATGCAATTTACACTCCCACTATTAATAATGATTGATTCTTCATAATAACTATTAATTTGTTCTTATGTATATATTTTGTAAACCTTCAGTGGTGGAATGCAACATAACATAAGTAAATGTACATTTACTCAAGTAGTGTACTTAAGTACGAATTTAGGTACTTGTCCATGAGTATTTTCATTCTAAATATTGCACGTTTTACTCTACTACTCTTATTTGACAGCTGTAGATACTTTTACATTAGATATTTATATTAATAACCATAACAACAATACTAATAATAATAACGATGATGACAATAATAATAATAACATTAATAATAAAATATAAAATACAAAACACTGTAAAAGATGATACCAGTAGTTTCTAAACCCTTTGGCTTATAACTCTTGTATGTTGTTGAGGCTCCTTGTCATTTTACAGATTTTGAGTTTGAGATGTTAGCAGTTCCATCTAATAACTAACTGTTTGAGGTCTAAAGAAATGTTCAGAGGAATAACTTTCCTATACTCGGCTGATTTAATATATCTGTCACGGACCAATTTTCTGCAAAATAAATACTTTAACTTTTAATACTTTAAGTAAATTTGGTTGGTAATATTTATGTATTCTTACTTAAGATAAATGCAGGGCTTGTACTTGTATATGAGTAATTATACATTGTGGTATTGCTTCTTAATTACTGTCATTTACTTAAGGGAAGGATCTGAATACTTCCTTCACCACTGTAAACCTTACTTACTGCTCTACATATAAAGCTAAACATTCTGATAGCTTCATGTGCAGTTTTACTTCATGACCTTTTAAGATCTGGGAAGAAAAATGTGTTTTCTGTTTTTAATCAGCTTTGTGTAATAAATTCTCATTCTCTTTCTTTTCTCCATGCTCTCATTGTTTTGCTTCTTCACCATGTAATCATGATAATAATATTTTCCTCACCTCTTTAATCTTTCTCCTTCCTCTTCCTATAATGTTATTGCATCTGCTCTGTTCTGTTTTTTCTCCTTTTTCTACTGTCAGCATTTTCTATAAAAGTCACACTGGCCCGCCTCCAGAACTCACAACCCTGCTTCATTGGCTGTTAATGTAACATCACTGTAATCTGAAAGCTCTATAAACAGCTGTCAATCAAAGCTGACATGAGGCTCCTTAGCTTGTTAGTCAATCAGAGGTTGCAGACAAAGGCAAGTATTGTCTTGATGTGTAGTTGTGGGTGTCTGGAGCAGACCACCAACGGAAAGAGTGGCTTCACTTGGTTCTTTTGTGTTTTTGCTGTTCTGCTTGTTTTCTCCGGGTTCGGGGAAGGAAGAACTTGGGTGAACGGAGGCACAGTCAACTTCACCACCCCGCCATCCACCTCTCTTTGCCGCTCTCTTGCTTTTTCTCTTTCGGCTGTGCCAAACCACTGTCTCTATAGCTGTCTGTCTCCCCTCCAGCAAAAAACCACTTAGTGGGGGAATCTCAGACACACTCTCTCACACACAAACACCCACACTTTCTTCCCAGGGTCAGACACGGTGCAAAAGGTCATGATCCTGGTTTGTTACAGGCTCCCCTTCAATGGAAAAAAATCTACTGAAAAATATCAGAGCTGTAGTAGAAAGTCTTCTTTCTTTAACACGGGGGTCTAAACTGGTTGAGCCTGACTGTTTAGTCTCACTTCAAGGATCAAGCCCATCAGAATAAACAAGTGTGCAGAGTCTGGATCTCAACCCTCATGTTTGGAAACCAGGGTCTAGATTAAGGACATATTTTAATCTCTTCCAAAAGAACACTGTGTTGCATTGTGATCAATCTGTTTCATGTCTGAGAATAACATTTCAACACAAATTTCTTTTTAATTTGGTTTGGTTGATTTGCAAACACAACAAAACAAAGTTTGACTTGAAAATGTTTAGAGTCTGTTTTCTGTCTAGCATTTCCAATTTGCTCTATCGTGTTTTTTCCTCCCTAATTCTCCTGTCTGGTGTAGAATTCAACAGCAATTTATCATAATAAAAACCATACTGAAAAGCTTTCCTTTCTTTCTTTCTTTCTTTCTTTCTTTCTGTGTGTGATTGTAACAGTGTGGAGACTGTGAATGACGGCCTTTTCCACACGGTTGAGCTGTTGATTCAAAACCGTTCACTGAGCCTGGTTGTGGATAATGGCGCCCCCAAGAGCCTGGGAAAGCTAGCACGCCAGCCCTCTGTTGACCACAACACCCAGCTTTACATAGGAGGTATGCACACACACACACACGCGCGCACTCTCACACAAACACGCACATTCTCTATATCCACATTTGTGGGCATTTGTATTAAATCAAACAGATGTTATTTTGCATGCTTTTAATTGCCTTTCTATGGTTGTGATCACATGTTTGCTGTGCACAAGTACACACAAATAGTTACTCACAACATGTAAACACACACACACACACACACCGCCACACAAAAGAAGAGGATGTGGTTGGGGGACAGAGAACTCTTTGTTGAACTTCTGCTTAAAAGGAAAGTGAGACATACCCCCGAGAACAGTTAGTCTTTCCTCTTAAGAATTAGAAAGCAAACATGATTTTGTTGAAGTGTAATGAGAGCCCCCTATCTTGCATTCTTTCTTCTCCTAGGCGTACCATCCCAGGTGGTGGCCTTGGGTCTACGTCCCGGCCCTGAACGTTCCCCTCAGGCCTTCAATGGCTGTATCCACAATGTTAAAATCAACGGGGAGCCCCAGGACCTGAGTTACAGAGCCACAGGAGGACGACCACAAGGGGTTGATGCCAAGGTAATAACATGGGGGGAAAGTTCACATGTGGCAAAGGGGCCTTGTTCATACTGTGCTGCCTTATTTCTTTATGAGGTATAAAGCAACCTTTAAAGCCATAGGTTTCATTTCAACATATCAGTAAAGAAAGTCATGTTTTGCAAGAGAGCAGACATCCAGCCATGTCTAGGGATGAAAACACAATGAAAAACAGCATTTTGGGCAATTCCAAAATCAAACCAAAAAAGCACATTTCAAAAATGAGCAATTGTGGAAAACACTGATACAATACAATAACCATATTGAGGTCACACCAGCTACACTGGTAGCAGCTCTGAAGAAATACAGGCATCATCTATCCATTTTAGTACTGTATTTACACTGATGATTAAGATTAATGTAAAATCCAAATATTATTATCATATTATTAAAAGGTTAATAGCATTGAATGGCTCTTCAACTCAGCATCTCCTAACAGTATTTCCTTTCTTTCTTTTCCTGTCACCAGGCTGATGGCATTCTTTCAGGATGTCACACCTGCAGTGTGTGTGCACAGGGTGCGTGCAGAGAGGGTGCCGAGACAGGGGTAACATGTGACTGTCCTCCAGGACGTAGTGGGACCTTGTGTGACCAGACAACAGCACCGACTCCCTGTCAGAACAGCAGGTAGGCAGAGACTGGGTGGAAATAACAGTTTGTGTAGTTATGTTACCTTCATACTGTAGTAGTTGTACGTTCATGAGTGAGTCTCTGAATGCTTCTATCAATTCAACACGAACAAAATGTTTTAATCAGACAAACCAAGTCTGTGTTCCTTTTTACAAAATAAGTGCTGAAAAGTAGACAAAATGTGGTTACATGTGGTTTAATGAGTTTTGATCAGATAAAACATCCAAATTGAGCTCTTTTAATTGGCTTTTTTTTCTTACATTTTAGAGGCAAAACAATTTAATCTTAGTTAGTTAATTTAGTTAATTTTATTAAAACAGTATGTCACAACCCTTTATGATTAACATAGTTCATGAAAGAACATGTTGATGAGTTATCCGATAAAGCAAGCATGGAAACTTAACTAGCTGTTAAAACCAAAAAGTAGTGGCCAGTATTTGATCATTCACACAGCAGCAGTATTTCCCTGGGAAGTTTTTTAGTCAGTGATGGTTTCCATGTCTTGAGTGTCAGTTGCCAGTCAGCCAGTTCTTAAGCAATCACAAATAAAAACTCACATCTACAACAGGTGCCCACCTCCTCTAATCTGTCTTCCCTCTCTCCTTCTCTCTCCAGATGTGTTCATGGTCTGTGTGTACCGAAGGGTCAGTCCTACAGTTGCCAGTGTAGTGAAGGCTATCAAGGTCAATTCTGTGACCGAAGACAGGAGCCTCCAGCCTGCAGGGGGCAGCGCTGCGGGGGACACGGGGAGTGTCGTGTGTCAGAGGCAGGAGAGCCTGTCTGCCATTGTCAACCAGGGTACACTGGACCATCCTGTAACCCAGGTATGATGGAAGAAATGTAAAAAGAGGGGATTTAAATCAGGAGACAATGATAGATACTAGATTTGAGAAATCTCAGTACATCTAAATTGAATCGTATGGGATTTTCTTTTCAGAGGTGACATGTCAAGGAGAGATGGTGAGGGAGCCGCTGAAACGCCATCACCCCATGAGAACGTGCACGTCTACCAGCAAAATCCCACGCATGGATTGTTCTCGATCTTGCCAGACAGCAGCGCCCCCTGGTGTTTGCTGTGGCGCCACCAAGAGCCGAAAAAGGAAGGTGGTCTTCCGCTGCAGCGACGGCACCTCGTACTCCGAGGAGATGGAGACGGCCCTGGAATGTGGCTGTTCCAAATGTCCGTTGTAACAGCACCGTAGTTTGTTCATTTGTTTTGCAACACCCACTGCTGCCATTTTGTGAATTCTACTCGTCAAGAGGCTGTGTCGCTCAGAGATTTTTCCACGTTGATGAGCACCACCATTATGTGATTTGTTTTTTGTTTTTTCTACACGTTCAGTTTGACCGCCGCCAATTTGCTGCCAAGAGAAACCACAAACAAAAACAAAAATGGGACATGTGTGCGTGTTTTTTGACAGAGAGAAATATATTGTAAGATATAAGTGAGAAAAATATAGAACTTATTTTTATTATGGATTTTTTTTTCTAAAAGATGATAAAAGGACTGATGAGTTGCTTTTTTAATATGTTGATTATATAATGTGTTACATAGTATGAAAAGTTATTTTGTACCTTGTAAGAAAAAAAAAGTACACCGCAAAATAGATTAACATTCCTTAAAAATATATAAATTTATATGTATGTGTAAATCTATATAAATATATACCCTAATCCAATTAATTTTATATTTTCTAAGTGTATTTGCATGATGTTAATGTGAGTGCTGATGTGTGGGAGGCTTCGGACACTGAGAGAGGAGGGCTATCTTGACAGAATGGCCCACCAAGAAGCGCTCCTTAGATTCCTCAAAAAGGAAAAGGTGACAGTTTCTATTGCCCTCTCTCTTGGAGCTAAAAAGGAAACTGTGCGTGCCTAGCTAACCTGCTTCACTATATAATGGACCTCATCCTCACATGTGGGCTCTTTGAACAAAACACAAAAGACTCTTTCCACAGAGATGATTCTAACAGGTTGTTCTAATGTTGTGTTATTCTTTGCTGTTGCACACCAGACTTGGAGCCACACAAGGTTTGACGTGAAAATCTGACATTTTGCTATTCATTAGGAATTAATTATTAATGAGGAATTCCCACTTAAATCAACTATAGTTAAATCATATTGAAAATTCAGTCTAAAATGCCTTAAAATGAGTTTTACAACAGATACCAAGACATCTCCTGATGAGTTATGAGGTGGAAACAGGAAGCCATTTTAATCAACCAACCCATTCACATAACATATTTTCAAAAGAGTAACCTAATACCAGGCTGATAAACTGTTTCACCACCCTGCAGTATCTGGTTAATGTTTCACTTGCACATCACTGCTGGGTATAGTTAGTTGTGGTCAGGAGCATGCTCTGTTGTACTTGTGTCCACACCCAGCAGTGATGTCACAGTGTACGAACACACCTTTGAATACACTTCAGTCACATCAGCTGGTGTCAGTTACTCTTTAAATGGCTGCTCAACTTGAGACAGGACGGCTATTTTGAATGACACCATTACACCAAATTCAACTGTATTTGCCTTAAAAGTAAATTCCTGGATGTCAAGAAGAATTTAAAGTTGATAACTGAGCTCAAGTGCCTTGTTGTACTTCTTGTCAAATTCAAAAATGTTGCTGCTATTGAATATTTGATCATGCTGGATGAACAAAAGCACTGTTGGCAGTTATTTTATTCACTATGAGACTCAAACAGTGTACGGTCCACATATGAAACATCTGTCTCCATGACAACACAATCAAACGTCTATAATGGCTTTCTTCATCACCCGAAGGGAATGATGCTGAAATGAATGTTCTTCTGTCCGAGTCATATTTATGGGCACGGCCAGTGAAATGTATAAATATCCCAAAGCAATTGTAACAACTCAATTTGGGCTAAAAACTAGCGAAGCCTTAAACATGCCACATTATATTTGGTACAAATGATTTGTGCATCACTGTCCCATACCTTCATGGCCTTATGTTGAATGTGAAATTGCAGCTTCAACAAAAACCCATTTCCTTTTTTCTCCCCTCTTGCAGTGATAATGATGTGTCTTTTAAATTTGAGGTTAATACTTTCAGTTTCTGCATTGAGGTTGTTGAGTGGAGGTTAACAAAGTGGCTTGCACTTATTAAAGACACACAGCTCCAGTCTGATCACAGTAAACCTTCATGTTACCTATTCAGTTGCCTGCTACATCAGTGTAGTTACTCTGTTAGATGAAAGAATCTGGATGAAGTTTTTCATAACACAACTGTGTCAGAAAACATTTCCGCATCATTACAGTTTTTAACCGCCCATAGATGACTAACACAATTAAAAGTATAGCAAAAGACTATAATGTAACTACTACTGTATTGTTTACTT
The DNA here is from genome assembly GCF_027409825.1 of Scomber japonicus. Classification (NCBI taxonomy): domain Eukaryota; kingdom Metazoa; phylum Chordata; class Actinopteri; order Scombriformes; family Scombridae; genus Scomber; species Scomber japonicus. The sequence goes on along the minus strand of NC_070585.1, from coordinate 23,915,480 downwards.
TATTTGTTGCTTTGTTTACAACAGGTGCATTTTTACAGTCACAGCTGAAACACTTTTACAGTTAATTTGCAGCTATCTTATTCTGGGTTTGAGATACATATCAGTATTATCTTTATTGGTCAGTGTCACAGTTTTACTCTTTTCACACATTTTGCTCATTACACCTCATCTTTCTTACCACGTCTTTTGACTTCTTCTTTCCCCTTTGTCTGTTTTTTTCTTCTGCCAAGTCCTGGTCAATGATTTCATCTCTTAACTTCCATTCACAACAATTCAATTTTCTGCCCCATCTTTCCATCGTTTTCTTTTTCACCCCCTTTTTCCTGATCTTTAATGTTTAGTTCTTCATTGTGAACAAAATACCCACCCTACTCACTGACATTTTTTTTAAAAAAGCAGTCAGTTATACACTTTTGCAAATGTTTGACATTCTCCAGATCTAAGGTTTAAAAATCATGAATATGTGAGTGATGATAATGGATACTTATGTTGAATGTTAAAATTAAACTACCATTGAAACTATACTGATATTCCATGTCTGAGTTCTTGAAAAGTGAATATTAAAGTGGAGGTGATGGACTTTCATTGCAGTTCCTGTCACTTCCTGTCATTTATCAGCAATTCAAAATAGCAATAAATGTCATTTAAAATATGTTTCTGTCAAATAAGGCAGTGTTGTCACAGCCCTCTCTTCTCCACTTCATAGCTGAGTTCATTTAGATGAGTGAAACAGCACCACTCTGGCTTGTAATGGCTGGTTTATGTCAGCCATCCTGTCTGGTCAAACATGATATTGCATCCTCAACTAAATCTTCCAAAGACAAGACAGGTGAAGGCGACAAGTATCAAACAATCAGATGCTAACAATTTGCAGACAGATAATGGAGACATTGCTAGTGAAGAAATTCTGCTGTATTGTGGAACCAGTCATACTCTGGCCTCACAACTAACAATGGAAAGTTAACAACTTCCTTTCATGAAACTGAGAGTTATCTTATTTTCAGTGTTGCTTGTAATCTCAGCTCTCTGGCTTTGTCAGACCGGTTAGCGAGCCGTGATGGACCTATTCTCTCTAAATGTATCCACCTCAATGGTCAAACACTATCTCCTATTGTTAAGTGCCACCCAGTTTGTCAGTGTAGTTGCACTCATGCAGAGCTCTTGCACACAAAACATCTGGCAGAATCTGAGATACATAAAATGCATTTTGAAATGAACTTCCACAATTCACTTAAATGTGAATACAAAGAGATGAGCAGGAAGAAACACAGCTACATTTGCTGAGAGCAAACAGCGGTGTAGCAGCCACAATGTTCTGCATTGATGCATACATGCAGAGGCTGGTGTTAAATAGAGGTTGTGGTCACATATGATGGAACAGTACTTAGAACATGTGAGGAAGGGGAGTTGACATGTCAAGAGATTAAACTCTACTGAAGATTCAACAATTTTCAGATGCTTCATTGTCACTGATCAGTGTCTGTGATACAGGTAAATCTACTTTTTATGACCTGCATTCACAGGTTAGACAGATTTGTCATAGTATAGTAAACAGCAAAAATGTCTTAATTAAATGTTCAATGTTGTTTCTGTTTTTGCAGAAAGCTCAAACAAGAAGAAAGGGGTCATCATAATTTCACTTCGAAGAAGGTCTGCATCATTTTTTGTTCTCTTTACTAATATCACAGTGTCAGTAAGTATTCAAAGCTTCTGTCTTGTGGTTGTGCGTGGTTGCATTTCTGCTGGGCAGATTTCATTGTAGGTCTGCAACTCACAGCTGTTGGACATAGTGTTTATGTTGTTGTATTTCTGTGAATGTCAACTCTGGCCACAGCATTGCTTGGTAACACTGATTGACTCATAGGTGCATAAATTACATTAGACAAAAGTTATAATTATCATGCTGCTTTGCTCCCAAAATGCTGATTATAATATGGACAATATCCATCCACTGTCCTCAGACCCTCATGAAATATATACATTTAGAGACAGTAAATACTACTTGTATGCAGATTACAAAGTTAATTTTCAGGTGCTTTGAGTTAAATGTTGAAATCAGCACACTAACATTCTCATGTCCATACTAACATGCTGATGTTATGCAGGTATATTGTTATTGTGGCCATCTTATTTTGGTGTGTTAACATTCTCTAACTTGCCATAAACACAGTGCAGAGAAGAGACGTTTAAGGTAACAACAAAGTGTTTCCAGTCCATCTTGAGGGGGACATAAACGTTTGTACCAAATTGCATGCTAATAGTTGTTGAGGCTTTTCAGTTAAAACTATATACGTCAACCTTGGGGTATCACTAGTGTAAAAGTCAGGGAATCACCAATGTCACTAGGCCTAGTAACTGGGGACCATGATAAACATTGTCACCCCTAAAGTCTTGCTGGTAGCATGGCTAAAAGTAATGTTTATACTATAGCTGCAAAGTTACTATCAATGTTAATTTTCCCACTTTTTCTTCACTAGGAAATCATGAGGACCCAGTTTTTCTGTCTGCTGCTGGTGCTGCTCTCTGCCACTGTGCTGTCTCTGGATGTAGAAAAGTTGAGTCCGTACAAGAGGTTCAAAACCGAGCATATCAATGAGAATATGAGTGTTGACGGGTGTGATGGTGTGATACGAGAAAGGAAAATTTCCTTAAACGGAAAACTGTGTAAGCCGAAAAACACCTTCATCCAAGCTAACATCGAAACAGTAAAATCTGTCTGTGCAGATAAAGGAGAGCCATATAATGGCCTGACCATAAGCACTGAACACTTTGATATTGTTGTCTGTAAACTGAAAATACAAAAATTCAAGTACCCAAAGTGTCATTACCGTGGTAAAGCCTTAAACCGCAGAATCATCGTCAAATGTGTGCTAGGCTTTCCTGTACTCTATGGTGGAGACATTGATCATTTTGAGAATTGATTGAACAGCTGGTGTGTACTGCATTTTCTTATGAAATAAAATTCATTGAACAGCTAATGTTTGTGTCTATTTTAATATACATTTATGTGCAATAATCCAGTGAGGTGTATAGCATTTGAAATGATTTATAATGGGAATAGAATGAGTGGTCTATGTGATTGTAAGCTCCAGAAAAACTAATAAATATGCCTTGAGGTGAGATTGTTTGTCAACTGCAGTTTCCAAAAGAATACTTAATTTTATCCACTCCCAAAACTTATGACTTTTACTTCACAATCATAAACATTGAACTTCTATTATTAAAACTGAGAGGGAAACTCAACTAAACTCTGGATTCATATAAACATTGTTAGACTACATGGTTCTTGGTCAGATGGGTACTACCAAAAACATGCAGCCACCCCTCAGTAGTCCTCAAGAAGTTCTATAGGAGGCATTTTTGCATCAGCCAAGAGGGTTTGATATGTATGCTGCTAAGACTCTGCCTCAGTATAGCGCTGCAACACTGGGGACATCTCAATAGGTGAACTATATACTGTATGTTATAAAGCAGTCACATTAAAGTCACATGTCAGTATGTTAGAGGTATCTGCCTATGTTCATCTTCATTTTTAGAAATAATATACAGTTTTATGAATATTTGACAACAACTGCCAACAACTATTGGATATTAAAATCCTCTATACATATATACATAGCTCAAATATATCTATATATATATAAACCATGTATATATATATGTGTGTGTGTGTGTGTGTGTGTGTGTGTGTGTGTGTGTGTGTGTGTGTGTATTATATTTACATTTATTTCTATGTCTATGTTTATATTTATATTTATGATAGTCAGTCATGTCAGTCTTTCTAGTCTCTCAGCACTGTGCAAAAGTGATCTGGCTAACAGCCTGGGAAAGAAGCAAAGCCACATGCAGCAGTCAAAAGCTGTGGCTGACCATTTCTCAGTCATTTGACCAAGACATATTACTCAGAACAGGTATGACTGCTGCAGTGTTTCACAGGATGTAACATCAACGTCAGACAAAAAAGAAAGAAAGAAAGAGAGGAGGAACTGCTGTACCTCTTAACTTGTTATCGTGGGCCAGGTGGTTACCATCAGTGATGCATGATGTCGCCTCTAAAGAAACTCTTCAGAGAGTTTTAACATATTAAGAAACATATCAAGGTTCAGTACTTCTTCTGTACTCTCTTGGTCCATTGAGGCTAAGTCATGCTACATACACCATCAGAGTAACTATACTGAAGTAGACTCTGTCTGTATGGTGTTTGTCCTCTATCTGCGGTTTTTGACTACCTGTGTCCTGGTACCTGTTTGTGTGGTTGCATGATGCTAAAAAGCTGATAGTTTTCTTGCTAAGTAATAATTAAACTTAGGCACAAAATTAATAATATTAACTAAAATATAAATATTAAATAAGCTTTCATCATACTGGATCACATTAATTGAACTATGTACTTAACTGAAATATAAATACATCTGCGTCAGTTTGTTCTTTACATCGACAAGACTTGTTACAGGGTTTTCTCTGCCTATCTAACTCAAAGGTGGGCTGTTTCCATCTGCTCTGCTGCTGTGGCTGCTGTGGCAGGTCTGAGGGTAAGGTAGCATTGTCTTCGCATGAGAAAATTCACGAGTGCCTTTACTCTATTTTTGCTGTGTTTCCCTCCTAACCTAATACTTTCTTTTACACTTGCTGTCTCATTTTTCATCTTGGAATGAAAGATCCACCAAGGCACTTCTTCCTCTTCGCCAAGTCAAATGACATAGGCACTCTGTCTGGGGCTTTTTATATTAAAAGCTGCTCTACATTATGGTTGGGAATATGTTGAGCAACCAGCATAGTCTGAGAATTTAAATGTTTGATTTAATGCAGATTCTCACCTGAGTGGAAACCCTAACAAGTGTAGCAAGCAAGCAAGACACACTGGCCAGGGAGGATGGGTATTTCTTGTGACAGAATAAAGTCCCCCATGAGCTTTGTCCCCTCATTCTCAATGATAAAAATACACAGATACCTGTAAGATGGAGCGACGTAGTGATAATTTTAAACAAAGATGCTAAAAAGTAATCAAAGTTAACCAAAAACTGAGTAACAGTAACATAACATTAGAGCTCTACTATACTTCATATATGTGTGAAAGAGGAAGCCCACCATGCAATGAAACAGAGAGAAACTCAGTGCAACACTAAATGACAGTAAAACAAAGCAGAGAGTGTCACACTGAGCTAATACCTAATTTATACCTAATTATACCTAATTAATAATAATAATAATGAATAACAAACGTCTACACATGGAGCTCAGCAGAGTACTTGTACTTGTATTCTCTTTGCACAGAATATTTTTTAATAGCATAGATCATCAAATTGCATGAGGAGGAGCTCTGTGTTCAAACCCCATACTGCAGGCTGCAGCACTGATCACTCAGTCTCACGTCTTTTAATGTGGGCCTGCTATTTATAGTTGTGATCTCCATTAAACTGACACACCAGGTTGTTTGTTACACAGAACTATGTGAGAAGTCATCCTTGGAAACTGTTTGGAAACTTTTGTTTGGCAAAATACTTGACTGGTGGTTGGATGAACCATCTGTTCATCACTGTATATCACTGTTACCTTAAGAGGCAAACGGATTTGTACCACTGATTGGTCCAAACCACCGATGGTTTGTACACAAGCACATAACTTGAAGCCTGATGAGATGGATTATTGGATGATCTCGCAAATCCAGCTGCCTCACATAGTAAGATCTCCATAGGTGCGTCACTTCCTGCCATTTCAGATATTGTGATGTTATGTTAGTACATTGTAGCCTGGCTAACACCAGACTGCGTCTTAATCTCATATGAGATAGGGTGTGGTGAGGAGCCGTTCATTTCCTCGTATTTGAGGCGGGAACAATGAATGTCAATCGAATGCTTGTGTACGCTACTGGACAAACTTACAGCCAATCATATCAATGATACATAATGACGTATTCAGAGCCTGTAGGGAGCAGCATGAACACATCGTTTTCATGAAGGAAAAATCATTTGGGGCAAGTTTTTGTTCTATTATCAAAGTGAACTTGCCTTCCAATTTATTTAGCACACAATCTACTACTGCTTCAAACGGTTGCTGCATCTCTGTGGCCGCCATTCTGGATGTAAACAGAGTCGCTCTACGGTCGTCATTGTGTTGAGCCCGCCTTCCCATTCTATGATTGGTTCCCTATCTCAGGTGAAGATTATGTCTTGGTGGCCATGCTAACTTTCTGCGCGAAGTAGAATCTCGCTCGAATGAGAGCATGGTTTACCCAGGCTAAGTACGTAGAACATGAGATTGTGATTCAGACTATTTTTCATCAGACATAGGATTTTCCATTGCATTGCATAAGGATTAGGTTGTTTAGTTTTTTTAAGTTAATATGTTTTCTAACTAAAATGTGTATATAGGTAGCACCACTCTATATATCAGCAAGATGTACAAGAAGGGAAGAGTTAGTCTAAAGTCAACCTTTTACAAAAATATGCATGGAAATGTAATTAGCTATCATAGCCCTGTGGCCAAAGCATCTGATCCTCCACACAGCAGCAGAGTTTCTCTGGTTAAGCTTTCCTGGTCCAGAAAGTGAACTCTGACCTTTTGTCTAGTGATTCAAATGGCATGAGTGTGTCATTAGTTATTTATTCAGTGCTGGTTTTCATATAATGAGAGTCAGTTGCGAGTCTGCTATTAATAAAGCAATCACCAGTACAATCACACATCTACTCACACCTGCCCACCTTTTCTAACGTAGCATCCCTCTTTCCTTCTTTTCAGACCACAGTGTGACCCCTGTGGTTTAAATGGGTGAGAAAAATTTCCATCACCTATTTGTTAAATCAACAAACCAAACTAAAGCAGATCCTGTCCATCTGTATGGTGTTTGTCAACAAAAGATGTCAACAGTGTCAAGAAAGATAAGACAGTTGTGACATCAATTCACAGTTTATTTGTCACTGTGGTTACACTTATGCAGAGCTCTTGCACACACAACATCTGGCAAAATCTAAAATACATAAAATACATTTTCAAATGAACATCCACAATTTACATACATTTTAATAATATTAGATGAAGCAGCAGGAAAGACAGTGAGTATAGCAACCACAATGTTCAGCATTGATGCATGCATGCAGAGGCTGGTGTTGACCACACAGGTTGTGGTCATGTGTGATTGGACGGTACTTAGAACGTGTGAAGAAGGGGAGTTGACATGTCAAGGTATTTAACTCTACTGAAGATTCAACAGTTTTCAGATGCTTCATTGTCATTTATCAGTGTCTGTGATACAGGTAAATCTACTTTTTATGACCTGCATTAGGGGTTAGACAAATTTGTTGTAATATTTTAAACAGCATAAATGTCTTAATTCAATGTGTTGTTTCTCTTTTTGCAGAAAGCTCAAACAAGAAGAACGGGGTCATCACAATTTCACTTTGATAAAAGGTCTGCATCATTTTTTGTTCTCTTTACTAATATCACAGTGTCAGTAAGTATTCAAAGCTTCAGTCTTGTGGTTGTGTGTGGTTGCATTTCTGCTGTGCAGATTTCACTGCAGGTCTGCAAATCATTGCTATTGGACATAGTTTTTATGTTGTTGTTTATGCTATGAATGTCAACTCTGGCCACAGCATTGCTTGGTAACACTGATTGACTCATAGGTGCATAAATTACATTTGACAAAAGTTATCGTTCTCATGCTGCTCTGCTCCCAAAAATTAATAAATCAGGGGGCTGATTATAATATGGACACCATCCATTCACTGTCCTCAGAGCCTCATGAAATGTATACATTTAGAGACAGTAAATACTACTTTCTGAGCAGGCAAATGAGTACAAATGTAGATTATAAAGTTAACTTTCAGGTACTCCAGTGTGCAACTAAGAGTTTACAACCATGTGAGACTGTACTTAGGAGGAGAATTGCATTGATTTAAATGGTGAAATCAGCACACTAACGTTCTCATGTTCATGCTAACATGCTGATGTTAAGCAGGTATACTGTTTATTATTGTGACCATCTTATTTTAGTGTGTTAACATTTTCTAATTTGCTATAAACGCAAAGTACAGTTCATGCTGATGGAAATGTCATTATTGTCACAAGATATTTAGCTACTCATTTAGTAAAGATATTGGACAAACAGAAATGTTGTTGAGAGAAGAGAGGTTTAAGGTAACAACAAAGTTTTTTCCAGTCCAACTTGAAGGGACATGAAATACCATATAGCAATGCAATAGTTGTCAAGACTTTTCAGTTAAAACTACAAACCAACCTTGGGGTATCACTAATGTAAAAGTCAGGGAATCACCAAAGTCACTAGGCCTAATAACTGGGGACCATGAACGTCTTAAAAATAACGACAATCCATCTAATAGTTGAAATATTTCAGTCTGGATCAAAATGATGGACCAACCATCAAAACAACATTGTCACCCTTCAAGTCTTGCTGCTAGCATGGCTAAAAGTAATGTTTATACTGTAGCTGCAAAGTTACTATCAACATTAATTTTCTATTTTCCCCACCTTTTCTTCACCAGGGAATCATGAGAATCCAGTCTGTCTGTCTGCTGCTGGTGCTGCTCTCTGCTCCTGTGCTGTCTCTGGATGTAGAGAAGAAAACAATGAGTATTGAAGAGCGATACGACAAGTTCATAAACCAGCATATCAGTGAGAATATGAACTTCAAAAGTTGTGATGCTGAGATACGAAAAAGGAATATTTCCGTTGACAATAAAAAGTGTAAGCCGAAAAACACCTTCATCCGAGCTAGGATCGAAGCAGTCAAATCTGTCTGTGCAGGTAAAGGAGAGCCATATAAAAACATGACCAGAAGCTTAGAAAAATTTCACATTATTTTCTGTGAACTGAAGAAACAAAAAGCCAAATACCCAACATGTCATTACACTGGTAAACTCTTGAAACGGAAAATCATCATCGCATGTGACAATTTTCCTGTAGACTATGATGGAGACATTGATTATTTTGAGAACTGATTGTACAACTGATGTGTGCTTCAGTTGCTTATGAAATAAAATCAATTGAACAGCTTATGTTTGTGTCTATTTTATTATACATTCATGTGCAATAATTCAGTGAGGTGGATAACATAAGCAACAATTAATGACAATAGCATGAGTCTATGATTGCAAGCTCCAGAAAAAACTAATAAATATGCCTTTAGGTGAGATTGTTTGTCTACTGCGGTTTCAAAAATCAAGAAATGATACACATATTAGCTTTTGCTTCAAATAATACTTAATTTTATCCACTCCCAAAACATCTGACTTTACTACTGTTGCTAAATTGTATTGATTTGTATTGAACTTATATTATTAAAACTGAGGGGAAAACTCAACTAAACCCTGCTCTGGATTCAAGCATAGAAACATTGCAAGACTACATGGTTCTGGGTCAGATGGGTACTACCAAAAACATGCAGCTACCCCTCACTGGTCCTCAAGAAGTTCTATAGGAGGCATTTTTGTACATCAGCCAAGAGGATTTGACATTAATGCTGCAAAGACTCTGCCTCAGTGTAGCTCTGCAACACTGGGAACATCACTATAGGTGAACTATATACTGCAAAAGTGAACTGGCTAACAGCCTAGGAAAAAAGCAAAGCCAAATGCAGCAGTCACAGACACAAAAGCTGTGGCTGACCATTTCTCAGAACAGGTATGTCTGCTGCAGTGTTTTACAGGAATTAGAACATTAAACATTAAAAAAGGTGGCACTGCTAAAGCTCTCAATTTGTGGTTGTGGGCTAAGTGGAAACCATCAGTGATGCATGAAGTCGCCTCTAAAAAAACAATTCAGAGAGTTTTAAACAATCAAACATGCCCCTTGAAAACTTGCTGGGTTATTAGTCATGTACACAAATACATCTAGAATAGAATTTAAAATCATTTTTCTCACTTTCAAAGCTCTTAATGGTCAAGCTCCATCATATCTTAAAGAGCTTATAGTACCTTATACCTACCAGAACTCTTCGCTCCCAGCATGCAGGCTTACTGGTGATTCTTAGTATCTCTAAAAGTAGAATGGGAGGCAGAGCCTTCAGCTATCAGGCTCCTTTCCTGTGGAACCATGTTCCAGATTGGGTCTGGGAGTCAGACATCCTCTCTACATTTAAGAGTAGGCTTACAACTTTCCCTTTTGATAAAGCTTATAGTTAGGGCCAGCCAGCAAGCAAGACACACTGGCCAGGGAGAATGGGCAGTTCTTGTGTTAAAGTCCCCTTTGAGCTCTAACACCACTATCCCAATGACAAAAATATGCAGACACCTGAGAGATGGAGAGATGTAGTGATCACCTCGCAGACTCGCACAAAGAGGCTCAAAAGCATTCAAAGTTAACAAACAACTGAGTAACTAGTAACATAACGTTAGAGCTCTGCAATGACAATGCTCCATGTCTGTGTGAAAGGGGAAGCCCACCCTGCGGTGAAACTGAAGAGAAACTCAATGCAACACTAAATGACAGTAAAACATAGCAGAGAGTGTCACACTTAGCTGAAATGAAACAAGTGCACATAAATTCGGTAAATAGCATAAATAAACCCTTTATTAATAAAAGCTCTGTGTTCACAATGTTCAGCATTGATGCATACATGCAGAGGCTGGTGTAGACCACACAGTTTGTGGTCATGTATGATTGGACGGTACTTAGAACGTGTGAAGAAGGGGAGTTGACATGTCAAGGTATTTAACTCTACAGAAGATTCAACAGTTTTTAGATGCTTCATTGTCACTGATCAGTGTCTGTGATACAGGTAAATCTACTTTTTATGACCTGCATTAGGGGTTCAACAAGTTTGACGTAATATAGTAAACAGCTTCAATATTTTAATTAACTGTGTTGTTTCTCTTTTTGCAGAAAGCTCAAACAAGAAGAAAGGGGTCATCATAATTTGACTTCGAAGAAGGTCTGCATCATTTTTTGTTCTCTTTACTAATATCACAGTGTCAGTAAGTATTCAAAGCTTCTGTCTTGTGGTTGTGTGTGGTTGCATTTCTGCTGTGCAGATTTCACTGCAGGTCTGCAACTCATTGCTATTGGACATAGTTTCATATTCAGTATATGAATCCAGTGACTGCCCTCAAGTACTCCAGTGTGCAACTAAGAGTTTACAACCATGTGAGACTGTACTTAGGAAGAGAATTGCATTGATTTAAATGGTGAAATTTGCACACTAACGTTCTCATGTCCATGCTAACATGCTGATGTTAAGCAGGTATAATGTTTATTATTGTGACCATCTTATTTTAGTGTGTTAACATTTTGTAATTTGCTATAAACATAAAGTACAGTTCATGCTGATGGAAATGTCATTATTGTCACAAGATATTTAGCTACTCATTTAGTAAAGATACTGGACAAACAGAAATGTTATTGAGAGAAGAGAGGTTTAAGGTAACAATGAAGTTCATCATGATGGAGACATGAATGTTTGTACCAAAATGCAATAGTTGCTGAGAGTTTTCAGTTAAAACCATACAAGTCATCTTGAGGGTATCACTTTCATGTAAAAGTCAGGGGATTGCCTAAATCACTAATTCTAATCCTGTAGTGACCATGAATGTCTTAAAAAATAGTGGCAATCCATCCAGTAGTTGTTGAAATATTTCAGTCTGGATCAATGTGATTGAACCAACTATCAAAACAACATTGTCACCCCTCTAATCATACTTCTAGCATGGCTAAAGTAATGCTTACTATCGCTGCAAAGTTACGATCAACATATATTTTATTTTACCACCTTTTCTTCACCAGGGAATCATGAGGATCCAGTCTGTCTGTCTGCTGCTGGTGCTGGTCTCTGCCGCTGCACTATCTCGGGATGTAGAAAAGAAAGAGAGCATCAAAGAGCGATATGACAAGTTCATAAACCAGCATATCAATGAGAATATGAGTGACAAAAGGTGTGATGCTGAGATACGAAAGAGGAAAATTTCCTTTGACAATAAAATGTGCAAGCCGAAAAACACCTTCATCCGAGCTAGCAATGTAACAGTCAAATCTGTCTGCATGGGTGAAGGAGAGCCATATAATGGCCAGACCAGAAGCACTGAACATTTTGATATTGTTGTCTGTGAACTGAAAAAAAATAAAGGCAAGTACCCAAATTGTCATTACAATGGTAAAACCTTGAACCGGAGAATCATCATCAAATGTGAAATCTTTCCTGTACACTATGAGGGAGACATTGATTATTTTGAGAACTGATTGAACAGCTGATGTGTACTTCCATTGTTTATGAAATAAAATTCATTGAACAGCTAATGTTTATGTTTGTGTCTGTTGTATCATACATTCGTGTGCAAGATGCAGTGAGGTGGATAGCATTAGAAATAATTATGAGTGGTCTATGATTGAACGCTTCAAACTAATACATATGCCTTTAGGTGAGACTGTCTGTCACCTGCAATTGAAAAATGAAATAATGGTGCAAATTTTAGATGTTGCTCCTTAAGTATAGTTAATTTTATCCACTCCCAAAACATCTGCCTTTACTTTTTGCTAAGTTTAACCAATTTTTTTTGTTTTAGCTCACAATAAATATAGAACTTATTCAAACTCAACTAAACCCTGCTCCTGATTTAAGCGTAGAAACATTGTTAGACTACATGGTTCTTGGTCAGATGGGTACTACCAAAAACATGCAGCTACCCCTCAGTAGTCCTCAGCCAAGAGGGTTTGATATGTATGCTGCTAAGACTCTGCCTCAGTATAGCGCTGCAACACTGGGGACATCTCAATAGGTGAACTATATACTGTATGTTATAAAGCAGTCACATTAAAGTCATATACCAGTATGTCAGAGGTATCTGCCTATGTTCATCTTCATTTTTAGAAATAATATACAGTTTTATGAATATTTGACCACAACAGCCAACAGCTATCGGATATTCGGATATTATAATGTTCATAACTAAAATATGTGTGTGTGTGTGTTTATATTTACATTTATTTTTATGTATATGTTTATGTTTATGTTTATGTTTATGTTTATATTTATGATAGTCAGTCATGTCAGTCTTTCTAGTCTCACAGCACTGTGCAAAAGTGATCTGGCTAACAGCCTGGGAAAGAAGCAAAGCCACATGCAGCAGTCAAAAGCTGTGGCTGACCATTTCTCAGTCATTTGACCAAGACATATTACTCAGAACAGGTATGACTGCTGCAGTGTTTCACAGGATGTAACATCAACGTCAGACAAAAAAAAAAAGAAAGAAAGAGAGGAGGTACTGCTGTACCTCTTAACTTGTTGTCGTGGGCCAGGTGGTTACCATCAGTGATGCATGATGTCGCCTCTAAAGAAACTCTTCAGAGAGTTTTAACATATCAACAAACATATCAAGGTTCAGTACTTCTTCTGTACTCTCTTGGTCAATTGAGGCTAAGTCATGCTACATGCACCATCAGAGCAACTATACTGAAGTAGACTCTGTCTATCTGTATGGTGTTTGTCCTCTATCTGCGATTTTTGACTACCTGTGTCCTGGTACCTGTTTGTGTGGTTGCATGATGCTTCTAAATGAGTCAACATGGCAACAATGACACATTGCAGTGGTACCAATAAAAAGCTGATAGTTTTCTTGCTAAGTAATAATTAATCTTAGGCACAAAATTAATAATGTTAACTAAAATATAAATATTAAATAAGCTTTCATCATACTGGATCACATTAATTAAACTATGCACTTAAATGAAATATAAATAAATCTATGTCAGTTTGCTCTTTACATCGACAAGACTTGTTACAGGGTTAACTCAAAGGTGGGCTGTTTCCATCTGCTCTGCTGCTGTGGCTGCTGTGGCAGGTCTGTGGGTAAGGTAGCATTGTCTTCGCATGAGAAAATTCACAAGTACCTATCCTCTATTTTTGCTGTGTTTCCCTCCTAACCTAATACTTTCTTTTAAACTTGCTGTCTCATTTTTCATCTTGGAATGAAAGATCCACCAAGGCACTTCTTCCTCTTCACCAAGTCAAATGACATAGGCACTCTGGGGCTTTTAATATTAAAAGCTGCGCTACATTATGGTTGGGAATATGTTGAGCAACCAGCATAGCCTGAAAATGTAAATGTTTGATTTACTTTATTTTGTATAGGCTTGTTTGAAAATGCAGATTCTCACCTGAGTGGAAACCCTAACAAGTGTAGCAAGCAAGCAAGACACACTGGCCAGGGAGGATGGGCAGTTCTTGTGACAGAATAAAGTCCCCCATGAGCTTTGTCCCCTCATTCTCAATGATAAAAATACACAGATACCTGAAAGATGGAGCGACGTAGTGATAATCTCAAACAAAGATGCTAAAAAGTAATCAAAGTTAACCAACAACTGAGTAACAGTAACATAACATTAGAGCTCTACTATACTTCATATATGTGTGAAAGAGGAAGCCCACCATGCAATGAAACAGAGAGAAACTCAGTGCAACACTAAATGACATGATCAAAACTATCACACTGTACAGCCTTGCATGAGGAGGAGCTCTGTGTTCAAACCCCATACTGCAGGCTGCAGCACTGATCACTCAGTCTCACGTCTTTTAATGTGGGCCTGCTATTTATAGTTGTGATCTCCATTAACCTGACACACCAGGTGGTTTGTTACACAGAACTATGTGAGAATTCATCCTTGGAAACTGTTTGGAAACTTTTGTTTGGCAAAATACTTGACTGGTGGTTGGATGAACCATCTGTTCATCACTGTATATCACTGTTACCTTAAGAGGCAAACGGATTTGTACCACTGATTGGTCCAAACCACCGATGGTTTGTACACAAGCACATAACTTGAAGCCTGATGAGATGGATTATTGGATGATCTCGCAAATCCAGCTGCCTCACATAGTAAGATCTCCATAGGTGCGTCACTTCCTGCCATTTCAGATATTGTGATGTTATGTTAGTACATTGTAGCCTGGCTAACACCAGACTGCGTCTTAATCTCATATGAGATAGGGTGTGGTGAGGAGCCGTTCATTTCCTCGTATTTGAGGCGGGATCAATGAATGTCAATCGAATGCTTGTGTACGCTACTGGACAAACTTACAGCCAATCATATCAACGATACATAATGACGTATTCAGAGCCTGTAGGGAGCAGCATGAACACATCGTTTTCATGAAGGAAAAATCATTTGGGGCAAGTTTTTGTTCTATTATCAAAGTGAACTTGCCTTCCAATTTATTTAGCACACTGCTTCAAATGGTTGCTGCACCTCTGTGGCCGCCATTCTGGATGTAAACAGAGTCGCTCTACGGTTGTCATTGTGTTGAGCCCGCCTTCCCATTCTATGATTGGTTCCCTATCTCAGGTGAAGATTATGTCTTGGTGGCCATGCTAACTTTCTGCGCGAAGTAGAATCTCGCTCGAATGAGAGCATGAGTTTACCCAGGCTAAGTACGTTGAACATGAGATTGTGATTCAGACTATTTTTCATCAGACATAGGATTTTCCATTGCATTGCATAAGGATTAGGTTGTTTAGTTTTTTTTTAAGTTAATAAGTTTTCTAACTAAAATGTGTATATAGGTAGCACCACTCTATATATCAGCAAGATGTACAAGAAGGGAAGAGTTAGTCTAAAGTCAACCTTTTACAAAAATATGCATGGAAATGTAATTAGCTATCATAGCCCTGTGGCCAAAGCATCTGATCCTCCACACAGCAGCAGAGTTTCTCTGGTTAAGCTTTCCTGGTCCAGAAAGTGAACTCTGACCTTTTGTCTAGTGATTCAAATGGCATGAGTGTGTCATTAGTTATTTATTCAGTGCTGGTTTTCATATAATGAGAGTCAGTTGCGAGTCTGCTATTAATAAAGCAATCACCAGTACAATCACACATCTACTCACACCTGCCCACCTTTTCTAACGTAGCATCCCTTTTTCCTTCTTTTCAGACCACAGTGTGACCCCTGTGGTTTAAATGGGTGAGAAAAATTTCCATCGCCTATTTGTTGAATCAACAAACCAAACTAAAGCAGACCCTGTCCATCTGTATGGTGTTTGTCCTCCACCTGCGGTTTTTGACTGCCTGTGTTCTGGTACCTATTTGTGGTATAAAAACATAAATGATAACATTAATATATTTTAATATACAGATTCATTTCCAACAAGTTCATAATCTTTATAAGTTAAGATTTCTTCTTTAAAAGTGCAGGTGAAAGCAAGAACACGGAGAAAAGAACTTACTGGATTATGACAGCATGATTATGAAGACAATGACAGACAATATTTTTTGTGAGTACAGTTGTTAAATTGTTTGAACGTCTAATGTTCCCTAATAAGTAAAGTTGGTCTCAACAAGGCCCCCACAGTGTGAAAAACTGATCCCATCAACAAATATTTGGCTTGTTTTGAAAGTCACTTCATCCATTTATTGTTCATTTAACACAAAGACTGCAACTTAACAAAAGATGTCAACAGTATCAAGAAAGATAAGACAGTTGTGACATCAATTCACAGTTTATTTGTCACTGTGGTTACACTTATGCAGAGCTCTTGCACGCACAACATCTGGCAAAATCTAAAATACATAAAATACATTTTCAAATGAACATCCGCAATTTACATACATTTTAATAATATTAGATGAAGTAGCAGGAAAGACAGTGCGTGTAGCAACCACAATGTTCAGCATTGATGCATGCATGCAGAGGCTGGTGTTGACCACACAGGTTGTGGTCATGTGTGATTGGACGGTACTTAGAACGTGTGAAGACGGGGAGTTGACATGTCAAGGTATTTAACTCTACAGAAGATTCAACAGTTTTTAGATGCTTCATTGTCATTGATCAGTGTCTGTGATACAGGTAAATCTACTTTTTATGACCTGCATTAGGGGTTAGACAAATTTGTTGTAATATTTTAAACAGCATAAATGTCTTAATTCAATGTGTTGTTTCTCTTTTTGCAGAAAGCTCAAACAAGAAGAAAGGGGTCATCATAATTTCACTTCGAAGAAGGTCTGCATCATTTTTTGTTCTCTTTACTAATATCACAGTGTCAGTAAGTATTCAAGGCTTCGGTCTTGTGGTTGTGTGTGGTTGCATTTCTGCTGTGCAGATTTCAGTGTAGGTCTGCAACTCATTGCTATTGGACATAGTTGTTGTTGTTTATGCTATGAATGTCAACTCTGGCCACAGCATTGCTTGGTAACACTGATTGACTCATAGGTGCATAAATTACATTTGACAAAAGTTATCTTTCTCATGCTGCTCTGCTCCCCAAATGAATAAATCAGGAGGCTGATTATAATATGGGCACCATCCATCCACTGCCCTCAGACCCTCATGAAATGTAAACATTTAGAAAAGGTAAATACTACTTTCTGAGCAGGCAAATGAGTACAAATGTAGATTACAAAATTAACTTTCAGGTACTCCAGTGTGCAACTAAGAGTTTACAACCATGTGAGACTGTACTTCGGAAGAGAATTGCTTTGATTTAAATGGTGAAATCAGCACACTAACGTTCTCATGTTCATGCTAACATGCTGATGTTAAGCAGATATACTGTTTATTATTGTGACCATCTTATTTTAGTGTGTTAACATTTTCTGATTTGCTATAAACACAAAGTACAGTTCATGCTGATGGAAATGTCATTATTGTCACAAGATATTTAGCTACTCATTTAGTAAAGATATTGGATGAACTGGAATGTTGTTGAGAGAAGAGAGGTTTAAGTTAACAACAAAGTTTTTTCCAGTCCATCTTGAGGGGGACATGAAATACCATATAGCAATACAATAGTTGTCAAGACTTTTCAGTTAAAACTACAAATGCCAACCTTGGGGTATCACTAATGTAAAAGTCAGGGAATCACCAAAGTCACTAGGCCTAATAACTGGGGACCATGAATGTCTTAAAAATAACAACAATCCATCTAATAGTTTAAATATTTCAGTCTGGATCAAAATGATGGACCAACCATCAAAACAACATTGTCACCCTTCAAGTCTTGCTGCTAACATGGCTAAAAGTAATGTTTATACTGTAGCTGCAAAGTTATTATCAACATTCATTTTCTATTTTCCCCACCTTTTCTTCACCAGGGAATCATGAGAATCCAGTGTGTCTGTCTGCTGCTGGTGCTGCTCTCTGCTCCTGTGCTGTCTCTGGATGTAGAGAAGAAAACAATGAGTATTGAAGAGCGATACGACAAGTTCATAAACCAGCATATCAGTGAGAATATGAACTTCAAAAGGTGTGATGCTGAGATACGAAAAAGGAATATTTCCGTTGACAATAAAAAGTGTAAGCCGAAAAACACCTTCATCCAACCTAGCATCAAAGCAGTCAAATCTGTCTGTGCAGGTAAAGGAGAGCCATATAAAAACATGACCAGAAGCTTAGAAAAATTTCACATTATTTTCTGTGAACTGAAGAAACAAAAAGCCAAATACCCAACATGTCATTACACTGGTAAACTCTTGAAACGGAAAATCATCATCGCATGTGACAATTTTCCTGTAGACTATGATGGAGACATTGATTATTTTGAGAACTGATTGTACAACTGATGTGTGCTTCAGTTGCTTATGAAATAAAATCAATTGAACAGCTTATGTTTGTGTCTATTTTATTATACATTCATGTGCAATAATTCAGTGAGGTGGATAACATAAGCAACAATTAATGACAATAGCATGAGTCTATGATTGCAAGCTCCAGAAAAAACTAATAAATATGCCTTTAGGTGAGATTGTTTGTCTACTGCGGTTTCAAAAATCAAGAAATGATACACATATTAGTTTTTGCTTCAAATAATACTTAATTTTATCCACTCCCAAAACATCTGACTTTACTACTGTTGCTAAATTGAAATTGATTTGTATTGAACTTATATTATTAAAACTGAGGGGAAAACTCAACTAAACCCTGCTCTGGATTCAAGCACAGAAACATTGCAAGACGACATGGTTCTGGGTCAGATGAGTACTACCAAAAACATGCAGCTACCCCTCACTGGTCCTCAAGAAGTTCTATAGGAGGCATTTTTGTACATCAGCCAAGAGGGTTTGACATTAATGCTACAAGGGGCCAGAGGGGCGGGCTGAATGAAAAATGTGTAAAATCAAGCACCGTGAAGGCATTGTGTGAAAATTGTGAAGGATTTTCCAAAGCGGGCAAAAATTGAAAAAAATGACAGGGTCGGTAGTGTCGAAAAAGTCAAAAATAGGGAAGGGTTGGGGATTGTCCCCAGACTTGCTACAAGGGGCCAGAGGGGCGGGCTGAATGAAAAATGTGTAAAATCAAGCACCGTGAAGGCATTGTGTGAAAATTGTGAAGGATTTTCCAAAGCAGGTAAAAACTTAAAAAAATGACAGGGTCGGTAGTGTCGAAAAAGTCAAAAATGGGAAGGGTGGGGGATTGTCCCCAAACATGCTACAAGGGGCCAGAGGGGCGGGCTGAATCAAAAATGTGTAAAATCAAGCACCGTGAAGGCATTGTGTGAAAATTGTGAAGGATTTTCCAAAGCGGGCAAAAATTGAAAAAAATGACAGGGCCGGTAGTGTCGAAAAAGGCAAAAATAGGGAAGGGTGGGGGATTGTCCCCAAACTTGCTACAAGGGGCCAGAGGGGCGGGCTGAATGAAAAATGTGTAAAGTCAAGCACCGTGAAGGCATTGTGTGAAAATTGTGAAGGATTTTCCAAAGCGGGCAAAAATTGAAAAAAATGACAGGGCCGGTAGTGTCGAAAAAGTCAAAAATGGGAAAAGTGGGGGATTGTTCCAAAACTTGCTACAAGGGGCCAGAGGGGCGGGCTGAATGAAAAATGTGTAAAATCAAGCACCGTGAAGGCATTGTGTGAAAATTGTGAAGGATTTTCCAAAGCGGGCAAAAATTGAAAAAAATGACAGGGTCGGTAGTGTCGAAAAAGTCAAAAATAGGGAAGGGTGGGTGATTGTCCCTAAACTTGCTACAAGGGGCCAGAGGGGCGGGCTGAATGAAAAATGTGTAAAATCAAGCACCGTGAAGGCATTGTGTGAAAATTGTGAAGGATTTTCCAAAGCGGGAAAAAATTGAAAAAAATGACAGGGCCGGTAGTGTCGAAAAAGTCAAAAATGGGAAGGGTGAGGGATTGTCCCTAAACTTGCTACAAGGGGCCAGAGGGGCGGGCTGAATGAAAAATGTGTAAAATCAAGCACCGTGAAGGCATTGTGTGAAAATTGTGAAGGATTTTCCAAAATGGGCAAAAATTGAAAAAAACGACAGGGCCGGTAGTGTCGAAAAAGTCAAAAATGGGAAGGGTGAGGGATTGTCCCTAAACTTGCTACAAGGGGCCAGAGGGGTGGGCTGAATGAAAAATGTGTAAAATCAAGCACCGTGAAGGCATTGTGTGAAAATTGTGAAGGATTTTCCAAAGTGGGCAAAAATTGAAAAAAATGACAGGGTCGGTAGTGTCGAAAAAGTCAAAAATAGGGAAGGGTGGGGGATTGTCCCCAAACTTGCTACAAGGGGCCAGAGGGGCGGGCTGAATGAAAAATGTGTAAAATCAAGCACCGTGAAGGCATTGTGTGAAAATTGTGAAGGATTTTCCAAAGCGGGCAAAAATTGAAAAAAACGACAGGGCCGGTAGTGTCGAAAAAGTCAAAAATGGGAAAAGTGGGAGATTGTCCCAAAACTTGCTACAAGGGGCCAGAGGGGCGGGCTGAATGAAAAATGTGTAAAATGAAGCACCGTGAAGGCATTGTGTGAAAATTGTGAAGGATTTTCCAAAGTGGGCAAAAATTGAAAAAAATGACAGGGCCGGTAGTGTCGAAAAAGTCAAAAATGGGAAGGGTGGGGGATTGTCCCAAAACTTGCTACAAGGGGCCAGAGGGGCGGGCTGAATGAAAAATGTGTAAAATCAAGCACCGTGAAGGCATTGTGTGAAAATTGTGAAGGATTTTCCAAAGCGGGCAAAAATTGAAAAAAACGACAGGGCCGGTAGTGTCAAAAAAGTCAAAAATGGGAAGGGTGAGGGATTGTCCCTAAACATGCTACAAGGGGCCAAAGGGGCGGGCTGAATGAAAAATGTGTAAAATCAAGCACCGTGAAGGCATTGTGTGAAAATTGTGAAGGATTTTCCAAAGTGGGCAAAAATTTAAAAAAATGACAGGGCCGGTAGTGTCGAAAAAGTCAAAAATGGGAAAAGTGGGGGATTGTTCCAAAACTTGCTACAAGGGGCCAGAGGGGCGGGCTGAATGAAAAATGTGTAAAATCAAGCACCGTGAAGGCATTGTGTGAAAATTGTGAAGGATTTTCCAAAGCAGGTAAAAACTTTAAAAAATGACAGGGTCGGTAGTGTCGAAAAAGTCAAAAATAGGGAAGGGTTGGGGATTGTCCCTAAACTTGCTACAAGGGGCCAGAGGGGCGGGCTGAATGAAAAATGTGTAAAATGAAGCACCGTGAAGGCATTGTGTGACAATTGTGAAGGATTTTACAAAGTGGGCAAAAATTGAAAAAAATGACAGGGCCGGTAGTGTCGAAAAAGTCAAAAATGGGAAGGGTGGGGGATTGTCCCAAAACTTGCTACAAGGGGCCAGAGGGGCGGGCTGAATGAAAAATGTGTAAAATCAAGCACCGTGAAGGCATTGTGTGAAAATTGTGAAGGATTTTCCAAAGCGGGTAAAAACTTAAAAAAATGACAGGGTCGGTAGTGTCGAAAAAGTCAAAAATAGGGAAGGGTTGGGGATTGTCTCCAGACTTGCTACAAGGGGCCAGAGGGGCGGGCTGAATGAAAAATGTGTAAAATGAAGCACCGTGAAGGCATTGTGTGAAAATTGTGAAGGATTTTCCAAAGCGGGCAAAAATTGAAAAAAATGAAAGGGCCGGTAGTGTCGAAAAAGTCAAAAATGGGAAGGGTGAGGGATTGTCCCTAAACTTGCTACAAGGGGCCAGAGGGGCGGGCTGAATGAAAAATGTGTAAAATCAAGCACCGTGAAGGCATTGTGTGAAAATTGTGAAGGATTTTCCAAAGCGGGCAAAAATTGAAAAAAATGACAGGGTCGGTAGTGTCGAAAAAGTCAAAAATGGGAAGAGTGGGGGATTGTCCCTAAACTTGCTACAGGGGGCCAGAGGTGCGGGCTGAATGAAAAATGTGTAAAATCAAGCACCGTGAAGGCATTGTGTGAAAATTGTGAAAGATTTTCCAAAGCGGGCAAAAATTTAAAAAAATGACAGGGCCGGTAGTGTCGAAAAAGTCAAAAATGGGGAAGGGTGAGGGATTGTCCCTAAACTTGCTACAGGGGGCCAGAGGGGCGGGCTGAATGAAAAATGTGTAAAATCAAGCACCGTGAAGGCATTGTGTGAAAATTGTGAAGGATTTTCCAAAGTGGGCAAAAATTGAAAAAAATGACAGGGTCGGTAGTGTCGAAAAAGTCAAAAATAGGGAAGGGTGGGGGATTGTCCCTAAACTTGCTCCAAGGGGCCAGAGGGGCGGGCTGAATGAAAAATGTGTAAAATCAAGCACCGTGAAGGCATTGTGTGAAAATTGTGAAGGATTTTCCAAAGTGGGCAAAAAATGAAAAAAACGACAGGGCCGGTAGTGTCGAAAAAGTCAAAAATGGGAAAAGTGGGAGATTGTCCCAAAACTTGCTACAAGGGGCCAGAGGGGCGGGCTGAATGAAAAATGTGTAAAATCAAGCACCGTGAAGGCATTGTGTGAAAATCGTGAAGGATTTTCCAAAGCGGGCAAAAATTGAAAAAAATGACAGGGCCGGTAGTGTCGAAAAAGTCAAAAATGGGAAGGGTTGG
This sequence comes from Scomber japonicus, assembly GCF_027409825.1. Lineage (NCBI taxonomy): Eukaryota > Metazoa > Chordata > Actinopteri > Scombriformes > Scombridae > Scomber > Scomber japonicus. The sequence continues at coordinate 23,892,766 of NC_070585.1, read as the reverse complement.
GGATTGTCCCCAGACTTGCTACAAGGGGCCAGAGGGGCGGGCTGAATGAAAAATGTGTAAAATCAAGCACCGTGAAGGCATTGTGTGAAAATTGTGAAGGATTTTCCAAAGTGGGCAAAAATTGAAAAAAATGACAGGGCCGGTAGTGTCGAAAAAGTCAAAAATGGGAAGGGTGAGGGATTGTCCCTAGACTTGCTACAAGGGGCCAGAGGGGCGGGCTGAATGAAAAATGTGTAAAATCAAGCACCGTGAAGGCATTGTGTGAAAATTGTGAAGGATTTTCCAAAGTGGGCAAAAATTGAAAAAAACGACAGGGCCGGTAGTGTCGAAAAAGTCAAAAATAGGGAAGGGTGGGGGATTGTCCCTAAACTTGCTCCAAGGGACCAGAGGGGCGGGCTGAATGAAAAATGTGTAAAATCAAGCACCGTGAAGGCATTGTGTGAAAATTGTGAAGGATTTTCCAAAGCGGGCAAAAATTGAAAAAAATGACAGGGCCGGTAGTGTCGAAAAAGTCAAAAATAGGGAAGGGTGGGGGATTGTCCCAAAACTTGCTCCAAGGGGCCAGAGGGGCGGGCTGAATGAAAAATGTGTAAAATCAAGCACCGTGAAGGCATTGTGTGAAAATTGCGAAGGATTTTCCAAAAAGGGCAAAAATTGAAAAAAAAGACAGGGCCGGTAGTGTCGAAAAAGTCAAAGATGGGAAGGGTGGGGGATTGTCCCTAAACTTGCTACAAGGGGCCAGAGGGGCGGGCTGAATGAAAAATGTGTAAAATCAAGCACCGTGAAGGCATTGTGTGAAAATTGTGAAGGATTTTCCAAAGCGGGCAAAAATTGAAAAAAAATGACAGGGCCGGTAGTGTCGAAAAAGTCAAAAATGGGAAGGGTTGGGGATTTTCCCAAAACTTGCTACAAGGGGCCAGAGGGGCGGGCTGAATGAAAAATGTGTAAAATCAAGCACCGTTAAGCCATTGTGTGAAAATTGTGAAGGATTTTCCAAAGTGGGCAAAAATTGAAAAAAATGACAGGGCCGGTAGTGTTGAAAAAGTCAAAAATGGGAAGGGTGAGGGATTGTCCCTAAACTTGCTACAAGGGGCCAGAGGGGTGGGCTGAATGAAAAATGTGTAAAATCAAGCACCGTGAAGGCATTGTGTGAAAATTGTGAAGGATTTTCCAAAGCGGGCAAAAATTGAAAAAAACGACAGGGCCGGTAGTGTCGAAAAAGTCAAAAATGGGAAAAGTGGGAGATTGTCCCAAAACTTGCTACAAGGGGCCAGAGGGGCGGGCTGAATGAAAAATGTGTAAAATCAAGCACCGTGAAGGCATTGTGTGAAAATTGTGAAGGATTTTCCAAAGCGGGCAAAAATTGAAAAAAACGACAGGGCCGGTAGTGTCGAAAAAGTCAAAAATGGGAAAAGTGGGAGATTGTCCCAAAACTTGCTACAAGGGGCCAGAGGGGCGGGCTGAATGAAAAATGTGTAAAATGAAGCACCGTGAAGGCATTGTGTGAAAATTGTGAAGGATTTTCCAAAGCGGGCAAAAATTGAAAAAAATGACAGGGTCGGTAGTGTCAAAAAAGTCAAAAATGGGAAGGGTGAGGGATTGTCCCTAAACTTGCTACAGGGGGCCAGAGGGGCGGGCTGAATGAAAAATGTGTAAAATCAAGCACCGTGAAGGCATTGTGTGAAAATTGTGAAAGATTTTCCAAAGTGGGCAAAAATTGAAAAAAATGACAGGGCCGGTAGTGTCGAAAAAGTCAAAAATGGGAAGGGTGAGGGATTGTCCCTAAACTTGCTACAAGGGGCCAGAGGGGCGGGCTGAATGAAAAATGTGTAAAATCAAGCACCGTGAAGGCATTGTGTGAAAATTGTGAAGGATTTTCCAAAATGGGCAAAAATTGAAAAAAACGACAGGGCCGGTAGTGTCGAAAAAGTCAAAAATGGGAAGGGTGAGGGATTGTCCCTAAACTTGCTACAAGGGGCCAGAGGGGTGGGCTGAATGAAAAATGTGTAAAATCAAGCACCGTGAAGGCATTGTGTGAAAATTGTGAAGGATTTTCCAAAGTGGGCAAAAATTGAAAAAAATGACAGGGTCGGTAGTGTCGAAAAAGTCAAAAATAGGGAAGGGTGGGGGATTGTCCCCAAACTTGCTACAAGGGGCCAGAGGGGCGGGCTGAATGAAAAATGTGTAAAATCAAGCACCGTGAAGGCATTGTGTGAAAATTGTGAAGGATTTTCCAAAGCGGGCAAAAATTGAAAAAAACGACAGGGCCGGTAGTGTCGAAAAAGTCAAAAATGGGAAAAGTGGGAGATTGTCCCAAAACTTGCTACAAGGGGCCAGAGGGGCGGGCTGAATGAAAAATGTGTAAAATGAAGCACCGTGAAGGCATTGTGTGAAAATTGTGAAGGATTTTCCAAAGTGGGCAAAAATTGAAAAAAATGACAGGGCCGGTAGTGTCGAAAAAGTCAAAAATGGGAAGGGTGGGGGATTGTCCCAAAACTTGCTACAAGGGGCCAGAGGGGCGGGCTGAATGAAAAATGTGTAAAATCAAGCACCGTGAAGGCATTGTGTGAAAATTGTGAAGGATTTTCCAAAGCGGGCAAAAATTGAAAAAAACGACAGGGCCGGTAGTGTCAAAAAAGTCAAAAATGGGAAGGGTGAGGGATTGTCCCTAAACATGCTACAAGGGGCCAAAGGGGCGGGCTGAATGAAAAATGTGTAAAATCAAGCACCGTGAAGGCATTGTGTGAAAATTGTGAAGGATTTTCCAAAGTGGGCAAAAATTTAAAAAAATGACAGGGCCGGTAGTGTCGAAAAAGTCAAAAATGGGAAAAGTGGGGGATTGTTCCAAAACTTGCTACAAGGGGCCAGAGGGGCGGGCTGAATGAAAAATGTGTAAAATCAAGCACCGTGAAGGCATTGTGTGAAAATTGTGAAGGATTTTCCAAAGCAGGTAAAAACTTAAAAAAATGACAGGGTCGGTAGTGTCGAAAAAGTCAAAAATAGGGAAGGGTTGGGGATTGTCCCTAAACTTGCTACAAGGGGCCAGAGGGGCGGGCTGAATGAAAAATGTGTAAAATGAAGCACCGTGAAGGCATTGTGTGACAATTGTGAAGGATTTTACAAAGTGGGCAAAAATTGAAAAAAATGACAGGGCCGGTAGTGTCGAAAAAGTCAAAAATGGGAAGGGTGGGGGATTGTCCCAAAACTTGCTACAAGGGGCCAGAGGGGCGGGCTGAATGAAAAATGTGTAAAATCAAGCACCGTGAAGGCATTGTGTGAAAATTGTGAAGGATTTTCCAAAGCGGGTAAAAACTTAAAAAAATGACAGGGTCGGTAGTGTCGAAAAAGTCAAAAATAGGGAAGGGTTGGGGATTGTCTCCAGACTTGCTACAAGGGGCCAGAGGGGCGGGCTGAATGAAAAATGTGTAAAATGAAGCACCGTGAAGGCATTGTGTGAAAATTGTGAAGGATTTTCCAAAGCGGGCAAAAATTGAAAAAAATGAAAGGGCCGGTAGTGTCGAAAAAGTCAAAAATGGGAAGGGTGAGGGATTGTCCCTAAACTTGCTACAAGGGGCCAGAGGGGCGGGCTGAATGAAAAATGTGTAAAATCAAGCACCGTGAAGGCATTGTGTGAAAATTGTGAAGGATTTTCCAAAGCGGGCAAAAATTGAAAAAAATGACAGGGTCGGTAGTGTCGAAAAAGTCAAAAATGGGAAGAGTGGGGGATTGTCCCTAAACTTGCTACAGGGGGCCAGAGGTGCGGGCTGAATGAAAAATGTGTAAAATCAAGCACCGTGAAGGCATTGTGTGAAAATTGTGAAAGATTTTCCAAAGCGGGCAAAAATTTAAAAAAATGACAGGGCCGGTAGTGTCGAAAAAGTCAAAAATGGGGAAGGGTGAGGGATTGTCCCTAAACTTGCTACAGGGGGCCAGAGGGGCGGGCTGAATGAAAAATGTGTAAAATCAAGCACCGTGAAGGCATTGTGTGAAAATTGTGAAGGATTTTCCAAAGTGGGCAAAAATTGAAAAAAATGACAGGGTCGGTAGTGTCGAAAAAGTCAAAAATAGGGAAGGGTGGGGGATTGTCCCTAAACTTGCTCCAAGGGGCCAGAGGGGCGGGCTGAATGAAAAATGTGTAAAATCAAGCACCGTGACGGCATTGTGTGAAAATTGTGAAGGATTTTCCAAAGCGGGCAAAAATTGAAAAAAATGACAGGGCCGGTAGTGTCGAAAAAGTCAAAAATAGGGAAGGGTGGGGGATTGTCCCCAAACTTGCTACAAGGGGCCAGAGGGGCGGGCTGAATGAAAAATGTGTAAAATCAAGCACCGTGAAGGCATTGTGTGAAAATTGTGAAGGATTTTCCAAAGCGGGCAAAAATTGAAAAAAACGACAGGGCCGGTAGTGTCGAAAAAGTCAAAAATGGGAAAAGTGGGAGATTGTCCCAAAACTTGCTACAAGGGGCCAGAGGGGCGGGCTGAATGAAAAATGTGTAAAATGAAGCACCGTGAAGGCATTGTGTGAAAATTGTGAAGGATTTTCCAAAGCGGGCAAAAATTGAAAAAAACGACAGGGCCGGTAGTGTCGAAAAAGTCAAAAATGGGAAAAGTGGGAGATTGTCCCAAAACTTGCTACAAGGGGCCAGAGGGGCGGGCTGAATGAAAAATGTGTAAAATGAAGCACCGTGAAGGCATTGTGTGAAAATTGTGAAGGATTTTCCAAAGTGGGCAAAAATTGAAAAAAATGACAGGGCCGGTAGTGTCGAAAAAGTCAAAAATGGGAAGGGTGGGGGATTGTCCCAAAACTTGCTACAAGGGGCCAGAGGGGCGGGCTGAATGAAAAATGTGTAAAATCAAGCACCGTGAAGGCATTGTGTGAAAATTGTGAAGGATTTTCCAAAGCGGGCAAAAATTGAAAAAAACGACAGGGCCGGTAGTGTCAAAAAAGTCAAAAATGGGAAGGGTGAGGGATTGTCCCTAAACATGCTACAAGGGGCCAAAGGGGCGGGCTGAATGAAAAATGTGTAAAATCAAGCACCGTGAAGGCATTGTGTGAAAATTGTGAAGGATTTTCCAAAGTGGGCAAAAATTTAAAAAAATGACAGGGCCGGTAGTGTCGAAAAAGTCAAAAATGGGAAAAGTGGGGGATTGTTCCAAAACTTGCTACAAGGGGCCAGAGGGGCGGGCTGAATGAAAAATGTGTAAAATCAAGCACCGTGAAGGCATTGTGTGAAAATTGTGAAGGATTTTCCAAAGCAGGTAAAAACTTAAAAAAATGACAGGGTCGGTAGTGTCGAAAAAGTCAAAAATAGGGAAGGGTTGGGGATTGTCCCTAAACTTGCTACAAGGGGCCAGAGGGGCGGGCTGAATGAAAAATGTGTAAAATGAAGCACCGTGAAGGCATTGTGTGACAATTGTGAAGGATTTTACAAAGTGGGCAAAAATTGAAAAAAATGACAGGGCCGGTAGTGTCGAAAAAGTCAAAAATGGGAAGGGTGGGGGATTGTCCCAAAACTTGCTACAAGGGGCCAGAGGGGCGGGCTGAATGAAAAATGTGTAAAATCAAGCACCGTGAAGGCATTGTGTGAAAATTGTGAAGGATTTTCCAAAGCGGGTAAAAACTTAAAAAAATGACAGGGTCGGTAGTGTCGAAAAAGTCAAAAATAGGGAAGGGTTGGGGATTGTCTCCAGACTTGCTACAAGGGGCCAGAGGGGCGGGCTGAATGAAAAATGTGTAAAATGAAGCACCGTGAAGGCATTGTGTGAAAATTGTGAAGGATTTTCCAAAGCGGGCAAAAATTGAAAAAAATGAAAGGGCCGGTAGTGTCGAAAAAGTCAAAAATGGGAAGGGTGAGGGATTGTCCCTAAACTTGCTACAAGGGGCCAGAGGGGCGGGCTGAATGAAAAATGTGTAAAATCAAGCACCGTGAAGGCATTGTGTGAAAATTGTGAAGGATTTTCCAAAGCGGGCAAAAATTGAAAAAAATGACAGGGTCGGTAGTGTCGAAAAAGTCAAAAATGGGAAGAGTGGGGGATTGTCCCTAAACTTGCTACAGGGGGCCAGAGGTGCGGGCTGAATGAAAAATGTGTAAAATCAAGCACCGTGAAGGCATTGTGTGAAAATTGTGAAAGATTTTCCAAAGCGGGCAAAAATTTAAAAAAATGACAGGGCCGGTAGTGTCGAAAAAGTCAAAAATGGGGAAGGGTGAGGGATTGTCCCTAAACTTGCTACAGGGGGCCAGAGGGGCGGGCTGAATGAAAAATGTGTAAAATCAAGCACCGTGAAGGCATTGTGTGAAAATTGTGAAGGATTTTCCAAAGTGGGCAAAAATTGAAAAAAATGACAGGGTCGGTAGTGTCGAAAAAGTCAAAAATAGGGAAGGGTGGGGGATTGTCCCTAAACTTGCTCCAAGGGGCCAGAGGGGCGGGCTGAATGAAAAATGTGTAAAATCAAGCACCGTGAAGGCATTGTGTGAAAATTGTGAAGGATTTTCCAAAGTGGGCAAAAAATGAAAAAAACGACAGGGCCGGTAGTGTCGAAAAAGTCAAAAATAGGAAAAGTGGGAGATTGTCCCAAAACTTGCTACAAGGGGCCAGAGGGGCGGGCTGAATGAAAAATGTGTAAAATCAAGCACCGTGAAGGCATTGTGTGAAAATCGTGAAGGATTTTCCAAAGCGGGCAAAAATTGAAAAAAATGACAGGGCCGGTAGTGTCGAAAAAGTCAAAAATGGGAAGGGTTGGGGATTGTCCCCAGACTTGCTACAAGGGGCCAGAGGGGCGGGCTGAATGAAAAATGTGTAAAATCAAGCACCGTGAAGGCATTGTGTGAAAATTGTGAAGGATTTTCCAAAGCGGGCAAAAATTGAAAAAAATGACAGGGCCGGTAGTGTCGAAAAAGTCAAAAATGGGAAGGGTGAGGGATTGTCCCTAAACTTGCTACAAGGGGCCAGAGGGGCGGGCTGAATGAAAAATGTGTAAAATCAAGCACCGTGAAGGCATTGTGTGAAAATTGTGAAGGATTTTCCAAAGTGGGCAAAAATTGAAAAAAATGACAGGGTCGGTAGTGTCGAAAAAGTCAAAAATAGGGAAGGGTGGGGGATTGTCCCTAAACTTGCTCCAAGGGACCAGAGGGGCGGGCTGAATGAAAAATGTGTAAAATCAAGCACCGTGAAGGCATTGTGTGAAAATTGTGAAGGATTTTCCAAAGCGGGCAAAAATTGAAAAAAATGACAGGGCCGGTAGTGTCGAAAAAGTCAAAAATAGGGAAGGGTGGGGGATTGTCCCAAAACTTGCTCCAAGGGGCCAGAGGGGCGGGCTGAATGAAAAATGTGTAAAATCAAGCACCGTGAAGGCATTGTGTGAAAATTGTGAAGGATTTTCCAAAGCGGGCAAAAATTGAAAAAAACGACAGGGCCGGTAGTGTCGAAAAAGTCAAAAATGGGAAGGGTGGGGGATTGTCCCTAAACTTGCTACAAGGGGCCAGAGGGGCGGGCTGAATGAAAAATGTGTAAAATCAAGCACCGTGAAGGCATTGTGTGAAAATTGTGAAGGATTTTCCAAAGCGGGCAAAAATTGAAAAAAAATGACAGGGCCGGTAGTGTCGAAAAAGTCAAAAATGGGAAGGGTTGGGGATTTTCCCAAAACTTGCTACAAGGGGCCAGAGGGGCGGGCTGAATGAAAAATGTGTAAAATCAAGCACCGTTAAGCCATTGTGTGAAAATTGTGAAGGATTTTCCAAAGCGGGCAAAAATTGAAAAAAATGACAGGGCCGGTAGTGTTGAAAAAGTCAAAAATGGGAAGGGTGAGGGATTGTCCCTAAACTTGCTACAAGGGGCCAGAGGGGTGGGCTGAATGAAAAATGTGTAAAATCAAGCACCGTGAAGGCATTGTGTGAAAATTGTGAAGGATTTTCCAAAGCGGGCAAAAATTGAAAAAAACGACAGGGCCGGTAGTGTCGAAAAAGTCAAAAATGGGAAAAGTGGGAGATTGTCCCAAAACTTGCTACAAGGGGCCAGAGGGGCGGGCTGAATGAAAAATGTGTAAAATCAAGCACCGTGAAGGCATTGTGTGAAAATTGTGAAGGATTTTCCAAAGCGGGCAAAAATTGAAAAAAACGACAGGGCCGGTAGTGTCGAAAAAGTCAAAAATGGGAAAAGTGGGAGATTGTCCCAAAACTTGCTACAAGGGGCCAGAGGGGCGGGCTGAATGAAAAATGTGTAAAATGAAGCACCGTGAAGGCATTGTGTGAAAATTGTGAAGGATTTTCCAAAGCGGGCAAAAATTGAAAAAAATGACAGGGTCGGTAGTGTCAAAAAAGTCAAAAATGGGAAGGGTGAGGGATTGTCCCTAAACTTGCTACAGGGGGCCAGAGGGGCGGGCTGAATGAAAAATGTGTAAAATCAAGCACCGTGAAGGCATTGTGTGAAAATTGTGAAAGATTTTCCAAAGTGGGCAAAAATTGAAAAAAATGACAGGGCCGGTAGTGTCGAAAAAGTCAAAAATGGGAAGGGTGAGGGATTGTCCCTAAACTTGCTACAAGGGGCCAGAGGGGCGGGCTGAATGAAAAATGTGTAAAATCAAGCACCGTGAAGGCATTGTGTGAAAATTGTGAAGGATTTTCCAAAATGGGCAAAAATTGAAAAAAACGACAGGGCCGGTAGTGTCGAAAAAGTCAAAAATGGGAAGGGTGAGGGATTGTCCCTAAACTTGCTACAAGGGGCCAGAGGGGTGGGCTGAATGAAAAATGTGTAAAATCAAGCACCGTGAAGGCATTGTGTGAAAATTGTGAAGGATTTTCCAAAGTGGGCAAAAATTGAAAAAAATGACAGGGTCGGTAGTGTCGAAAAAGTCAAAAATAGGGAAGGGTGGGGGATTGTCCCCAAACTTGCTACAAGGGGCCAGAGGGGCGGGCTGAATGAAAAATGTGTAAAATCAAGCACCGTGAAGGCATTGTGTGAAAATTGTGAAGGATTTTCCAAAGCGGGCAAAAATTGAAAAAAACGACAGGGCCGGTAGTGTCGAAAAAGTCAAAAATGGGAAAAGTGGGAGATTGTCCCAAAACTTGCTACAAGGGGCCAGAGGGGCGGGCTGAATGAAAAATGTGTAAAATGAAGCACCGTGAAGGCATTGTGTGAAAATTGTGAAGGATTTTCCAAAGTGGGCAAAAATTGAAAAAAATGACAGGGCCGGTAGTGTCGAAAAAGTCAAAAATGGGAAGGGTGGGGGATTGTCCCAAAACTTGCTACAAGGGGCCAGAGGGGCGGGCTGAATGAAAAATGTGTAAAATCAAGCACCGTGAAGGCATTGTGTGAAAATTGTGAAGGATTTTCCAAAGCGGGCAAAAATTGAAAAAAACGACAGGGCCGGTAGTGTCAAAAAAGTCAAAAATGGGAAGGGTGAGGGATTGTCCCTAAACATGCTACAAGGGGCCAAAGGGGCGGGCTGAATGAAAAATGTGTAAAATCAAGCACCGTGAAGGCATTGTGTGAAAATTGTGAAGGATTTTCCAAAGTGGGCAAAAATTTAAAAAAATGACAGGGCCGGTAGTGTCGAAAAAGTCAAAAATGGGAAAAGTGGGGGATTGTTCCAAAACTTGCTACAAGGGGCCAGAGGGGCGGGCTGAATGAAAAATGTGTAAAATCAAGCACCGTGAAGGCATTGTGTGAAAATTGTGAAGGATTTTCCAAAGCAGGTAAAAACTTAAAAAAATGACAGGGTCGGTAGTGTCGAAAAAGTCAAAAATAGGGAAGGGTTGGGGATTGTCCCTAAACTTGCTACAAGGGGCCAGAGGGGCGGGCTGAATGAAAAATGTGTAAAATGAAGCACCGTGAAGGCATTGTGTGAAAATTGTGAAGGATTTTCCAAAGCGGGCAAAAATTGAAAAAAATGACAGGGCCGGTAGTGTCGAAAAAGTCAAAAATGGGAAGGGTGAGGGATTGTCCCTAAACTTGCTACAAGGGGCCAGAGGGGCGGGCTGAATGAAAAATGTGTAAAATCAAGCACCGTGAAGGCATTGTGTGAAAATTGTGAAGGATTTTCCAAAATGGGCAAAAATTGAAAAAAACGACAGGGCCGGTAGTGTCGAAAAAGTCAAAAATGGGAAGGGTGAGGGATTGTCCCTAAACTTGCTACAAGGGGCCAGAGGGGTGGGCTGAATGAAAAATGTGTAAAATCAAGCACCGTGAAGGCATTGTGTGAAAATTGTGAAGGATTTTCCAAAGTGGGCAAAAATTGAAAAAAATGACAGGGTCGGTAGTGTCGAAAAAGTCAAAAATAGGGAAGGGTGGGGGATTGTCCCCAAACTTGCTACAAGGGGCCAGAGGGGCGGGCTGAATGAAAAATGTGTAAAATCAAGCACCGTGAAGGCATTGTGTGAAAATTGTGAAGGATTTTCCAAAGCGGGCAAAAATTGAAAAAAACGACAGGGCCGGTAGTGTCGAAAAAGTCAAAAATGGGAAAAGTGGGAGATTGTCCCAAAACTTGCTACAAGGGGCCAGAGGGGCGGGCTGAATGAAAAATGTGTAAAATGAAGCACCGTGAAGGCATTGTGTGAAAATTGTGAAGGATTTTCCAAAGTGGGCAAAAATTGAAAAAAATGACAGGGCCGGTAGTGTCGAAAAAGTCAAAAATGGGAAGGGTGGGGGATTGTCCCAAAACTTGCTACAAGGGGCCAGAGGGGCGGGCTGAATGAAAAATGTGTAAAATCAAGCACCGTGAAGGCATTGTGTGAAAATTGTGAAGGATTTTCCAAAGCGGGCAAAAATTGAAAAAAACGACAGGGCCGGTAGTGTCAAAAAAGTCAAAAATGGGAAGGGTGAGGGATTGTCCCTAAACATGCTACAAGGGGCCAAAGGGGCGGGCTGAATGAAAAATGTGTAAAATCAAGCACCGTGAAGGCATTGTGTGAAAATTGTGAAGGATTTTCCAAAGTGGGCAAAAATTTAAAAAAATGACAGGGCCGGTAGTGTCGAAAAAGTCAAAAATGGGAAAAGTGGGGGATTGTTCCAAAACTTGCTACAAGGGGCCAGAGGGGCGGGCTGAATGAAAAATGTGTAAAATCAAGCACCGTGAAGGCATTGTGTGAAAATTGTGAAGGATTTTCCAAAGCAGGTAAAAACTTAAAAAAATGACAGGGTCGGTAGTGTCGAAAAAGTCAAAAATAGGGAAGGGTTGGGGATTGTCCCTAAACTTGCTACAAGGGGCCAGAGGGGCGGGCTGAATGAAAAATGTGTAAAATGAAGCACCGTGAAGGCATTGTGTGACAATTGTGAAGGATTTTACAAAGTGGGCAAAAATTGAAAAAAATGACAGGGCCGGTAGTGTCGAAAAAGTCAAAAATGGGAAGGGTGGGGGATTGTCCCAAAACTTGCTACAAGGGGCCAGAGGGGCGGGCTGAATGAAAAATGTGTAAAATCAAGCACCGTGAAGGCATTGTGTGAAAATTGTGAAGGATTTTCCAAAGCGGGTAAAAACTTAAAAAAATGACAGGGTCGGTAGTGTCGAAAAAGTCAAAAATAGGGAAGGGTTGGGGATTGTCTCCAGACTTGCTACAAGGGGCCAGAGGGGCGGGCTGAATGAAAAATGTGTAAAATGAAGCACCGTGAAGGCATTGTGTGAAAATTGTGAAGGATTTTCCAAAGCGGGCAAAAATTGAAAAAAATGAAAGGGCCGGTAGTGTCGAAAAAGTCAAAAATGGGAAGGGTGAGGGATTGTCCCTAAACTTGCTACAAGGGGCCAGAGGGGCGGGCTGAATGAAAAATGTGTAAAATCAAGCACCGTGAAGGCATTGTGTGAAAATTGTGAAGGATTTTCCAAAGCGGGCAAAAATTGAAAAAAATGACAGGGTCGGTAGTGTCGAAAAAGTCAAAAATGGGAAGAGTGGGGGATTGTCCCTAAACTTGCTACAGGGGGCCAGAGGTGCGGGCTGAATGAAAAATGTGTAAAATCAAGCACCGTGAAGGCATTGTGTGAAAATTGTGAAGGATTTTCCAAAAAGGGCAAAAATTGAAAAAAAAGACAGGGCCGGTAGTGTCGAAAAAGTCAAAAATGGGAAGGGTGGGGGATTGTCCCTAAACTTGCTACAAGGGGCCAGAGGGGCGGGCTGAATGAAAAATGTGTAAAATCAAGCACCGTGAAGGCATTGTGTGAAAATTGTGAAGGATTTTCCAAAGCGGGCAAAAATTGAAAAAAAATGACAGGGCCGGTAGTGTCGAAAAAGTCAAAAATGGGAAGGGTTGGGGATTTTCCCAAAACTTGCTACAAGGGGCCAGAGGGGCGGGCTGAATGAAAAATGTGTAAAATGAAGCACCGTGAAGGCATTGTGTGAAAATTGTGAAGGATTTTCCAAAGCGGGCAAAAATTGAAAAAAATGAAAGGGTCGGTAGTGTCGAAAAAGTCAAAAATAGGGAAGGGTTGGGGATTGTCCCTAAACTTGCTACAAGGGGCCAGAGGGGCGGGCTGAATGAAAAATGTGTAAAATGAAGCACCGTGAAGGCATTGTGTGACAATTGTGAAGGATTTTACAAAGTGGGCAAAAATTGAAAAAAATGACAGGGCCGGTAGTGTCGAAAAAGTCAAAAATGGGAAGGGTGGGGGATTGTCCCAAAACTTGCTACAAGGGGCCAGAGGGGCGGGCTGAATGAAAAATGTGTAAAATCAAGCACCGTGAAGGCATTGTGTGAAAATTGTGAAGGATTTTCCAAAGCGGGTAAAAACTTAAAAAAATGACAGGGTCGGTAGTGTCGAAAAAGTCAAAAATAGGGAAGGGTTGGGGATTGTCTCCAGACTTGCTACAAGGGGCCAGAGGGGCGGGCTGAATGAAAAATGTGTAAAATGAAGCACCGTGAAGGCATTGTGTGAAAATTGTGAAGGATTTTCCAAAGCGGGCAAAAATTGAAAAAAATGAAAGGGCCGGTAGTGTCGAAAAAGTCAAAAATGGGAAGGGTGAGGGATTGTCCCTAAACTTGCTACAAGGGGCCAGAGGGGCGGGCTGAATGAAAAATGTGTAAAATCAAGCACCGTGAAGGCATTGTGTGAAAATTGTGAAGGATTTTCCAAAGCGGGCAAAAATTGAAAAAAATGACAGGGTCGGTAGTGTCGAAAAAGTCAAAAATGGGAAGAGTGGGGGATTGTCCCTAAACTTGCTACAGGGGGCCAGAGGTGCGGGCTGAATGAAAAATGTGTAAAATCAAGCACCGTGAAGGCATTGTGTGAAAATTGTGAAGGATTTTCCAAAGCGGGCAAAAATTGAAAAAAAAGACAGGGCCGGTAGTGTCGAAAAAGTCAAAAATGGGAAGGGTGGGGGATTGTCCCTAAACTTGCTACAAGGGGCCAGAGGGGCGGGCTGAATGAAAAATGTGTAAAATCAAGCACCGTGAAGGCATTGTGTGAAAATTGTGAAGGATTTTCCAAAGCGGGCAAAAATTGAAAAAAAATGACAGGGCCGGTAGTGTCGAAAAAGTCAAAAATGGGAAGGGTTGGGGATTTTCCCAAAACTTGCTACAAGGGGCCAGAGGGGCGGGCTGAATGAAAAATGTGTAAAATCAAGCACCGTTAAGCCATTGTGTGAAAATTGTGAAGGATTTTCCAAAGCGGGCAAAAATTGAAAAAAATGACAGGGCCGGTAGTGTTGAAAAAGTCAAAAATGGGAAGGGTGAGGGATTGTCCCTAAACTTGCTACAAGGGGCCAGAGGGGTGGGCTGAATGAAAAATGTGTAAAATCAAGCACCGTGAAGGCATTGTGTGAAAATTGTGAAGGATTTTCCAAAGCGGGCAAAAATTGAAAAAAACGACAGGGCCGGTAGTGTCGAAAAAGTCAAAAATGGGAAAAGTGGGAGATTGTCCCAAAACTTGCTACAAGGGGCCAGAGGGGCGGGCTGAATGAAAAATGTGTAAAATCAAGCACCGTGAAGGCATTGTGTGAAAATTGTGAAGGATTTTCCAAAGCGGGCAAAAATTGAAAAAAACGACAGGGCCGGTAGTGTCGAAAAAGTCAAAAATGGGAAAAGTGGGAGATTGTCCCAAAACTTGCTACAAGGGGCCAGAGGGGCGGGCTGAATGAAAAATGTGTAAAATGAAGCACCGTGAAGGCATTGTGTGAAAATTGTGAAGGATTTTCCAAAGTGGGCAAAAATTGAAAAAAATGACAGGGTCGGTAGTGTCAAAAAAGTCAAAAATGGGAAGGGTGAGGGATTGTCCCTAAACTTGCTACAGGGGGCCAGAGGGGCGGGCTGAATGAAAAATGTGTAAAATCAAGCACCGTGAAGGCATTGTGTGAAAATTGTGAAGGATTTTCCAAAATGTGCAAAAATTGAAAAAAACGACAGGGCCGGTAGTGTCGAAAAAGTCAAAAATGGGAAGGGTGAGGGATTGTCCCTAAACTTGCTACAGGGGGCCAGAGGGGTGGGCTGAATGAAAAATGTGTAAAATCAAGCACCGTGAAGGCATTGTGTGAAAATTGTGAAGGATTTTCCAAAGTGGGCAAAAATTGAAAAAAATGACAGGGTCGGTAGTGTCGAAAAAGTCAAAAATAGGGAAGGGTGGGGGATTGTCCCCAAACTTGCTACAAGGGGCCAGAGGGGCGGGCTGAATGAAAAATGTGTAAAATCAAGCACCGTGAAGGCATTGTGTGAAAATTGTGAAGGATTTTCCAAAGCGGGCAAAAATTGAAAAAAACGACAGGGCCGGTAGTGTCGAAAAAGTCAAAAATGGGAAAAGTGGGAGATTGTCCCAAAACTTGCTACAAGGGGCCAGAGGGGCGGGCTGAATGAAAAATGTGTAAAATGAAGCACCGTGAAGGCATTGTGTGAAAATTGTGAAGGATTTTCCAAAGTGGGCAAAAATTGAAAAAAATGACAGGGCCGGTAGTGTCAAAAAAGTCAAAAATGGGAAGGGTGAGGGATTGTCCCTAAACATGCTACAAGGGGCCAAAGGGGCGGGCTGAATGAAAAATGTGTAAAATCAAGCACCGTGAAGGCATTGTGTGAAAATTGTGAAGGATTTTCCAAAGTGGGCAAAAATTTAAAAAAATGACAGGGCCGGTAGTGTCGAAAAAGTCAAAAATGGGAAAAGTGGGGGATTGTTCCAAAACTTGCTACAAGGGGCCAGAGGGGCGGGCTGAATGAAAAATGTGTAAAATCAAGCACCGTGAAGGCATTGTGTGAAAATTGTGAAGGATTTTCCAAAGCAGGTAAAAACTTAAAAAAATGACAGGGTCGGTAGTGTCGAAAAAGTCAAAAATAGGGAAGGGTTGGGGATTGTCCCTAAACTTGCTACAAGGGGCCAGAGGGGCGGGCTGAATGAAAAATGTGTAAAATGAAGCACCGTGAAGGCATTGTGTGACAATTGTGAAGGATTTTACAAAGTGGGCAAAAATTGAAAAAAATGACAGGGCCGGTAGTGTCGAAAAAGTCAAAAATGGGAAGGGTGGGGGATTGTCCCAAAACTTGCTACAAGGGGCCAGAGGGGCGGGCTGAATGAAAAATGTGTAAAATCAAGCACCGTGAAGGCATTGTGTGAAAATTGTGAAGGATTTTCCAAAGCGGGTAAAAACTTAAAAAAATGACAGGGTCGGTAGTGTCGAAAAAGTCAAAAATAGGGAAGGGTTGGGGATTGTCTCCAGACTTGCTACAAGGGGCCAGAGGGGCGGGCTGAATGAAAAATGTGTAAAATGAAGCACCGTGAAGGCATTGTGTGAAAATTGTGAAGGATTTTCCAAAGCGGGCAAAAATTGAAAAAAATGAAAGGGCCGGTAGTGTCGAAAAAGTCAAAAATGGGAAGGGTTGGGGATTGTCTCCAGACTTGCTACAAGGGGCCAGAGGGGCGGGCTGAATGAAAAATGTGTAAAATGAAGCACCGTGAAGGCATTGTGTGAAAATTGTGAAGGATTTTCCAAAGCGGGCAAAAATTGAAAAAAATGAAAGGGCCGGTAGTGTCGAAAAAGTCAAAAATGGGAAGGGTGAGGGATTGTCCCTAAACTTGCTACAAGGGGCCAGAGGGGCGGGCTGAATGAAAAATGTGTAAAATCAAGCACCGTGAAGGCATTGTGTGAAAATTGTGAAGGATTTTCCAAAGCGGGCAAAAATTGAAAAAAATGACAGGGTCGGTAGTGTCGAAAAAGTCAAAAATGGGAAGAGTGGGGGATTGTCCCTAAACTTGCTACAGGGGGCCAGAGGTGCGGGCTGAATGAAAAATGTGTAAAATCAAGCACCGTGAAGGCATTGTGTGAAAATTGTGAAAGATTTTCCAAAGCGGGCAAAAATTTAAAAAAATGACAGGGCCGGTAGTGTCGAAAAAGTCAAAAATGGGGAAGGGTGAGGGATTGTCCCTAAACTTGCTACAGGGGGCCAGAGGGGCGGGCTGAATGAAAAATGTGTAAAATCAAGCACCGTGAAGGCATTGTGTGAAAATTGTGAAGGATTTTCCAAAGTGGGCAAAAATTGAAAAAAATGACAGGGTCGGTAGTGTCGAAAAAGTCAAAAATAGGGAAGGGTGGGGGATTGTCCCTAAACTTGCTCCAAGGGGCCAGAGGGGCGGGCTGAATGAAAAATGTGTAAAATCAAGCACCGTGAAGGCATTGTGTGAAAATTGTGAAGGATTTTCCAAAGTGGGCAAAAAATGAAAAAAACGACAGGGCCGGTAGTGTCGAAAAAGTCAAAAATGGGAAAAGTGGGAGATTGTCCCAAAACTTGCTACAAGGGGCCAGAGGGGCGGGCTGAATGAAAAATGTGTAAAATCAAGCACCGTGAAGGCATTGTGTGAAAATCGTGAAGGATTTTCCAAAGCGGGCAAAAATTGAAAAAAATGACAGGGCCGGTAGTGTCGAAAAAGTCAAAAATGGGAAGGGTTGGGGATTGTCCCCAGACTTGCTACAAGGGGCCAGAGGGGCGGGCTGAATGAAAAATGTGTAAAATCAAGCACCGTGAAGGCATTGTGTGAAAATTGTGAAGGATTTTCCAAAGCGGGCAAAAATTGAAAAAAATGACAGGGCCGGTAGTGTCGAAAAAGTCAAAAATGGGAAGGGTGAGGGATTGTCCCTAGACTTGCTACAAGGGGCCAGAGGGGCGGGCTGAATGAAAAATGTGTAAAATCAAGCACCGTGAAGGCATTGTGTGAAAATTGTGAAGGATTTTCCAAAGTGGGCAAAAATTGAAAAAAATGACAGGGTCGGTAGTGTCGAAAAAGTCAAAAATAGGGAAGGGTGGGGGATTGTCCCTAAACTTGCTCCAAGGGACCAGAGGGGCGGGCTGAATGAAAAATGTGTAAAATCAAGCACCGTGAAGGCATTGTGTGAAAATTGTGAAGGATTTTCCAAAGCGGGCAAAAATTGAAAAAAATGACAGGGCCGGTAGTGTCGAAAAAGTCAAAAATAGGGAAGGGTGGGGGATTGTCCCAAAACTTGCTCCAAGGGGCCAGAGGGGCGGGCTGAATGAAAAATGTGTAAAATCAAGCACCGTGAAGGCATTGTGTGAAAATTGTGAAGGATTTTCCAAAAAGGGCAAAAATTGAAAAAAAAGACAGGGCCGGTAGTGTCGAAAAAGTCAAAAATGGGAAGGGTGGGGGATTGTCCCTAAACTTGCTACAAGGGGCCAGAGGGGCGGGCTGAATGAAAAATGTGTAAAATCAAGCACCGTGAAGGCATTGTGTGAAAATTGTGAAGGATTTTCCAAAGCGGGCAAAAATTGAAAAAAAATGACAGGGCCGGTAGTGTCGAAAAAGTCAAAAATGGGAAGGGTTGGGGATTTTCCCAAAACTTGCTACAAGGGGCCAGAGGGGCGGGCTGAATGAAAAATGTGTAAAATCAAGCACCGTTAAGCCATTGTGTGAAAATTGTGAAGGATTTTCCAAAGCGGGCAAAAATTGAAAAAAATGACAGGGCCGGTAGTGTTGAAAAAGTCAAAAATGGGAAGGGTGAGGGATTGTCCCTAAACTTGCTACAAGGGGCCAGAGGGGTGGGCTGAATGAAAAATGTGTAAAATCAAGCACCGTGAAGGCATTGTGTGAAAATTGTGAAGGATTTTCCAAAGCGGGCAAAAATTGAAAAAAACGACAGGGCCGGTAGTGTCGAAAAAGTCAAAAATGGGAAAAGTGGGAGATTGTCCCAAAACTTGCTACAAGGGGCCAGAGGGGCGGGCTGAATGAAAAATGTGTAAAATCAAGCACCGTGAAGGCATTGTGTGAAAATTGTGAAGGATTTTCCAAAGCGGGCAAAAATTGAAAAAAACGACAGGGCCGGTAGTGTCAAAAAAGTCAAAAATGGGAAGGGTGAGGGATTGTCCCTAAACATGCTACAAGGGGCCAAAGGGGCGGGCTGAATGAAAAATGTGTAAAATCAAGCACCGTGAAGGCATTGTGTGAAAATTGTGAAGGATTTTCCAAAGTGGGCAAAAATTTAAAAAAATGACAGGGCCGGTAGTGTCGAAAAAGTCAAAAATGGGAAAAGTGGGGGATTGTTCCAAAACTTGCTACAAGGGGCCAGAGGGGCGGGCTGAATGAAAAATGTGTAAAATCAAGCACCGTGAAGGCATTGTGTGAAAATTGTGAAGGATTTTCCAAAGCAGGTAAAAACTTAAAAAAATGACAGGGTCGGTAGTGTCGAAAAAGTCAAAAATAGGGAAGGGTTGGGGATTGTCCCTAAACTTGCTACAAGGGGCCAGAGGGGCGGGCTGAATGAAAAATGTGTAAAATGAAGCACCGTGAAGGCATTGTGTGACAATTGTGAAGGATTTTACAAAGTGGGCAAAAATTGAAAAAAATGACAGGGCCGGTAGTGTCGAAAAAGTCAAAAATGGGAAGGGTGGGGGATTGTCCCAAAACTTGCTACAAGGGGCCAGAGGGGCGGGCTGAATGAAAAATGTGTAAAATCAAGCACCGTGAAGGCATTGTGTGAAAATTGTGAAGGATTTTCCAAAGCGGGTAAAAACTTAAAAAAATGACAGGGTCGGTAGTGTCGAAAAAGTCAAAAATAGGGAAGGGTTGGGGATTGTCTCCAGACTTGCTACAAGGGGCCAGAGGGGCGGGCTGAATGAAAAATGTGTAAAATGAAGCACCGTGAAGGCATTGTGTGAAAATTGTGAAGGATTTTCCAAAGCGGGCAAAAATTGAAAAAAATGAAAGGGCCGGTAGTGTCGAAAAAGTCAAAAATGGGAAGGGTGAGGGATTGTCCCTAAACTTGCTACAAGGGGCCAGAGGGGCGGGCTGAATGAAAAATGTGTAAAATCAAGCACCGTGAAGGCATTGTGTGAAAATTGTGAAGGATTTTCCAAAGCGGGCAAAAATTGAAAAAAATGACAGGGTCGGTAGTGTCGAAAAAGTCAAAAATGGGAAGAGTGGGGGATTGTCCCTAAACTTGCTACAGGGGGCCAGAGGTGCGGGCTGAATGAAAAATGTGTAAAATCAAGCACCGTGAAGGCATTGTGTGAAAATTGTGAAAGATTTTCCAAAGCGGGCAAAAATTTAAAAAAATGACAGGGCCGGTAGTGTCGAAAAAGTCAAAAATGGGGAAGGGTGAGGGATTGTCCCTAAACTTGCTACAGGGGGCCAGAGGGGCGGGCTGAATGAAAAATGTGTAAAATCAAGCACCGTGAAGGCATTGTGTGAAAATTGTGAAGGATTTTCCAAAGTGGGCAAAAATTGAAAAAAATGACAGGGTCGGTAGTGTCGAAAAAGTCAAAAATAGGGAAGGGTGGGGGATTGTCCCTAAACTTGCTCCAAGGGGCCAGAGGGGCGGGCTGAATGAAAAATGTGTAAAATCAAGCACCGTGAAGGCATTGTGTGAAAATTGTGAAGGATTTTCCAAAGTGGGCAAAAAATGAAAAAAACGACAGGGCCGGTAGTGTCGAAAAAGTCAAAAATGGGAAAAGTGGGAGATTGTCCCAAAACTTGCTACAAGGGGCCAGAGGGGCGGGCTGAATGAAAAATGTGTAAAATCAAGCACCGTGAAGGCATTGTGTGAAAATCGTGAAGGATTTTCCAAAGCGGGCAAAAATTGAAAAAAATGACAGGGCCGGTAGTGTCGAAAAAGTCAAAAATGGGAAGGGTTGGGGATTGTCCCCAGACTTGCTACAAGGGGCCAGAGGGGCGGGCTGAATGAAAAATGTGTAAAATCAAGCACCGTGAAGGCATTGTGTGAAAATTGTGAAGGATTTTCCAAAGCGGGCAAAAATTGAAAAAAATGACAGGGCCGGTAGTGTCGAAAAAGTCAAAAATGGGAAGGGTGAGGGATTGTCCCATAAACTTGCTACAAGGGGCCAGAGGGGCGGGCTGAATGAAAAATGTGTAAAATCAAGCACCGTGAAGGCATTGTGTGAAAATTGTGAAGGATTTTCCAAAGTGGGCAAAAATTGAAAAAAATGACAGGGTCGGTAGTGTCGAAAAAGTCAAAAATAGGGAAGGGTGGGGGATTGTCCCTAAACTTGCTCCAAGGGACCAGAGGGGCGGGCTGAATGAAAAATGTGTAAAATCAAGCACCGTGAAGGCATTGTGTGAAAATTGTGAAGGATTTTCCAAAGCGGGCAAAAATTGAAAAAAAATGACAGGGCCGGTAGTGTCGAAAAAGTCAAAAATAGGGAAGGGTGGGGGATTGTCCCAAAACTTGCTCCAAGGGGCCAGAGGGGCGGGCTGAATGAAAAATGTGTAAAATCAAGCACCGTGAAGGCATTGTGTGAAAATTGTGAAGGATTTTCCAAAAAGGGCAAAAATTGAAAAAAAAGACAGGGCCGGTAGTGTCGAAAAAGTCAAAAATGGGAAGGGTGGGGGATTGTCCCTAAACTTGCTACAAGGGGCCAGAGGGGCGGGCTGAATGAAAAATGTGTAAAATCAAGCACCGTGAAGGCATTGTGTGAAAATTGTGAAGGATTTTCCAAAGCGGGCAAAAATTGAAAAAAAATGACAGGGCCGGTAGTGTCGAAAAAGTCAAAAATGGGAAGGGTTGGGGATTTTCCCAAAACTTGCTACAAGGGGCCAGAGGGGCGGGCTGAATGAAAAATGTGTAAAATCAAGCACCGTTAAGCCATTGTGTGAAAATTGTGAAGGATTTTCCAAAGTGGGCAAAAATTGAAAAAAATGACAGGGCCGGTAGTGTTGAAAAAGTCAAAAATGGGAAGGGTGAGGGATTGTCCCTAAACTTGCTACAAGGGGCCAGAGGGGTGGGCTGAATGAAAAATGTGTAAAATCAAGCACCGTGAAGGCATTGTGTGAAAATTGTGAAGGATTTTCCAAAGCGGGCAAAAATTGAAAAAAACGACAGGGCCGGTAGTGTCGAAAAAGTCAAAAATGGGAAAAGTGGGAGATTGTCCCAAAACTTGCTACAAGGGGCCAGAGGGGCGGGCTGAATGAAAAATGTGTAAAATCAAGCACCGTGAAGGCATTGTGTGAAAATTGTGAAGGATTTTCCAAAGCGGGCAAAAATTGAAAAAAACGACAGGGCCGGTAGTGTCGAAAAAGTCAAAAATGGGAAAAGTGGGAGATTGTCCCAAAACTTGCTACAAGGGGCCAGAGGGGCGGGCTGAATGAAAAATGTGTAAAATGAAGCACCGTGAAGGCATTGTGTGAAAATTGTGAAGGATTTTCCAAAGCGGGCAAAAATTGAAAAAAATGACAGGGTCGGTAGTGTCAAAAAAGTCAAAAATGGGAAGGGTGAGGGATTGTCCCTAAACTTGCTACAGGGGGCCAGAGGGGCGGGCTGAATGAAAAATGTGTAAAATCAAGCACCGTGAAGGCATTGTGTGAAAATTGTGAAAGATTTTCCAAAGTGGGCAAAAATTGAAAAAAATGACAGGGCCGGTAGTGTCGAAAAAGTCAAAAATGGGAAGGGTGAGGGATTGTCCCTAAACTTGCTACAAGGGGCCAGAGGGGCGGGCTGAATGAAAAATGTGTAAAATCAAGCACCGTGAAGGCATTGTGTGACAATTGTGAAGGATTTTCCAAAGTGGGCAAAAATTGAAAAAAATGACAGGGCCGGTAGTGTCGAAAAAGTCAAAAATGGGAAGGGTGGGGGATTGTCCCAAAACTTGCTACAAGGGGCCAGAGGGGCGGGCTGAATGAAAAATGTGTAAAATGAAGCACCGTGAAGGCATTGTGTGAAAATTGTGAAGGATTTTCCAAAGCGGGCAAAAATTGAAAAAAATGACAGGGCCGGTAGTGTCGAAAAAGTCAAAAATGGGAAGGGTGAGGGATTGTCCCTAAACTTGCTACAAGGGGCCAGAGGGGCGGGCTGAATGAAAAATGTGTAAAATCAAGCACCGTGAAGGCATTGTGTGAAAATTGTGAAGGATTTTCCAAAGTGGGCAAAAATTGAAAAAAATGACAGGGCCGGTAGTGTCGAAAAAGTCAAAAATGGGAAGGGTGGGGGATTGTCCCAAAACTTGCTACAAGGGGCCAGAGGGGCGGGCTGAATGAAAAATGTGTAAAATCAAGCACCGTGAAGGCATTGTGTGAAAATTGTGAAGGATTTTCCAAAGCGGGCAAAAATTGAAAAAAACGACAGGGCCGGTAGTGTCGAAAAAGTCAAAAATGGGAAAAGTGGGAGATTGTCCCAAAACTTGCTACAAGGGGCCAGAGGGGCGGGCTGAATGAAAAATGTGTAAAATGAAGCACCGTGAAGGCATTGTGTGACAATTGTGAAGGATTTTCCAAAGCGGGAAAAAATTGAAAAAAACGACAGGGCCGGTAGTGTCGAAAAAGTCAAAAATGGGAAAAGTGGGAGATTGTCCCAAAACTTGCTACAAGGGGCCAGAGGGGCGGGCTGAATGAAAAATGTGTAAAATGAAGCACCGTGAAGGCATTGTGTGAAAATTGTGAAAGATTTTCCAAAGCGGGCAAAAATTTAAAAAAATGACAGGGCCGGTAGTGTCGAAAAAGTCAAAAATGGGGAAGGGTGAGGGATTGTCCCTAAATTTGCTACAGGGGGCCAGAGGGGCGGGCTGAATGAAAAATGTGTAAAATCAAGCACCGTGAAGGCATTGTGTGAAAATTGTGAAGGATTTTCCAAAGTGGGCAAAAATTGAAAAAAATGACAGGGTCGGTAGTGTCGAAAAAGTCAAAAATAGGGAAGGGTGGGGGATTGTCCCTAAACTTGCTCCAAGGGGCCAGAGGGGCGGGCTGAATGAAAAATGTGTAAAATGAAGCACCGTGAAGGCATTGTGTGAAAATTGTGAAGGATTTTCCAAAGCGGGTAAAAACTTAAAAAAATGACATGGTCGGTAGTGTCGAAAAAGTCAAAAATAGGGAAGGGTTGGGGATTGTCTGCAGACTTGCTACAAGGGGCCAGAGGGGCGGGCTGAATGAAAAATGTGTAAAATCAAGCACCGTGAAGGCATTGTGTGAAAATTGTGAAGGATTTTCCAAAGCGGGCAAAAATTGAAAAAAATGACAGGGTCGGTAGTGTCAAAAAAGTCAAAAATGGGAAGGGTGAGGGATTGTCCCTAAACTTGCTACAGGGGGCCAGAGGGGCGGGCTGAATGAAAAATGTGTAAAATCAAGCACCGTGAAGGCATTGTGTGAAAATTGTGAAAGATTTTCCAAAGTGGGCAAAAATTGAAAAAAATGACAGGGCCGGTAGTGTCGAAAAAGTCAAAAATGGGAAGGGTGAGGGATTGTCCCTAAACTTGCTACAAGGGGCCAGAGGGGCGGGCTGAATGAAAAATGTGTAAAATCAAGCACCGTGAAGGCATTGTGTGAAAATTGTGAAGGATTTTCCAAAGTGGGCAAAAATTGAAAAAAATGACAGGGTCGGTAGTGTCGAAAAAGTCAAAAATAGGGAAGGGTGGGGGATTGTCCCTAAACTTGCTCCAAGGGGCCAGAGGGGCGGGCTGAATGAAAAATGTGTAAAATCAAGCACCGTGAAGGCATTGTGTGAAAATTGTGAAGGATTTTCCAAAGTGGGCAAAAAATGAAAAAAACGACAGGGCCGGTAGTGTCGAAAAAGTCAAAAATGGGAAAAGTGGGAGATTGTCCCAAAACTTGCTACAAGGGGCCAGAGGGGCGGGCTGAATGAAAAATGTGTAAAATCAAGCACCGTGAAGGCATTGTGTGAAAATCGTGAAGGATTTTCCAAAGCGGGCAAAAATTGAAAAAAATGACAGGGCCGGTAGTGTCGAAAAAGTCAAAAATGGGAAGGGTTGGGGATTGTCCCCAGACTTGCTACAAGGGGCCAGAGGGGCGGGCTGAATGAAAAATGTGTAAAATCAAGCACCGTGAAGGCATTGTGTGAAAATTGTGAAGGATTTTCCAAAGCGGGCAAAAATTGAAAAAAATGACAGGGCCGGTAGTGTCGAAAAAGTCAAAAATGGGAAGGGTGAGGGATTGTCCCATAAACTTGCTACAAGGGGCCAGAGGGGCGGGCTGAATGAAAAATGTGTAAAATCAAGCACCGTGAAGGCATTGTGTGAAAATTGTGAAGGATTTTCCAAAGTGGGCAAAAATTGAAAAAAATGACAGGGCCGGTAGTGTCGAAAAAGTCAAAAATAGGGAAGGGTGGGGGATTGTCCCAAAACTTGCTCCAAGGGGCCAGAGGGGCGGGCTGAATGAAAAATGTGTAAAATCAAGCACCGTGAAGGCATTGTGTGAAAATTGTGAAGGATTTTCCAAAAAGGGCAAAAATTGAAAAAAAAGACAGGGCCGGTAGTGTCGAAAAAGTCAAAAATGGGAAGGGTGGGGGATTGTCCCTAAACTTGCTACAAGGGGCCAGAGGGGCGGGCTGAATGAAAAATGTGTAAAATCAAGCACCGTGAAGGCATTGTGTGAAAATTGTGAAGGATTTTCCAAAGCGGGCAAAAATTGAAAAAAAATGACAGGGCCGGTAGTGTCGAAAAAGTCAAAAATGGGAAGGGTTGGGGATTTTCCCAAAACTTGCTACAAGGGGCCAGAGGGGCGGGCTGAATGAAAAATGTGTAAAATCAAGCACCGTTAAGCCATTGTGTGAAAATTGTGAAGGATTTTCCAAAGTGGGCAAAAATTGAAAAAAATGACAGGGCCGGTAGTGTTGAAAAAGTCAAAAATGGGAAGGGTGAGGGATTGTCCCTAAACTTGCTACAAGGGGCCAGAGGGGTGGGCTGAATGAAAAATGTGTAAAATCAAGCACCGTGAAGGCATTGTGTGAAAATTGTGAAGGATTTTCCAAAGCGGGCAAAAATTGAAAAAAACGACAGGGCCGGTAGTGTCGAAAAAGTCAAAAATGGGAAAAGTGGGAGATTGTCCCAAAACTTGCTACAAGGGGCCAGAGGGGCGGGCTGAATGAAAAATGTGTAAAATCAAGCACCGTGAAGGCATTGTGTGAAAATTGTGAAGGATTTTCCAAAGCGGGCAAAAATTGAAAAAAACGACAGGGCCGGTAGTGTCGAAAAAGTCAAAAATGGGAAAAGTGGGAGATTGTCCCAAAACTTGCTACAAGGGGCCAGAGGGGCGGGCTGAATGAAAAATGTGTAAAATGAAGCACCGTGAAGGCATTGTGTGAAAATTGTGAAGGATTTTCCAAAGCGGGCAAAAATTGAAAAAAATGACAGGGTCGGTAGTGTCAAAAAAGTCAAAAATGGGAAGGGTGAGGGATTGTCCCTAAACTTGCTACAGGGGGCCAGAGGGGCGGGCTGAATGAAAAATGTGTAAAATCAAGCACCGTGAAGGCATTGTGTGAAAATTGTGAAAGATTTTCCAAAGTGGGCAAAAATTGAAAAAAATGACAGGGCCGGTAGTGTCGAAAAAGTCAAAAATGGGAAGGGTGAGGGATTGTCCCTAAACTTGCTACAAGGGGCCAGAGGGGCGGGCTGAATGAAAAATGTGTAAAATCAAGCACCGTGAAGGCATTGTGTGACAATTGTGAAGGATTTTCCAAAGTGGGCAAAAATTGAAAAAAATGACAGGGCCGGTAGTGTCGAAAAAGTCAAAAATGGGAAGGGTGGGGGATTGTCCCAAAACTTGCTACAAGGGGCCAGAGGGGCGGGCTGAATGAAAAATGTGTAAAATGAAGCACCGTGAAGGCATTGTGTGAAAATTGTGAAGGATTTTCCAAAGCGGGCAAAAATTGAAAAAAATGACAGGGCCGGTAGTGTCGAAAAAGTCAAAAATGGGAAGGGTGAGGGATTGTCCCTAAACTTGCTACAAGGGGCCAGAGGGGCGGGCTGAATGAAAAATGTGTAAAATCAAGCACCGTGAAGGCATTGTGTGAAAATTGTGAAGGATTTTCCAAAGTGGGCAAAAATTGAAAAAAATGACAGGGCCGGTAGTGTCGAAAAAGTCAAAAATGGGAAGGGTGGGGGATTGTCCCAAAACTTGCTACAAGGGGCCAGAGGGGCGGGCTGAATGAAAAATGTGTAAAATCAAGCACCGTGAAGGCATTGTGTGAAAATTGTGAAGGATTTTCCAAAGCGGGCAAAAATTGAAAAAAACGACAGGGCCGGTAGTGTCGAAAAAGTCAAAAATGGGAAAAGTGGGAGATTGTCCCAAAACTTGCTACAAGGGGCCAGAGAGGCGGGCTGAATGAAAAATGTGTAAAATGAAGCACCGTGAAGGCATTGTGTGACAATTGTGAAGGATTTTCCAAAGCGGGAAAAAATTGAAAAAAACGACAGGGCCGGTAGTGTCGAAAAAGTCAAAAATGGGAAAAGTGGGAGATTGTCCCAAAACTTGCTACAAGGGGCCAGAGGGGCGGGCTGAATGAAAAATGTGTAAAATGAAGCACCGTGAAGGCATTGTGTGAAAATTGTGAAGGATTTTCCAAAGCGGGTAAAAACTTAAAAAAATGACAGGGTCGGTAGTGTCGAAAAAGTCAAAAATAGGGAAGGGTTGGGGATTGTCTCCAGACTTGCTACAAGGGGCCAGAGGGGCGGGCTGAATGAAAAATGTGTAAAATCAAGCACCGTGAAGGCATTGTGTGAAAATTGTGAAGGATTTTCCAAAGCGGGCAAAAATTGAAAAAAATGACAGGGTCGTAGTGTCAAAAAAGTCAAAAATGGGAAGGGTGAGGGATTGTCCCTAAACTTGCTACAGGGGGCCAGAGGGGCGGGCTGAATGAAAAATGTGTAAAATCAAGCACCGTGAAGGCATTGTGTGAAAATTGTGAAAGATTTTCCAAAGTGGGCAAAAATTGAAAAAAATGACAGGGCCGGGTAGTGTCGAAAAAGTCAAAAATGGGAAGGGTGAGGGATTGTCCCTAAACTTGCTACAAGGGGCCAGAGGGGCGGGCTGAATGAAAAATGTGTAAAATCAAGCACCGTGAAGGCATTGTGTGAAAATTGTGAAAGATTTTCCAAAGCGGGCAAAAATTTAAAAAAATGACAGGGCCGGTAGTGTCGAAAAAGTCAAAAATGGGGAAGGGTGAGGGATTGTCCCTAAATTTGCTACAGGGGGCCAGAGGGGCGGGCTGAATGAAAAATGTGTAAAATCAAGCACCGTGAAGGCATTGTGTGAAAATTGTGAAGGATTTTCCAAAGTGGGCAAAAATTGAAAAAAATGACAGGGTCGGTAGTGTCGAAAAAGTCAAAAATAGGGAAGGGTGGGGGATTGTCCCTAAACTTGCTCCAAGGGGCCAGAGGGGCGGGCTGAATGAAAAATGTGTAAAATGAAGCACCGTGAAGGCATTGTGTGAAAATTGTGAAGGATTTTCCAAAGTGGGCAAAAAATGAAAAAAACGACAGGGCCGGTAGTGTCGAAAAAGTCAAAAATGGGAAAAGTGGGAGATTGTCCCAAAACTTGCTACAAGGGGCCAGAGGGGCGGGCTGAATGAAAAATGTGTAAAATGAAGCACCGTGAAGGCATTGTGTGAAAATTGTGAAGGATTTTCCAAAGCGGGTAAAAACTTAAAAAAATGACATGGTCGGTAGTGTCGAAAAAGTCAAAAATAGGGAAGGGTTGGGGATTGTCTGCAGACTTGCTACAAGGGGCCAGAGGGGCGGGCTGAATGAAAAATGTGTAAAATCAAGCACCGTGAAGGCATTGTGTGAAAATTGTGAAGGATTTTCCAAAGCGGGCAAAAATTGAAAAAAATGACAGGGTCGGTAGTGTCAAAAAAGTCAAAAATGGGAAGGGTGAGGGATTGTCCCTAAACTTGCTACAGGGGGCCAGAGGGGCGGGCTGAATGAAAAATGTGTAAAATCAAGCACCGTGAAGGCATTGTGTGAAAATTGTGAAAGATTTTCCAAAGTGGGCAAAAATTGAAAAAAATGACAGGGCCGGGTAGTGTCGAAAAAGTCAAAAATGGGAAGGGTGAGGGATTGTCCCTAAACTTGCTACAAGGGGCCAGAGGGGCGGGCTGAATGAAAAATGTGTAAAATCAAGCACCGTGAAGGCATTGTGTGAAAATTGTGAAAGATTTTCCAAAGCGGGCAAAAATTTAAAAAAATGACAGGGCCGGTAGTGTCGAAAAAGTCAAAAATAGGGAAGGGTGGGGGATTGTCCCTAAACTTGCTCCAAGGGGCCAGAGGGGCGGGCTGAATGAAAAATGTGTAAAATCAAGCACCGTGAAGGCATTGTGTGAAAATTGTGAAGGATTTTCCAAAGCGGGCAAAAATTGAAAAAAATGACAGGGCCGGTAGTGTCGAAAAAGTCAAAAATAGGGAAGGGTGGGGGATTGTCCCAAAACTTGCTCCAAGGGGCCAGAGGGGCGGGCTGAATGAAAAATGTGTAAAATGAAGCACCGTGAAGGCATTGTGTGAAAATTGTGAAGGATTTTCCAAAGTGGGCAAAAATTGAAAAAAATGACAGGGTCGGTAGTGTCGAAAAAGTCAAAAATAGGGAAGGGTGGGGGATTGTCCCTAAACTTGCTCCAAGGGGCCAGAGGGGCGGGCTGAATGAAAAATGTGTAAAATCAAGCACCGTGAAGGCATTGTGTGAAAATTGTGAAGGATTTTCCAAAGCGGGCAAAAATTGAAAAAAATGACAGGGCCGGTAGTGTCGAAAAAGTCAAAAATAGGGAAGGGTGGGGGATTGTCCCAAAACTTGCTCCAAGGGGCCAGAGGGGCGGGCTGAATGAAAACTGTGTAAAATCAAGCACCGTGAAGGCATTGTGTGAAAATTGTGAAGGATTTTACAAAGTGGGCAAAAATTGAAAAAAATGACAGGGCCGGTAGTGTCGAAAAAGTCAAAAATGGGAAGGGTGGGGGATTGTCCCTAAACTTGCTACAAGGGGCCAGAGGGGCGGGCTGAATGAAAAATGTGTAAAATCAAGCACCGTGAAGGCATTGTGTGAAAATTGTGAAGGATTTTCCAAAGTGGGCAAAAAATGAAAAAAACGACAGGGCCGGTAGTGTCGAAAAAGTCAAAAATGGGAAGGGTTGGGGATTGTCCCCAGACTTGCTACAAGGGGCCAGAGGGGCGGGCTGAATGAAAAATGTGTAAAATCAAGCACCGTGAAGGCATTGTGTGAAAATTGTGAAGGATTTTCCAAAGCGGGCAAAAATTGAAAAAAATGACAGGGTCGGTAGTGTCGAAAAAGTCAAAAATAGGGAAGGGTGGGGGATTGTCCCTAAACTTGCTCCAAGGGGCCAGAGGGGCGGGCTGAATGAAAAATGTGTAAAATCAAGCACCGTGAAGGCATTGTGTGAAAATTGTGAAGGATTTTCCAAAGCGGGCAAAAATTGAAAAAAAATGACAGGGCCGGTAGTGTCGAAAAAGTCAAAAATGGGAAGGGTTGGGGATTTTCCCAAAACTTGCTACAAGGGGCCAGAGGGGCGGGCTGAATGAAAAATGTGTAAAATCAAGCACCGTTAAGCCATTGTGTGAAAATTGTGAAGGATTTTCCAAAGTGGGCAAAAATTGAAAAAAATGACAGGGCCGGTAGTGTCGAAAAAGTCAAAAATGGGAAGGGTGAGGGATTGTCCCTAAACTTGCTACAAGGGGCCAGAGGGCTGGGCTGAATGAAAAATGTGTAAAATCAAGCACCGTGAAGGCATTGTGTGAAAATTGTGAAGGATTTTCCAAAGCGGGCAAAAATTGAAAAAAACGACAGGGCCGGTAGTGTCGAAAAAGTCAAAAATGGGAAAAGTGGGAGATTGTCCCAAAACTTGCTACAAGGGGCCAGAGGGGCGGGCTGAATGAAAAATGTGTAAAATCAAGCACCGTGAAGGCATTGTGTGAAAATTGTGAAGGATTTTCCAAAGCAGGTAAAAACTTAAAAAAATGACAGGGTCGGTAGTGTCGAAAAAGTCAAAAATAGGGAAGGGTTGGGGATTGTCCCCAGACTTGCTACAAGGGGCCAGAGGGGCGGGCTGAATGAAAAATGTGTAAAATGAAGCACCGTGAAGGCATTGTGTGAAAATTGTGAAGGATTTTCCAAAGCGGGCAAAAATTGAAAAAAACGACAGGGCCGGTAGTGTCGAAAAAGTCAAAAATGGGAAAAGTGGGAGATTGTCCCAAAACTTGCTACAAGGGGCCAGAGGGGCGGGCTGAATGAAAAATGTGTAAAATCAAGCACCGTGAAGGCATTGTGTGAAAATTGTGAAGGATTTTCCAAAGTGGGCAAAAATTGAAAAAAATGACAGGGTCGGTAGTGTCGAAAAAGTCAAAAATAGGGAAGGGTGGGGGATTGTCCCTAAACTTGCTCCAAGGGGCCAGAGGGGCGGGCTGAATGAAAAATGTGTAAAATCAAGCACCGTGAAGGCATTGTGTGAAAATTGTGAAGGATTTTCCAAAGCGGGCAAAAATTGAAAAAAATGACAGGGCCGGTAGTGTCGAAAAAGTCAAAAATAGGGAAGGGTGGGGGATTGTCCCAAAACTTGCTCCAAGGGGCCAGAGGTGCGGGCTGAATGAAAAATGTGTAAAATCAAGCACCGTGAAGGCATTGTGTGACAATTGTGAAGGATTTTCCAAAGCTGGAAAAAATTGAAAAAAACGACAGGGCCGGTAGTGTCGAAAAAGTCAAAAATGGGAAAAGTGGGAGATTGTCCCAAAACTTGCTACAAGGGGCCAGAGGGTCGGGCTGAATGAAAAATGTGTAAAATGAAGCACCGTGAAGGCATTGTGTGAAAATTGTGAAGGATTTTCCAAAGTGGGCAAAAATTGAAAAAAATGACAGGGTCGGTAGTGTCGAAAAAGTCAAAAATAGGGAAGGGTGGGGGATTGTCCCTAAACTTGCTCCAAGGGGCCAGAGGGGCGGGCTGAATGAAAAATGTGTAAAATCAAGCACCGTGAAGGCATTGTGTGAAAATTGTGAAGGATTTTCCAAAGCGGGCAAAAATTGAAAAAAATGACAGGGCCGGTAGTGTCGAAAAAGTCAAAAATAGGGACGGGTGGGGGATTGTCCCAAAACTTGCTCCAAGGGGCCAGAGGGGCGGGCTGAATGAAAAATGTGTAAAATCAAGCACCGTGAAGGCATTGTGTGAAAATTGTGAAGGATTTTCCAAAAAGGGCAAAAATTGAAAAAAAAGACAGGGCCGGTAGTGTCGAAAAAGTCAAAAATGGGAAGGGTGGGGGATTGTCCCTAAACTTGCTACAAGGGGCCAGAGGGGCGGGCTGAATGAAAAATGTGTAAAATGAAGCACCGTGAAGGCATTGTGTGAAAATTGTCAAGGATTTTCCAAAGCGGGCAAAAATTGAAAAAAATGACAGGGTCGGTAGTGTCGAAAAAGTCAAAAATGGGAAGGGTGAGGGATTGTCCCTAAACTTGCTACAAGGGGCCAGAGGGGCGGGCTGAATGAAAAATGTGTAAAATCAAGCACCGTGAAGGCATTGTGTGAAAATTGTGAAGGATTTTCCAAAGCGGGCAAAAATTGAAAAAAATGACAGGGCCGGTAGTGTCGAAAAAGTCAAAAATGGGAAGGGTGAGGGATTGTCCCTAAACTTGCTACAAGGGGCCAGAGGGGCGGGCTGAATGAAAAATGTGTAAAATCAAGCACCGTGAAGGCATTGTGTGAAAATTGTGAAGGATTTTCCAAAGTGGGCAAAAATTGAAAAAAATGACAGGGTCGGTAGTGTCGAAAAAGTCAAAAATGGGAAGGGTTGGGGATTGTCCCCAGACTTGCTACAAGGGGCCAGAGGTGCGGGCTGAATGAAAAATGTGTAAAATCAAGCACCGTGAAGGCATTGTGTGAAAATTGTGAAGGATTTTCCAAAGCGGGCAAAAATTGAAAAAAATGACAGGGCCGG
Source organism: Scomber japonicus (assembly GCF_027409825.1). Classification (NCBI taxonomy): domain Eukaryota; kingdom Metazoa; phylum Chordata; class Actinopteri; order Scombriformes; family Scombridae; genus Scomber; species Scomber japonicus. Next base: position 23,860,698 of record NC_070585.1, on the reverse strand, counting down.
TAGTGTCGAAAAAGTCAAAAATGGGAAAAGTGGGAGATTGTCCCAAAACTTGCTACAAGGGGCCAGAGGGTCGGGCTGAATGAAAAATGTGTAAAATGAAGCACCGTGAAGGCATTGTGTGAAAATTGTGAAGGATTTTCCAAAGTGGGCAAAAATTGAAAAAAATGACAGGGTCGGTAGTGTCGAAAAAGTCAAAAATAGGGAAGGGTGGGGGATTGTCCCTAAACTTGCTCCAAGGGGCCAGAGGGGCGGGCTGAATGAAAAATGTGTAAAATCAAGCACCGTGAAGGCATTGTGTGAAAATTGTGAAGGATTTTCCAAAAAGGGCAAAAATTGAAAAAAATGACAGGGCCGGTAGTGTCGAAAAAGTCAAAAATGGGAAGGGTGGGGGATTGTCCCTAAACTTGCTACAAGGGGCCAGAGGGGCGGGCTGAATGAAAAATGTGTAAAATCAAGCACCGTGAAGGCATTGTGTGAAAATTGTGAAGGATTTTCCAAAGCGGGCAAAAATTGAAAAAAAATGACAGGGCCGGTAGTGTCGAAAAAGTCAAAAATGGGAAGGGTTGGGGATTTTCCCAAAACTTGCTACAAGGGGCCAGAGGGGCGGGCTGAATGAAAAATGTGTAAAATCAAGCACCGTTAAGCCATTGTGTGAAAATTGTGAAGGATTTTCCAAAGTGGGCAAAAATTGAAAAAAATGACAGGGCCGGTAGTGTCGAAAAAGTCAAAAATGGGAAGGGTGAGGGATTGTCCCTAAACTTGCTACAAGGGGCCAGAGGGGTGGGCTGAATGAAAAATGTGTAAAATCAAGCACCGTGAAGGCATTGTGTGAAAATTGTGAAGGATTTTCCAAAGCGGGCAAAAATTGAAAAAAACGACAGGGCCGGTAGTGTCGAAAAAGTCAAAAATGGGAAAAGTGGGAGATTGTCCCAAAACTTGCTACAAGGGGCCAGAGGGGCGGGCTGAATGAAAAATGTGTAAAATCAAGCACCGTGAAGGCATTGTGTGAAAATTGTGAAGGATTTTCCAAAGCAGGTAAAAACTTAAAAAAATGACAGGGTCGGTAGTGTCGAAAAAGTCAAAAATAGGGAAGGGTTGGGGATTGTCCCCAGACTTGCTACAAGGGGCCAGAGGGGCGGGCTGAATGAAAAATGTGTAAAATGAAGCACCGTGAAGGCATTGTGTGAAAATTGTGAAGGATTTTCCAAAGCGGGCAAAAATTGAAAAAAACGACAGGGCCGGTAGTGTCGAAAAAGTCAAAAATGGGAAAAGTGGGAGATTGTCCCAAAACTTGCTACAAGGGGCCAGAGGGGCGGGCTGAATGAAAAATGTGTAAAATCAAGCACCGTGAAGGCATTGTGTGAAAATTGTGAAGGATTTTCCAAAGTGGGCAAAAATTGAAAAAAATGACAGGGTCGGTAGTGTCGAAAAAGTCAAAAATAGGGAAGGGTGGGGGATTGTCCCTAAACTTGCTCCAAGGGGCCAGAGGGGCGGGCTGAATGAAAAATGTGTAAAATCAAGCACCGTGAAGGCATTGTGTGAAAATTGTGAAGGATTTTCCAAAGCGGGCAAAAATTGAAAAAAATGACAGGGCCGGTAGTGTCGAAAAAGTCAAAAATAGGGAAGGGTGGGGGATTGTCCCAAAACTTGCTCCAAGGGGCCAGAGGTGCGGGCTGAATGAAAAATGTGTAAAATCAAGCACCGTGAAGGCATTGTGTGACAATTGTGAAGGATTTTCCAAAGCGGGAAAAAATTGAAAAAAACGACAGGGCCGGTAGTGTCGAAAAAGTCAAAAATGGGAAAAGTGGGAGATTGTCCCAAAACTTGCTACAAGGGGCCAGAGGGTCGGGCTGAATGAAAAATGTGTAAAATGAAGCACCGTGAAGGCATTGTGTGAAAATTGTGAAGGATTTTCCAAAGTGGGCAAAAATTGAAAAAAATGACAGGGTCGGTAGTGTCGAAAAAGTCAAAAATAGGGAAGGGTGGGGGATTGTCCCTAAACTTGCTCCAAGGGGCCAGAGGGGCGGGCTGAATGAAAAATGTGTAAAATCAAGCACCGTGAAGGCATTGTGTGAAAATTGTGAAGGATTTTCCAAAGCGGGCAAAAATTGAAAAAAATGACAGGGCCGGTAGTGTCGAAAAAGTCAAAAATAGGGACGGGTGGGGGATTGTCCCAAAACTTGCTCCAAGGGGCCAGAGGGGCGGGCTGAATGAAAAATGTGTAAAATGAAGCACCGTGAAGGCATTGTGTGAAAATTGTGAAGGATTTTCCAAAGTGGGCAAAAAATGAAAAAAACGACAGGGCCGGTAGTGTCGAAAAAGTCAAAAATGGGAAGGGTTGGGGATTGTCCCCAGACTTGCTACAAGGGGCCAGAGGGGCGGGCTGAATGAAAAATGTGTAAAATCAAGCACCGTGAAGGCATTGTGTGAAAATTGTGAAGGATTTTCCAAAGCGGGCAAAAATTGAAAAAAATGACAGGGCCGGTAGTGTCGAAAAAGTCAAAAATGGGAAGGGTTGGGGATTGTCCCCAGACTTGCTACAAGGGGCCAGAGGGGCGGGCTGAATGAAAAATGTGTAAAATCAAGCACCGTGAAGGCATTGTGTGAAAATTGTGAAGGATTTTCCAAAGCGGGCAAAAATTGAAAAAAATGACAGGGCCGGTAGTGTCGAAAAAGTCAAAAATGGGAAGGGTGAGGGATTGTCCCTAAACTTGCTACAAGGGGCCAGAGGGGCGGGCTGAATGAAAAATGTGTAAAATCAAGCACCGTGAAGGCATTGTGTGAAAATTGTGAAGGATTTTCCAAAGTGGGCAAAAATTGAAAAAAATGACAGGGTCGGTAGTGTCGAAAAAGTCAAAAATAGGGAAGGGTGGGGGATTGTCCCTAAACTTGCTCCAAGGGGCCAGAGGGGCGGGCTGAATGAAAAATGTGTAAAATCAAGTACCGTGAAGGCATTGTGTGAAAATTGTGAAGGATTTTCCAAAGCGGGCAAAAATTGAAAAAAATGACAGGGCCGGTAGTGTCGAAAAAGTCAAAAATGGGAAGGGTTGGGGATTGTCCCCAGACTTGCTACAAGGGGCCAGAGGGGCGGGCTGAATGAAAAATGTGTAAAATCAAGCACCGTGAAGGCATTGTGTGAAAATTGTGAAGGATTTTCCAAAGCGGGCAAAAATTGAAAAAAATGACAGGGCCGGTAGTGTCGAAAAAGTCAAAAATGGGAAGGGTGAGGGATTGTCCCTAAACTTGCTACAAGGGGCCAGAGGGGCGGGCTGAATGAAAAATGTGTAAAATCAAGCACCGTGAAGGCATTGTGTGAAAATTGTGAAGGATTTTCCAAAGTGGGCAAAAATTGAAAAAAATGACAGGGTCGGTAGTGTCGAAAAAGTCAAAAATAGGGAAGGGTGGGGGATTGTCCCAAAACTTGCTCCAAGGGGCCAGAGGGGCGGGCTGAATGAAAAATGTGTAAAATCAAGCACCGTGAAGGCATTGTGTGACAATTGTGAAGGATTTTCCAAAGCGGGCAAAAATTGAAAAAAATGACAGGGCCGGTAGTGTCGAAAAAGTCAAAAATGGGAAGGGTGGGGGATTGTCCCAAAACTTGCTACAAGGGGCCAGAGGGGCGGGCTGAATGAAAAATGTGTAATATCAAACACCGTGAAGGCATTGTGTGAAAATTGTGAAGGATTTTCCAAAGCGGGCAAAAATTGAAAAAAATGACAGGGTCGGTAGTGTCGAAAAAGTCAAAAATAGGGAAGGGTGGGGGATTGTCCCTAAACTTGCTCCAAGGGGCCAGAGGGGCGGGCTGAATGAAAAATGTGTAAAATCAAGCACCGTGAAGGCATTGTGTGAAAATTGTGAAGGATTTTCCAAAGTGGGCAAAAAATGAAAAAAACGACAGGGCCGGTAGTGTCGAAAAAGTCAAAAATGGGAAAAGTGGGAGATTGTCCCAAAACTTGCTACAAGGGGCCAGAGGGGCGGGCTGAATGAAAAATGTGTAAAATCAAGCACCGTGAAGGCATTGTGTGAAAATTGTGAAGGATTTTCCAAAGCGGGCAAAAATTGAAAAAAATGACAGGGCCGGTAGTGTCGAAAAAGTCAAAAATGGGAAGGGTTGGGGATTGTCCCCAGACTTGCTACAAGGGGCCAGAGGGGCGGGCTGAATGAAAAATGTGTAAAATCAAGCACCGTGAAGGCATTGTGTGAAAATTGTGAAGGATTTTCCAAAGCGGGCAAAAATTGAAAAAAATGACAGGGCCGGTAGTGTCGAAAAAGTCAAAAATGGGAAGGGTGAGGGATTGTCCCTAAACTTGCTACAAGGGGCCAGAGGGGCGGGCTGAATGAAAAATGTGTAAAATCAAGCACCGTGAAGGCATTGTGTGAAAATTGTGAAGGATTTTCCAAAGTGGGCAAAAATTGAAAAAAATGACAGGGTCGGTAGTGTCGAAAAAGTCAAAAATAGGGAAGGGTGGGGGATTGTCCCTAAACTTGCTCCAAGGGGCCAGAGGGGCGGGCTGAATGAAAAATGTGTAAAATCAAGCACCGTGAAGGCATTGTGTGAAAATTGTGAAGGATTTTCCAAAAAGGGCAAAAATTGAAAAAAATGACAGGGCCGGTAGTGTCGAAAAAGTCAAAAATAGGGAAGGGTGGGGGATTGTCCCAAAACTTGCTCCAAGGGGCCAGAGGGGCGGGCTGAATGAAAAATGTGTAAAATCAAGCACCGTGAAGGCATTGTGTGAAAATTGTGAAGGATTTTCCAAAAAGGGCAAAAATTGAAAAAAAAGACAGGGCCGGTAGTGTCGAAAAAGTCAAAAATGGGAAGGGTGGGGGATTGTCCCTAAACTTGCTACAAGGGGCCAGAGGGGCGGGCTGAATGAAAAATGTGTAAAATCAAGCACCGTGAAGGCATTGTGTGAAAATTGTGAAGGATTTTCCAAAGCGGGCAAAAATTGAAAAAAAATGACAGGGCCGGTAGTGTCGAAAAAGTCAAAAATGGGAAAGGTTGGGGATTTTCCCAAAACTTGCTACAAGGGGCCAGAGGGGCGGGCTGAATGAAAAATGTGTAAAATCAAGCACCGTTAAGCCATTGTGTGAAAATTGTGAAGGATTTTCCAAAGTGGGCAAAAATTGAAAAAAATGACAGGGCCGGTAGTGTCGAAAAAGTCAAAAATGGGAAGGGTGAGGGATTGTCCCTAAACTTGCTACAGGGGGCCAGAGGGGCGGGCTGAATGAAAAATGTGTATAATCAAGCACCGTGAAGGCATTGTGTGAAAATTGTGAAAGATTTTCCAAAGTGGGCAAAAATTGAAAAAAATGACAGGGCCGGTAGTGTCGAAAAAGTCAAAAATGGGAAGGGTGGGAGATTGTCCCAAAACTTGCTACAAGGGGCCAGAGGGGCGGGCTGAATGAAAAATGTGTAAAATCAAGCACCGTGAAGGCATTGTGTGAAAATTGTGAAGGATTTTCCAAAGCGGGCAAAAATTGAAAAAAACGACAGGGCCGGTAGTGTCGAAAAAGTCAAAAATGGGAAAAGTGGGAGATTGTCCCAAAACTTGCTACAAGGGGCCAGAGGGGCGGGCTGAATGAAAAATGTGTAAAATGAAGCACCGTGAAGGCATTGTGTGACAATTGTGAAGGATTTTCCAAAGCGGGAAAAAATTGAAAAAAACGACAGGGCCGGTAGTGTCGAAAAAGTCAAAAATGGGAAAAGTGGGAGATTGTCCCAAAACTTGCTACAAGGGGCCAGAGGGTCGGGCTGAATGAAAAATGTGTAAAATGAAGCACCGTGAAGGCATTGTGTGAAAATTGTGAAGGATTTTCCAAAGTGGGCAAAAATTGAAAAAAATGACAGGGTCGGTAGTGTCGAAAAAGTCAAAAATAGGGAAGGGTGGGGGATTGTCCCTAAACTTGCTCCAAGGGGCCAGAGGGGCGGGCTGAATGAAAAATGTGTAAAATCAAGCACCGTGAAGGCATTGTGTGAAAATTGTGAAGGATTTTCCAAAGCGGGCAAAAATTGAAAAAAATGACAGGGCCGGTAGTGTCGAAAAAGTCAAAAATAGGGACGGGTGGGGGATTGTCCCAAAACTTGCTCCAAGGGGCCAGAGGGGCGGGCTGAATGAAAAATGTGTAAAATCAAGCACCGTGAAGGCATTGTGTGAAAATTGTGAAGGATTTTCCAAAAAGGGCAAAAATTGAAAAAAAAGACAGGGCCGGTAGTGTCGAAAAAGTCAAAAATGGGAAGGGTGGGGGATTGTCCCTAAACTTGCTACAAGGGGCCAGAGGGGCGGGCTGAATGAAAAATGTGTAAAATCAAGCACCGTGAAGGCATTGTGTGAAAATTGTGAAGGATTTTCCAAAGTGGGCAAAAAATGAAAAAAACGACAGGGCCGGTAGTGTCGAAAAAGTCAAAAATGGGAAGGGTTGGGGATTGTCCCCAGACTTGCTACAAGGGGCCAGAGGGGCGGGCTGAATGAAAAATGTGTAAAATCAAGCACCGTGAAGGCATTGTGTGAAAATTGTGAAGGATTTTCCAAAGCGGGCAAAAATTGAAAAAAATGACAGGGCCGGTAGTGTCGAAAAAGTCAAAAATGGGAAGGGTTGGGGATTGTCCCCAGACTTGCTACAAGGGGCCAGAGGGGCGGGCTGAATGAAAAATGTGTAAAATCAAGCACCGTGAAGGCATTGTGTGAAAATTGTGAAGGATTTTCCAAAGCGGGCAAAAATTGAAAAAAATGACAGGGCCGGTAGTGTCGAAAAAGTCAAAAATGGGAAGGGTGAGGGATTGTCCCTAAACTTGCTACAAGGGGCCAGAGGGGCGGGCTGAATGAAAAATGTGTAAAATCAAGCACCGTGAAGGCATTGTGTGAAAATTGTGAAGGATTTTCCAAAGTGGGCAAAAATTGAAAAAAATGACAGGGTCGGTAGTGTCGAAAAAGTCAAAAATAGGGAAGGGTGGGGGATTGTCCCAAAACTTGCTCCAAGGGGCCAGAGGGGCGGGCTGAATGAAAAATGTGTAAAATCAAGCACCGTGAAGGCATTGTGTGACAATTGTGAAGGATTTTCCAAAGCGGGAAAAAATTGAAAAAAACGACAGGGCCGGTAGTGTCGAAAAAGTCAAAAATGGGAAAAGTGGGAGATTGTCCCAAAACTTGCTACAAGGGGCCAGAGGGTCGGGCTGAATGAAAAATGTGTAAAATGAAGCACCGTGAAGGCATTGTGTGAAAATTGTCAAGGATTTTCCAAAGTGGGCAAAAATTGAAAAAAATGACAGGGTCGGTAGTGTCGAAAAAGTCAAAAATAGGGAAGGGTGGGGGATTGTCCCTAAACTTGCTCCAAGGGGCCAGAGGGGCGGGCTGAATGAAAAATGTGTAAAATCAAGCACCGTGAAGGCATTGTGTGAAAATTGTGAAGGATTTTCCAAAGCGGGCAAAAATTGAAAAAAAATGACAGGGCCGGTAGTGTCGAAAAAGTCAAAAATGGGAAGGGTTGGGGATTTTCCCAAAACTTGCTACAAGGGGCCAGAGGGGCGGGCTGAATGAAAAATGTGTAAAATCAAGCACCGTTAAGCCATTGTGTGAAAATTGTGAAGGATTTTCCAAAGTGGGCAAAAATTGAAAAAAATGACAGGGTCGGTAGTGTCGAAAAAGTCAAAAATAGGGAAGGGTGGGGGATTGTCCCTAAACTTGCTCCAAGGGGCCAGAGGGGCGGGCTGAATGAAAAATGTGTAAAATCAAGCACCGTGAAGGCATTGTGTGAAAATTGTGAAGGATTTTCCAAAGTGGGCAAAAAATGAAAAAAACGACAGGGCCGGTAGTGTCGAAAAAGTCAAAAATGGGAAAAGTGGGAGATTGTCCCAAAACTTGCTACAAGGGGCCAGAGGGGCGGGCTGAATGAAAAATGTGTAAAATCAAGCACCGTGAAGGCATTGTGTGAAAATTGTGAAGGATTTTCCAAAGCGGGCAAAAATTGAAAAAAATGACAGGGCCGGTAGTGTCGAAAAAGTCAAAAATGGGAAGGGTTGGGGATTGTCCCCAGACTTGCTACAAGGGGCCAGAGGGGCGGGCTGAATGAAAAATGTGTAAAATCAAGCACCGTGAAGGCATTGTGTGAAAATTGTGAAGGATTTTCCAAAGCGGGCAAAAATTGAAAAAAATGACAGGGCCGGTAGTGTCGAAAAAGTCAAAAATGGGAAGGGTGAGGGATTGTCCCTAAACTTGCTACAAGGGGCCAGAGGGGCGGGCTGAATGAAAAATGTGTAAAATCAAGCACCGTGAAGGCATTGTGTGAAAATTGTGAAGGATTTTCCAAAGTGGGCAAAAATTGAAAAAAATGACAGGGTCGGTAGTGTCGAAAAAGTCAAAAATAGGGAAGGGTGGGGGATTGTCCCTAAACTTGCTCCAAGGGGCCAGAGGGGCGGGCTGAATGAAAAATGTGTAAAATCAAGCACCGTGAAGGCATTGTGTGAAAATTGTGAAGGATTTTCCAAAGCGGGCAAAAATTGAAAAAAATGACAGGGCCGGTAGTGTCGAAAAAGTCAAAAATAGGGAAGGGTGGGGGATTGTCCCAAAACTTGCTCCAAGGGGCCAGAGGGGCGGGCTGAATGAAAAATGTGTAAAATCAAGCACCGTGAAGGCATTGTGTGAAAATTGTGAAGGATTTTCCAAAAAGGGCAAAAATTGAAAAAAAAGACAGGGCCGGTAGTGTCGAAAAAGTCAAAAATGGGAAGGGTGGGGGATTGTCCCTAAACTTGCTACAAGGGGCCAGAGGGGCGGGCTGAATGAAAAATGTGTAAAATCAAGCACCGTGAAGGCATTGTGTGAAAATTGTGAAGGATTTTCCAAAGCGGGCAAAAATTGAAAAAAATGACAGGGCCGGTAGTGTCGAAAAAGTCAAAAATGGGAAGGGTGAGGGATTGTCCCTAAACTTGCTACAAGGGGCCAGAGGGGCGGGCTGAATGAAAAATGTGTAAAATCAAGCACCGTGAAGGCATTGTGTGAAAATTGTGAAGGATTTTCCAAAGTGGGCAAAAATTGAAAAAAATGACAGGGTCGGTAGTGTCGAAAAAGTCAAAAATAGGGAAGGGTGGGGGATTGTCCCTAAACTTGCTCCAAGGGGCCAGAGGGGCGGGCTGAATGAAAAATGTGTAAAATCAAGCACCGTGAAGGCATTGTGTGAAAATTGTGAAGGATTTTCCAAAGCGGGCAAAAATTGAAAAAAATGACAGGGCCGGTAGTGTCGAAAAAGTCAAAAATAGGGAAGGGTGGGGGATTGTCCCAAAACTTGCTCCAAGGGGCCAGAGGGGCGGGCTGAATGAAAAATGTGTAAAATCAAGCACCGTGAAGGCATTGTGTGAAAATTGTGAAGGATTTTCCAAAGCGGGCAAAAATTGAAAAAAATGACAGGGCCGGTAGTGTCGAAAAAGTCAAAAATAGGGAAGGGTGGGGGATTGTCCCAAAACTTGCTCCAAGGGGCCAGAGGGGCGGGCTGAATGAAAAATGTGTAAAATCAAGCACCGTGAAGGCATTGTGTGAAAATTGTGAAGGATTTTACAAAGTGGGCAAAAATTGAAAAAAATGACAGGGCCGGTAGTGTCGAAAAAGTCAAAAATGGGAAGGGTGGGGGATTGTCCCTAAACTTGCTACAAGGGGCCAGAGGGGCGGGCTGAATGAAAAATGTGTAAAATCAAGCACCGTGAAGGCATTGTGTGAAAATTGTGAAGGATTTTCCAAAGCAGGTAAAAACTTAAAAAAATGACAGGGTCGGTAGTGTCGAAAAAGTCAAAAATAGGGAAGGGTTGGGGATTGTCCCCAGACTTGCTACAAGGGGCCAGAGGGGCGGGCTGAATGAAAAATGTGTAAAATGAAGCACCGTGAAGGCATTGTGTGAAAATTGTGAAGGATTTTCCAAAGCGGGCAAAAATTGAAAAAAACGACAGGGCCGGTAGTGTCGAAAAAGTCAAAAATGGGAAAAGTGGGAGATTGTCCCAAAACTTGCTACAAGGGGCCAGAGGGGCGGGCTGAATGAAAAATGTGTAAAATCAAGCACCGTGAAGGCATTGTGTGAAAATTGTGAAGGATTTTCCAAAGCGGGCAAAAATTGAAAAAAATGACAGGGCCGGTAGTGTCGAAAAAGTCAAAAATAGGGAAGGGTGGGGGATTGTCCCAAAACTTGCTCCAAGGGGCCAGAGGTGCGGGCTGAATGAAAAATGTGTAAAATCAAGCACCGTGAAGGCATTGTGTGACAATTGTGAAGGATTTTCCAAAGCGGGAAAAAATTGAAAAAAACGACAGGGCCGGTAGTGTCGATAAAGTCAAAAATGGGAAAAGTGGGAGATTGTCCCAAAACTTGCTACAAGGGGCCAGAGGGTCGGGCTGAATGAAAAATGTGTAAAATGAAGCACCGTGAAGGCATTGTGTGAAAATTGTGAAGGATTTTCCAAAGTGGGCAAAAATTGAAAAAAATGACAGGGTCGGTAGTGTCGAAAAAGTCAAAAATAGGGAAGGGTGGGGGATTGTCCCTAAACTTGCTCCAAGGGGCCAGAGGGGCGGGCTGAATGAAAAATGTGTAAAATCAAGCACCGTGAAGGCATTGTGTGAAAATTGTGAAGGATTTTCCAAAGCGGGCAAAAATTGAAAAAAATGACAGGGCCGGTAGTGTCGAAAAAGTCAAAAATAGGGACGGGTGGGGGATTGTCCCTAAACTTGCTACAAGGGGCCAGAGGGGCGGGCTGAATGAAAAATGTGTAAAATCAAGCACCGTGAAGGCATTGTGTGAAAATTGTGAAGGATTTTCCAAAGTGGGCAAAAAATGAAAAAAACGACAGGGCCGGTAGTGTCGAAAAAGTCAAAAATGGGAAGGGTTGGGGATTGTCCCCAGACTTGCTACAAGGGGCCAGAGGGGCGGGCTGAATGAAAAATGTGTAAAATCAAGCACCGTGAAGGCATTGTGTGAAAATTGTGAAGGATTTTCCAAAGCGGGCAAAAATTGAAAAAAATGACAGGGCCGGTAGTGTCGAAAAAGTCAAAAATGGGAAGGGTGAGGGATTGTCCCTAAACTTGCTACAAGGGGCCAGAGGGGCGGGCTGAATGAAAAATGTGTAAAATCAAGCACCGTGACGGCATTGTGTGAAAATTGTGAAGGATTTTCCAAAGCGGGCAAAAATTGAAAAAAATGACAGGGCCGGTAGTGTCGAAAAAGTCAAAAATAGGGAAGGGTGGGGGATTGTCCCAAAACTTGCTCCAAGGGGCCAGAGGGGCGGGCTGAATGAAAAATGTGTAAAATCAAGCACCGTGAAGGCATTGTGTGAAAATTGTGAAGGATTTTCCAAAAAGGGCAAAAATTGAAAAAAATGACAGGGCCGGTAGTGTCGAAAAAGTCAAAAATGGGAAGGGTGGGGGATTGTCCCTAAACTTGCTACAAGGGGCCAGAGGGGCGGGCTGAATGAAAAATGTGTAAAATCAAGCACCGTGAAGGCATTGTGTGAAAATTGTGAAGGATTTTCCAAAGCGGGCAAAAATTGAAAAAAAATGACAGGGCCGGTAGTGTCGAAAAAGTCAAAAATGGGAAGGGTTGGGGATTGTCCCAAAACTTGCTACAAGGGGCCAGAGGGGCGGGCTGAATGAAAAATGTGTAAAATCAAGCACCGTGAAGGCATTGTGTGAAAATTGTGAAGGATTTTCCAAAGCAGGTAAAAACTTAAAAAAATGACAGGGTCGGTAGTGTCGAAAAAGTCAAAAATAGGGAAGGGTTGGGGATTGTCCCCAGACTTGCTACAAGGGGCCAGAGGGGCGGGCTGAATGAAAAATGTGTAAAATGAAGCACCGTGAAGGCATTGTGTGAAAATTGTGAAGGATTTTCCAAAGCGGGCAAAAATTGAAAAAAACAACAGGGCCGGTAGTGTCGAAAAAGTCAAAAATGGGAAAAGTGGGAGATTGTCCCAAAACTTGCTACAAGGGGCCAGAGGGGCGGGCTGAATGAAAAATGTGTAAAATCAAGCACCGTGAAGGCATTGTGTGAAAATTGTGAAGGATTTTCCAAAAAGGGCAAAAATTGAAAAAAAAGACAGGGCCGGTAGTGTCGAAAAAGTCAAAAATGGGAAGGGTGGGGGATTGTCCCTAAACTTGCTACAAGGGGCCAGAGGGGCGGGCTGAATGAAAAATGTGTAAAATCAAGCACCGTGAAGGCATTGTGTGAAAATTGTGAAGGATTTTCCAAAGTGGGCAAAAAATGAAAAAAACGACAGGGCCGGTAGTGTCGAAAAAGTCAAAAATGGGAAGGGTTGGGGATTGTCCCCAGACTTGCTACAAGGGGCCAGAGGGGCGGGCTGAATGAAAAATGTGTAAAATCAAGCACCGTGAAGGCATTGTGTGAAAATTGTGAAGGATTTTCCAAAGCGGGCAAAAATTGAAAAAAATGACAGGGCCGGTAGTGTCGAAAAAGTCAAAAATGGGAAGGGTGAGGGATTGTCCCTAAACTTGCTACAAGGGGCCAGAGGGGCGGGCTGAATGAAAAATGTGTAAAATCAAGCACCGTGAAGGCATTGTGTGAAAATTGTGAAGGATTTTCCAAAGTGGGCAAAAATTGAAAAAAATGACAGGGTCGGTAGTGTCGAAAAAGTCAAAAATAGGGAAGGGTGGGGGATTGTCCCTAAACTTGCTCCAAGGGGCCAGAGGGGCGGGCTGAATGAAAAATGTGTAAAATCAAGCACCGTGACGGCATTGTGTGAAAATTGTGAAGGATTTTCCAAAGCGGGCAAAAATTGAAAAAAATGACAGGGCCGGTAGTGTCGAAAAAGTCAAAAATAGGGAAGGGTGGGGGATTGTCCCAAAACTTGCTCCAAGGGGCCAGAGGGGCGGGCTGAATGAAAAATGTGTAAAATCAAGCACCGTGAAGGCATTGTGTGAAAATTGTGAAGGATTTTCCAAAAAGGGCAAAAATTGAAAAAAATGACAGGGCCGGTAGTGTCGAAAAAGTCAAAAATGGGAAGGGTGGGGGATTGTCCCTAAACTTGCTACAAGGGGCCAGAGGGGCGGGCTGAATGAAAAATGTGTAAAATCAAGCACCGTGAAGGCATTGTGTGAAAATTGTGAAGGATTTTCCAAAGCAGGTAAAAACTTAAAAAAATGACAGGGTCGGTAGTGTCGAAAAAGTCAAAAATAGGGAAGGGTTGGGGATTGTCCCCAGACTTGCTACAAGGGGCCAGAGGGGCGGGCTGAATGAAAAATGTGTAAAATGAAGCACCGTGAAGGCATTGTGTGAAAATTGTGAAGGATTTTCCAAAGCGGGCAAAAATTGAAAAAAACGACAGGGCCGGTAGTGTCGAAAAAGTCAAAAATGGGAAAAGTGGGAGATTGTCCCAAAACTTGCTACAAGGGGCCAGAGGGGCGGGCTGAATGAAAAATGTGTAAAATCAAGCACCGTGAAGGCATTGTGTGAAAATTGTGAAGGATTTTCCAAAGTGGGCAAAAATTGAAAAAAATGACAGGGTCGGTAGTGTCGAAAAAGTCAAAAATAGGGAAGGGTGGGGGATTGTCCCTAAACTTGCTCCAAGGGGCCAGAGGGGCGGGCTGAATGAAAAATGTGTAAAATCAAGCACCGTGAAGGCATTGTGTGAAAATTGTGAAGGATTTTCCAAAGCGGGCAAAAATTGAAAAAAATGACAGGGCCGGTAGTGTCGAAAAAGTCAAAAATAGGGAAGGGTGGGGGATTGTCCCAAAACTTGCTCCAAGGGGCCAGAGGGGCGGGCTGAATGAAAAATGTGTAAAATCAAGCATCGTGAAGGCATTGTGTGAAAATTGTGAAGGATTTTCCAAAGTGGGCAAAAAATGAAAAAAACGACAGGGCCGGTAGTGTCGAAAAAGTCAAAAATGGGAAGGGTTGGGGATTGTCCCCAGACTTGCTACAAGGGGCCAGAGGGGCGGGCTGAATGAAAAATGTGTAAAATCAAGCACCGTGAAGGCATTGTGTGAAAATTGTGAAGGATTTTCCAAAGCGGGCAAAAATTGAAAAAAATGACAGGGCCGGTAGTGTCGAAAAAGTCAAAAATAGGGAAGGGTGGGGGATTGTCCCAAAACTTGCTCCAAGGGGCCAGAGGGGCGGGCTGAATGAAAAATGTGTAAAATCAAGCACCGTGAAGGCATTGTGTGAAAATTGTGAAGGATTTTCCAAAAAGGGCAAAAATTGAAAAAAATGACAGGGCCGGTAGTGTCGAAAAAGTCAAAAATGGGAAGGGTGGGGGATTGTCCCTAAACTTGCTACAAGGGGCCAGAGGGGCGGGCTGAATGAAAAATGTGTAAAATCAAGCACCGTGAAGGCATTGTGTGAAAATTGTGAAGGATTTTCCAAAGCGGGCAAAAATTGAAAAAAAATGACAGGGCCGGTAGTGTCGAAAAAGTCAAAAATGGGAAGGGTTGGGGATTTTCCCAAAACTTGCTACAAGGGGCCAGAGGGGCGGGCTGAATGAAAAATGTGTAAAATCAAGCACCGTGAAGGCATTGTGTGAAAATTGTGAAGGATTTTCCAAAGCAGGTAAAAACTTAAAAAAATGACAGGGTCGGTAGTGTCGAAAAAGTCAAAAATAGGGAAGGGTTGGGGATTGTCCCCAGACTTGCTACAAGGGGCCAGAGGGGCGGGCTGAATGAAAAATGTGTAAAATGAAGCACCGTGAAGGCATTGTGTGAAAATTGTGAAGGATTTTCCAAAGCGGGCAAAAATTGAAAAAAACGACAGGGCCGGTAGTGTCGAAAAAGTCAAAAATGGGAAAAGTGGGAGATTGTCCCAAAACTTGCTACAAGGGGCCAGAGGGGCGGGCTGAATGAAAAATGTGTAAAATCAAGCACCGTGAAGGCATTGTGTGAAAATTGTGAAGGATTTTCCAAAGTGGGCAAAAATTGAAAAAAATGACAGGGTCGGTAGTGTCGAAAAAGTCAAAAATAGGGAAGGGTGGGGGATTGTCCCTAAACTTGCTCCAAGGGGCCAGAGGGGCGGGCTGAATGAAAAATGTGTAAAATCAAGCACCGTGAAGGCATTGTGTGAAAATTGTGAAGGATTTTCCAAAGCGGGCAAAAATTGAAAAAAATGACAGGGCCGGTAGTGTCGAAAAAGTCAAAAATAGGGAAGGGTGGGGGATTGTCCCAAAACTTGCTCCAAGGGGCCAGAGGTGCGGGCTGAATGAAAAATGTGTAAAATCAAGCACCGTGAAGGCATTGTGTGACAATTGTGAAGGATTTTCCAAAGCGGGAAAAAATTGAAAAAAACGACAGGGCCGGTAGTGTCGAAAAAGTCAAAAATGGGAAGGGTGAGGGATTGTCCCTAAACTTGCTACAAGGGGCCAGAGGGGCGGGCTGAATGAAAAATGTGTAAAATCAAGCACCGTGAAGGCATTGTGTGAAAATTGTGAAGGATTTTCCAAAGCGGGAAAAAATTGAAAAAAACGACAGGGCCGGTAGTGTCGATAAAGTCAAAAATGGGAAAAGTGGGAGATTGTCCCAAAACTTGCTACAAGGGGCCAGAGGGTCGGGCTGAATGAAAAATGTGTAAAATGAAGCACCGTGAAGGCATTGTGTGAAAATTGTGAAGGATTTTCCAAAGTGGGCAAAAATTGAAAAAAATGACAGGGTCGGTAGTGTCGAAAAAGTCAAAAATAGGGAAGGGTGGGGGATTGTCCCTAAACTTGCTCCAAGGGGCCAGAGGGGCGGGCTGAATGAAAAATGTGTAAAATCAAGCACCGTGAAGGCATTGTGTGAAAATTGTGAAGGATTTTCCAAAGCGGGCAAAAATTGAAAAAAATGACAGGGCCGGTAGTGTCGAAAAAGTCAAAAATAGGGACGGGTGGGGGATTGTCCCAAAACATGCTCCAAGGGGCCAGAGGGGCGGGCTGAATGAAAAATGTGTAAAATCAAGCACCGTGAAGGCATTGTGTGAAAATTGTGAAGGATTTTCCAAAAAGGGCAAAAATTGAAAAAAAAGACAGGGCCGGTAGTGTCGAAAAAGTCAAAAATGGGAAGGGTGGGGGATTGTCCCTAAACTTGCTACAAGGGGCCAGAGGGGCGGGCTGAATGAAAAATGTGTAAAATCAAGCACCGTGAAGGCATTGTGTGAAAATTGTGAAGGATTTTCCAAAGTGGGCAAAAAATGAAAAAAACGACAGGGCCGGTAGTGTCGAAAAAGTCAAAAATGGGAAGGGTTGGGGATTGTCCCCAGACTTGCTACAAGGGGCCAGAGGGGCGGGCTGAATGAAAAATGTGTAAAATCAAGCACCGTGAAGGCATTGTGTGAAAATTGTGAAGGATTTTCCAAAGCGGGCAAAAATTGAAAAAAATGACAGGGCCGGTAGTGTCGAAAAAGTCAAAAATGGGAAGGGTGAGGGATTGTCCCTAAACTTGCTACAAGGGGCCAGAGGGGCGGGCTGAATGAAAAATGTGTAAAATCAAGCACCGTGAAGG
This sequence comes from Scomber japonicus, assembly GCF_027409825.1. Classification (NCBI taxonomy): domain Eukaryota; kingdom Metazoa; phylum Chordata; class Actinopteri; order Scombriformes; family Scombridae; genus Scomber; species Scomber japonicus. Next base: position 23,844,259 of record NC_070585.1, on the reverse strand, counting down.
CATTGTGTGAAAATTGTGAAGGATTTTCCAAAGTGGGCAAAAATTGAAAAAAATGACAGGGTCGGTAGTGTCGAAAAAGTCAAAAATAGGGAAGGGTGGGGGATTGTCCCTAAACTTGCTCCAAGGGGCCAGAGGGGCGGGCTGAATGAAAAATGTGTAAAATCAAGCACCGTGACGGCATTGTGTGAAAATTGTGAAGGATTTTCCAAAGCGGGCAAAAATTGAAAAAAATGACAGGGCCGGTAGTGTCGAAAAAGTCAAAAATAGGGAAGGGTGGGGGATTGTCCCAAAACTTGCTCCAAGGGGCCAGAGGGGCGGGCTGAATGAAAAATGTGTAAAATCAAGCACCGTGAAGGCATTGTGTGAAAATTGTGAAGGATTTTCCAAAAAGGGCAAAAATTGAAAAAAATGACAGGGCCGGTAGTGTCGAAAAAGTCAAAAATGGGAAGGGTGGGGGATTGTCCCTAAACTTGCTACAAGGGGCCAGAGGGGCGGGCTGAATGAAAAATGTGTAAAATCAAGCACCGTGAAGGCATTGTGTGAAAATTGTGAAGGATTTTCCAAAGCGGGCAAAAATTGAAAAAAAATGACAGGGCCGGTAGTGTCGAAAAAGTCAAAAATGGGAAGGGTTGGGGATTGTCCCAAAACTTGCTACAAGGGGCCAGAGGGGCGGGCTGAATGAAAAATGTGTAAAATCAAGCACCGTGAAGGCATTGTGTGAAAATTGTGAAGGATTTTCCAAAGCAGGTAAAAACTTAAAAAAATGACAGGGTCGGTAGTGTCGAAAAAGTCAAAAATAGGGAAGGGTTGGGGATTGTCCCCAGACTTGCTACAAGGGGCCAGAGGGGCGGGCTGAATGAAAAATGTGTAAAATGAAGCACCGTGAAGGCATTGTGTGAAAATTGTGAAGGATTTTCCAAAGCGGGCAAAAATTGAAAAAAACGACAGGGCCGGTAGTGTCGAAAAAGTCAAAAATGGGAAAAGTGGGAGATTGTCCCAAAACTTGCTACAAGGGGCCAGAGGGGCGGGCTGAATGAAAAATGTGTAAAATCAAGCACCGTGAAGGCATTGTGTGAAAATTGTGAAGGATTTTCCAAAAAGGGCAAAAATTGAAAAAAAAGACAGGGCCGGTAGTGTCGAAAAAGTCAAAAATGGGAAGGGTGGGGGATTGTCCCTAAACTTGCTACAAGGGGCCAGAGGGGCGGGCTGAATGAAAAATGTGTAAAATCAAGCACCGTGAAGGCATTGTGTGAAAATTGTGAAGGATTTTCCAAAGTGGGCAAAAAATGAAAAAAACGACAGGGCCGGTAGTGTCGAAAAAGTCAAAAATGGGAAGGGTTGGGGATTGTCCCCAGACTTGCTACAAGGGGCCAGAGGGGCGGGCTGAATGAAAAATGTGTAAAATCAAGCACCGTGAAGGCATTGTGTGAAAATTGTGAAGGATTTTCCAAAGCGGGCAAAAATTGAAAAAAATGACAGGGCCGGTAGTGTCGAAAAAGTCAAAAATGGGAAGGGTGAGGGATTGTCCCTAAACTTGCTACAAGGGGCCAGAGGGGCGGGCTGAATGAAAAATGTGTAAAATCAAGCACCGTGAAGGCATTGTGTGAAAATTGTGAAGGATTTTCCAAAGTGGGCAAAAATTGAATAAAATGACAGGGTCGGTAGTGTCGAAAAAGTCAAAAATAGGGAAGGGTGGGGGATTGTCCCTAAACTTGCTCCAAGGGGCCAGAGGGGCGGGCTGAATGAAAAATGTGTAAAATCAAGCACCGTGACGGCATTGTGTGAAAATTGTGAAGGATTTTCCAAAGCGGGCAAAAATTGAAAAAAATGACAGGGCCGGTAGTGTCGAAAAAGTCAAAAATAGGGAAGGGTGGGGGATTGTCCCAAAACTTGCTCCAAGGGGCCAGAGGGGCGGGCTGAATGAAAAATGTGTAAAATCAAGCACCGTGAAGGCATTGTGTGAAAATTGTGAAGGATTTTCCAAAAAGGGCAAAAATTGAAAAAAATGACAGGGCAGGTAGTGTCGAAAAAGTCAAAAATGGGAAGGGTGGGGGATTGTCCCTAAACTTGCTACAAGGGGCCAGAGGGGCGGGCTGAATGAAAAATGTGTAAAATCAAGCACCGTGAAGGCATTGTGTGAAAATTGTGAAGGATTTTCCAAAGCAGGTAAAAACTTAAAAAAATGACAGGGTCGGTAGTGTCGAAAAAGTCAAAAATAGGGAAGGGTTGGGGATTGTCCCCAGACTTGCTACAAGGGGCCAGAGGGGCGGGCTGAATGAAAAATGTGTAAAATGAAGCACCGTGAAGGCATTGTGTGAAAATTGTGAAGGATTTTCCAAAGCGGGCAAAAATTGAAAAAAACGACAGGGCCGGTAGTGTCGAAAAAGTCAAAAATGGGAAAAGTGGGAGATTGTCCCAAAACTTGCTACAAGGGGCCAGAGGGGCGGGCTGAATGAAAAATGTGTAAAATCAAGCACCGTGAAGGCATTGTGTGAAAATTGTGAAGGATTTTCCAAAGTGGGCAAAAATTGAAAAAAATGACAGGGTCGGTAGTGTCGAAAAAGTCAAAAATAGGGAAGGGTGGGGGATTGTCCCTAAACTTGCTCCAAGGGGCCAGAGGGGCGGGCTGAATGAAAAATGTGTAAAATCAAGCACCGTGAAGGCATTGTGTGAAAATTGTGAAGGATTTTCCAAAGCGGGCAAAAATTGAAAAAAATGACAGGGCCGGTAGTGTCGAAAAAGTCAAAAATAGGGAAGGGTGGGGGATTGTCCCAAAACTTGCTCCAAGGGGCCAGAGGGGCGGGCTGAATGAAAAATGTGTAAAATCAAGCACCGTGAAGGCATTGTGTGAAAATTGTGAAGGATTTTACAAAGTGGGCAAAAATTGAAAAAAATGACAGGGCCGGTAGTGTCGAAAAAGTCAAAAATGGGAAGGGTGGGGGATTGTCCCTAAACTTGCTACAAGGGGCCAGAGGGGCGGGCTGAATGAAAAATGTGTAAAATCAAGCACCGTGAAGGCATTGTGTGAAAATTGTGAAGGATTTTCCAAAGTGGGCAAAAAATGAAAAAAACGACAGGGCCGGTAGTGTCGAAAAAGTCAAAAATGGGAAGGGTTGGGGATTGTCCCCAGACTTGCTACAAGGGGCCAGAGGGGCGGGCTGAATGAAAAATGTGTAAAATCAAGCACCGTGAAGGCATTGTGTGAAAATTGTGAAGGATTTTCCAAAGCGGGCAAAAATTGAAAAAAATGACAGGGTCGGTAGTGTCGAAAAAGTCAAAAATAGGGAAGGGTGGGGGATTGTCCCTAAACTTGCTCCAAGGGGCCAGAGGGGCGGGCTGAATGAAAAATGTGTAAAATCAAGCACCGTGAAGGCATTGTGTGAAAATTGTGAAGGATTTTCCAAAGCGGGCAAAAATTGAAAAAAATGACAGGGCCGGTAGTGTCGAAAAAGTCAAAAATAGGGAAGGGTGGGGGATTGTCCCAAAACTTGCTCCAAGGGGCCAGAGGGGCGGGCTGAATGAAAAATGTGTAAAATCAAGCACCGTGAAGGCATTGTGTGAAAATTGTGAAGGATTTTCCAAAAAGGGCAAAAATTGAAAAAAATGACAGGGCCGGTAGTGTCGAAAAAGTCAAAAATGGGAAGGGTTGGGGATTTTCCCAAAACTTGCTACAAGGGGCCAGAGGGGCGGGCTGAATGAAAAATGTGTAAAATCAAGCACCGTGAAGGCATTGTGTGAAAATTGTGAAGGATTTTCCAAAGCAGGTAAAAACTTTAAAAAATGACAGGGTCGGTAGTGTCGAAAAAGTCAAAAATAGGGAAGGGTTGGGGATTGTCCCCAGACTTGCTACAAGGGGCCAGAGGGGCGGGCTGAATGAAAAATGTGTAAAATGAAGCACCGTGAAGGCATTGTGTGAAAATTGTGAAGGATTTTCCAAAGCGGGCAAAAATTGAAAAAAACGACAGGGCCGGTAGTGTCGAAAAAGTCAAAAATGGGAAAAGTGGGAGATTGTCCCAAAACTTGCTACAAGGGGCCAGAGGGGCGGGCTGAATGAAAAATGTGTAAAATCAAGCACCGTGAAGGCATTGTGTGAAAATTGTGAAGGATTTTCCAAAAAGGGCAAAAATTGAAAAAAAAGACAGGGCCGGTAGTGTCGAAAAAGTCAAAAATGGGAAGGGTGGGGGATTGTCCCTAAACTTGCTACAAGGGGCCAGAGGGGCGGGCTGAATGAAAAATGTGTAAAATCAAGCACCGTGAAGGCATTGTGTGAAAATTGTGAAGGATTTTCCAAAGTGGGCAAAAAATGAAAAAAACGACAGGGCCGGTAGTGTCGAAAAAGTCAAAAATGGGAAGGGTTGGGGATTGTCCCCAGACTTGCTACAAGGGGCCAGAGGGGCGGGCTGAATGAAAAATGTGTAAAATCAAGCACCGTGAAGGCATTGTGTGAAAATTGTGAAGGATTTTCCAAAGCGGGCAAAAATTGAAAAAAATGACAGGGCCGGTAGTGTCGAAAAAGTCAAAAATAGGGACGGGTGGGGGATTGTCCCAAAACATGCTCCAAGGGGCCAGAGGGGCGGGCTGAATGAAAAATGTGTAAAATCAAGCACCGTGAAGGCATTGTGTGAAAATTGTGAAGGATTTTCCAAAGTGGGCAAAAATTGAAAAAAATGACAGGGTCGGTAGTGTCGAAAAAGTCAAAAATAGGGAAGGGTGGGGGATTGTCCCTAAACTTGCTCCAAGGGGCCAGAGGGGCGGGCTGAATGAAAAATGTGTAAAATCAAGCACCGTGACGGCATTGTGTGAAAATTGTGAAGGATTTTCCAAAGCGGGCAAAAAATGAAAAAAATGACAGGGCCGGTAGTGTCGAAAAAGTCAAAAATAGGGAAGGGTGGGGGATTGTCCCAAAACTTGCTCCAAGGGGCCAGAGGGGCGGGCTGAATGAAAAATGTGTAAAATCAAGCACCGTGAAGGCATTGTGTGAAAATTGTGAAGGATTTTCCAAAAAGGGCAAAAATTGAAAAAAATGACAGGGCCGGTAGTGTCGAAAAAGTCAAAAATGGGAAGGGTGGGGGATTGTCCCTAAACTTGCTACAAGGGGCCAGAGGGGCGGGCTGAATGAAAAATGTGTAAAATCAAGCACCGTGAAGGCATTGTGTGAAAATTGTGAAGGATTTTCCAAAGTGGGCAAAAATTGAAAAAAATGACAGGGTCGGTAGTGTCGAAAAAGTCAAAAATAGGGAAGGGTGGGGGATTGTCCCTAAACTTGCTCCAAGGGGCCAGAGGGGCGGGCTGAATGAAAAATGTGTAAAATCAAGCACCGTGAAGGCATTGTGTGAAAATTGTGAAGGATTTTCCAAAGCGGGCAAAAATTGAAAAAAATGACAGGGCCGGTAGTGTCGAAAAAGTCAAAAATAGGGAAGGGTGGGGGATTGTCCCAAAACTTGCTCCAAGGGGCCAGAGGTGCGGGCTGAATGAAAAATGTGTAAAATCAAGCACCGTGAAGGCATTGTGTGACAATTGTGAAGGATTTTCCAAAGCGGGAAAAAATTGAAAAAAACGACAGGGCCGGTAGTGTCGAAAAAGTCAAAAATGGGAAAAGTGGGAGATTGTCCCAAAACTTGCTACAAGGGGCCAGAGGGGCGGGCTGAATGAAAAATGTGTAAAATGAAGCACCGTGAAGGCATTGTGTGAAAATTGTGAAGGATTTTCCAAAGTGGGCAAAAATTGAAAAAAATGACAGGGTCGGTAGTGTCGAAAAAGTCAAAAATAGGGAAGGGTGGGGGATTGTCCCTAAACTTGCTCCAAGGGGCCAGAGGGGCGGGCTGAATGAAAAATGTGTAAAATCAAGCACCGTGAAGGCATTGTGTGAAAATTGTGAAGGATTTTCCAAAGCGGGCAAAAATTGAAAAAAATGACAGGGCCGGTAGTGTCGAAAAAGTCAAAAATAGGGACGGGTGGGGGATTGTCCCAAAACTTGCTCCAAGGGGCCAGAGGGGCGGGCTGAATGAAAAATGTGTAAAATCAAGCACCGTGAAGGCATTGTGTGAAAATTGTGAAGGATTTTCCAAAAAGGGCAAAAATTGAAAAAAAAGACAGGGCCGGTAGTGTCGAAAAAGTCAAAAATGGGAAGGGTGGGGGATTGTCCCTAAACTTGCTACAAGGGGCCAGAGGGGCGGGCTGAATGAAAAATGTGTAAAATCAAGCACCGTGAAGGCATTGTGTGAAAATTGTGAAGGATTTTCCAAAGTGGGCAAAAAATGAAAAAAACGACAGGGCCGGTAGTGTCGAAAAAGTCAAAAATGGGAAGGGTTGGGGATTGTCCCCAGACTTGCTACAAGGGGCCAGAGGGGCGGGCTGAATGAAAAATGTGTAAAATCAAGCACCGTGAAGGCATTGTGTGAAAATTGTGAAGGATTTTCCAAAGCGGGCAAAAATTGAAAAAAATGACAGGGCCGGTAGTGTCGAAAAAGTCAAAAATGGGAAGGGTGAGGGATTGTCCCTAAACTTGCTACAAGGGGCCAGAGGGGCGGGCTGAATGAAAAATGTGTAAAATCAAGCACCGTGAAGGCATTGTGTGAAAATTGTGAAGGATTTTCCAAAGTGGGCAAAAATTGAAAAAAATGACAGGGTCGGTAGTGTCGAAAAAGTCAAAAATAGGGAAGGGTGGGGGATTGTCCCTAAACTTGCTCCAAGGGGCCAGAGGGGCGGGCTGAATGAAAAATGTGTAAAATCAAGCACCGTGAAGGCATTGTGTGAAAATTGTGAAGGATTTTCCAAAAAGGGCAAAAATTGAAAAAAATGACAGGGCCGGTAGTGTCGAAAAAGTCAAAAATGGGAAGGGTGGGGGATTGTCCCTAAACTTGCTACAAGGGGCCAGAGGGGCGGGCTGAATGAAAAATGTGTAAAATCAAGCACCGTGAAGGCATTGTGTGAAAATTGTGAAGGATTTTCCAAAGCGGGCAAAAATTGAAAAAAAATGACAGGGCCGGTAGTGTCGAAAAAGTCAAAAATGGGAAGGGTTGGGGATTGTCCCCAGACTTGCTACAAGGGGCCAGAGGGGCAGGCTGAATGAAAAATGTGTAAAATCAAGCACCGTGAAGGCATTGTGTGAAAATTGTGAAGGATTTTCCAAAGTGGGCAAAAATTGAAAAAAATGACAGGGCCGGTAGTGTCGAAAAAGTCAAAAATGGGAAGGGTGAGGTATTGTTCCTAAACTTGCTACAAGGGGCCAGAGGGGCGGGCTGAATGAAAAATGTGTAAAATCAAGCACCGTGAAGGCATTGTGTGAAAATTGTGAAGGATTTTCAAAGCAGGCAAAAATTGAAAAAAATGACAGGGCCGGTAGTGTCGAAAAAGTCAAAAATAGGGAAGGGTGGGGGATTGTCCCCAAACTTGCTACAAGGGGCCAGAGGGGCGGGCTGAATGAAAAATGTGTAAAATCAAGCACCGTGAAGGCATTGTGTGAACATTGTGAAGGATTTTCCAAAGCGGGCAAAAATTGAAAAAAATGACAGGGTCGGTAGTGTCGAAAAAGTCAAAAATAGGGAAGGGTTGGGGATTGTCCCCAGACTTGCTACAAGGGGCCAGAGGGGCGGGCTGAATGAAAAATGTGTAAAATCAAGCACCGTGAAGGCATTGTGTGAAAATTGTGAAGGATTTTCCAAAGTGGGCAAAAATTGAAAAAAATGACAGGGCCGGTAGTGTCGAAAAAGTCAAAAATGGGAAGGGTGAGGGATTGTTCCTAAACTTGCTACAAAGGGCCAGAGGGGCGGGCTGAATGAAAAATGTGTAAAATCAAGCACCGTGAAGGCATTGTGTGAACATTGTGAAGGATTTTCCAAAGCGGGCAAAAATTGAAAAAAATGACAGGGTCGGTAGTGTCGAAAAAGTCAAAAATAGGAAGGGTGAGGGATTGTCCCTAAACTTGCTACAAGGGGCCAGAGGGGCGGGCTGAATGAAAAATGTGTAAAATCAAGCACCGTGAAGGCATTGTGTGAAAATTGTGAAGGATTTTCCAAAGTGGGCAAAAATTGAAAAAAATGACAGGCCGGTAGTGTCGAAAAAGTCAAAAATGGGAAAGGTGAGGGATTGTTCCAAAACTTGCTACAAGGGGCCAGAGGGGCGGGCTGAATGAAAAATGTGTAAAATCAAGCACCGTGAAGGCATTGTGTGAAAATTGTGAAGGATTTTCCAAAGTGGGCAAAAATTGAAAAAAATGACAGGGCCGGTAGTGTCGAAAAAGTCAAAAATGGGAAAGGTGAGGGATTGTTCCTAAACTTGCTACAAGGGGCCAGAGGGGCGGGCTGAATGAAAAATGTGTAAAATCAAGCACCGTGAAGGCATTGTGTGAAAATTGTGAAGGATTTTCCAAAGTGGGCAAAAATTGAAAAAAATGACAGGGCCGGTAGTGTCGAAAAAGTCAAAAATGGGAAGGGTGGGGGATTGTCCCAAAACTTGCTACAAGGGGCCAGAGGGGCGGGCTGAATGAAAAATGTGTAAAATCAAGCACCGTGAAGCCATTGTGTGAAAATTGTGAAGGATTTTCCAAAGTGGGCAAAAATTGAAAAAAATGACAGGGCCGGTAGTGTCGAAAAAGTCAAAAATGGGAAAGGTGAGGGATTGTTCCTAAACTTGCTACAAGGGGCCAGAGGGGCGGGCTGAATGAAAAATGTGTAAAATCAAGCACCGTGAAGGCATTGTGTGAAAATTGTGAAGGATTTTCCAAAGCGGGTAAAAATTGAAAAAAATGACAGGGCCCGTAGTGTTGAAAAAGTCAAAAATGGGAAAAGTGGGGGATTGTCCCAAAACTTGCTACAAGGGGCCAGAGGGGCGGGCTGAATGAAAAATGTGTAAAATCAAGCACCGTGAAGGCATTGTGTGAAAATTGTGAAGGATTTTCCAAAGCGGGCAAAAATTGAAAAAAATGACAGGGTCGATAGTGTCGAAAAAGTCAAAAATAGGGAAGGGTTGGGGATTGTCCCCAGACTTGCTACAAGGGGCCAGAGGGGCGGGCTGAATGAAAAATGTGTAAAATCAAGCACCGTGAAGGCATTGTGTGAAAATTGTGAAGGATTTTCCAAAGCGGGCAAAAATTGAAAAAAATGACAGGGTAGGTAGTGTCGAAAAAGTCAAAAATGGGAAGGGTGAGGGATTGTCCCTAAACTTGCTACAAGGGGCCAGAGGGGCGGGCTGAATGAAAAATGTGTAAAATCTAGCACCGTGAAGGCATTGTGTGAACATTGTGAAGGATTTTCCAAAGCGGGCAAAAATTGAAAAAAATGACAGGGCCGGTAGTGTCGAAAAAGTCAAAAATGGGAAGGGTGAGGGATTGTTCCTAAACTTGCTACAAGGGGCCAGAGGGGCGGGCTGAATGAAAAATGTGTAAAATCAAACACCGTGAAGGCATTGTGTGAAAATTGTGAAGGATTTCACAAAGCGGGCAAAAATTGAAAAAAATGACAGGGTCGGTAGTGTCGAAAAAGTCAAAAATAGGGAAGGGTTGGGGATTGTCCCCAGACTTGCTACAAAGGGCCAGAGGGGCGGGCTGAATGAAAAATGTGTAAAATCAAGCACCGTGAAGGCATTGTGTGAAAATTGTGAAGGATTTTCCAAAGTGGGCAAAAATTGAAAAAAATGACAGGGTCGGTAGTGTCGAAAAAGTCAAAAATGGGAAGGGTGAGGGATTGTCCCTAAACTTACTACAAGGGGCCAGAGGGGCAGACTGAATGAAAAATGTGTAAAATCAAGCACCGTGAAGGCATTGTGTGAAAATTGTGAAGGATTTTCCAAAGCGGGCAAAAATTGAAAAAAATGACAGGGCCTGTAGTGTCGAAAAAGTCAAAAATGGGAAAAGTGGGGGATTGTCCCAAAACTTGCTACAAGGGGCCAGAGGGGCGGGCTGAATGAAAAATGTGTAAAATCAAGCACCATGAAGGCATTGTGTGAAAATTGTGAAGGATTTTCCAAAGCGGGCAAAAATTGAAAAAAATGACAGGGCCCGTAGTGTTGAAAAAGTCAAAAATGGGAAAAGTGGGGGATTGTCCCAAAACTTGCTACAAGGGGCCAGAGGGGCGGGCTGAATGAAAAATGTGTAAAATCAAGCACCGTGAAGGCATTGTGTGAAAATTGTGAAGGATTTTCCAAAGCGGGCAAAAATTGAAAAAAATGACAGGCCGGTAGTGTCGAAAAAGTCAAAAATGGGAAAGGTGAGGGATTGTTCCTAAACTTGCTACAAGGGGCCAGAGGGGCGGGCTGAATGAAAAATGTGTAAAATCAAACACCGTGAAGGCATTGTGTGAAAATTGTGAAGGATATCACAAAGCGGGCAAAAATTGAAAAAAATGACAGGGTCGGTAGTGTCGAAAAAGTCAAAAATGGGAAGGGTGGGGGATTGTCCCAAAACTTGCTACAAGGGGCCAGAGGGGCGGGCTGAATGAAAAATGTGTAAAATCAAGCACCGTGAAGGCATTGTGTGAAAATTGTGAAGGATTTTCCAAAGTGGGCAAAAATTGAAAAAAATGACAGGGCCGGTAGTGTCGAAAAAGTCAAAAATGGGAAAAGTGGGAGATTGTCCCAAAACTTGCTACAAGGGGCCAGAGGGGCGGGCTGAATGAAAAATGTGTAAAATCAAGCACCGTGAAGGCATTGTGTGAAAATTGTGAAGGATTTTCCAAAGCGGGAAAAAATTGAAAAAAATGACAGGGCCGGTAATGTCGAAAAAGTCAAAAATAGGGAAGGGTGGGGGATTGTCCCCAAACTTGCTACAGGGGGCCAGAGGGGCGGGCTGAATGAAAAATGTGTAAAATCAAGCACCGTGAAGGCATTGTGTGAAAATTGTGAAGGATTTTCCAAACCGGGCAAAACTTTAAAAAAATGACAGGGTCGGTAGTGTCGAAAAAGTCAAAAATGGGAAAAGTGGGGGATTGTCCCAAAACGTGCTACAAGGGGCCAGAGGGGCGGGCTGAATGAAAAATGTGTAAAATCAAACACCGTGAAGGCATTGTGTGAAAATTGTGAAGGATTTTCCAAAGTGGGCAAAAATTGAAAAAAATGACAGGGCCGATAGTGTCGAAAAAGTCAAAAATGGGAAGGGTGAGGGATTGTTCCTAAACTTGCTACAAGGGGCCAGAGGGGCGGGCTGAATGAAAAATGTGTAAAATCAAGCACCGTGAAGGCATTGTGTGAAAATTGTGAAGGATTTTCCAAAGCGGGCAAAAATTGAAAAAAATGACAGGGCCGGTAGTGTCGAAAAAGTCAAAAATAGGGAAGGGTGGGGGATTGTCCCCAAAATTGCTACAAGGGGCCAGAGGGGCGGGCTGAATGAAAAATGTGTAAAATCAAGCACCGTGAAGGCATTGTGTGAAAATTGTGAAGGATTTTCCAAACCGGGCAAAAATTGAAAAAAATGACAGGGCCGGTAGTGTCGAAAAAGTCAAAAATGGGAAAAGTGGGGGATTGTCCCAAAACGTGCTACAAGGGGCCAGAGGGGCGGGCTGAATGAAAAATGTGTAAAATCAAGCACCGTGAAGGCATTGTGTGAAAATTGTGAAGGATTTTCCAAAGCGGGCAAAAATTGAAAAAAATGACAGGGCCGGTAGTGTCGAAAAAGTCAAAAATGGGAAAAGTGGGGGATTGTCCCAAAACTTGCTACAAGGGGCCAGAGGGGCGGGCTGAATGAAAAATGTGTAAAATCAAGCACCGTGAAGCCATTGTGTGAAAATTGTGAAGGATTTTCCAAAGCGGGCAAAAATTGAAAAAAATGACAGGGTCGGTAGTGTCGAAAAAGTCAAAAATAGGGAAGGGTTGGGGATTGTCCCCAGACTTGCTACAAAGGGCCAGAGGGGCGGGCTGAATGAAAAATGTGTAAAATCAAGCACCGTGAAGGCATTGTATGAAAATTGTGAAGGATTTTCCAAAGCGGGCAAAAATTGAAAAAAATGACAGGGTCGGTAGTGTCGAAAAAGTCAAAAATGGGAAGGGTGAGGGATTGTCCCTAAACTTGCTACAAGGGGCCAGAGGGGCGGGCTGAATGAAAAATGTGTAAAATCAAGCACCGTGAAGGCATTGTGTGAAAATTGTGAAGGATTTTCCAAAGTGGCAAAAATTGAAAAAATTGACAGGGCCGGTAGTGTCGAAAAAGTCAAAAATAGGAAGGGTGAGGGATTGTCCCTAAATTTGCTACAAGGGGCCAGAGGGGCGGGCTGAATGAAAAATGTGTAAAATCAAGCACCGTGAAGGCATTGTGTGAAAATTGTGAAGGATTTTCCAAAGTGGGCAAAAATTGAAAAAAATGACAGGGCCGGTAGTGTCGAAAAAGTCAAAAATGGGAAAGGTGAGGGATTGTTCCTAAACTTGCTACAAGGGGCCAGAGGGGCGGGCTGAATGAAAAATGTGTAAAATCAAGCACCGTGAAGGCATTGTGTGAAAATTGTGAAGGATTTTCCAAAGCGGGCAAAAATTGAAAAAAATGACAGGGCCGGTAATGTCGAAAAAGTCAAAAATAGGGAAGGGTGGGGGATTGTCCCCAAACTTGCTACAGGGGGCCAGAGGGGCGGGCTGAATGAAAAATGTGTAAAATCAAGCATCGTGAAGGAATTGTGTGAAAATTGTGAAGGATTTTCCAAAGCGGGCAAAAATTGAAAAAAATGACAGGGTCGGTAGTGTCGAAAAAGTCAAAAATGGGAAAAGTGGGGGATTGTCCCAAAACTTGCTACAAGGGGCCAGAGGGGCGGGCTGAATGAAAAATGTGTAAAATCAAGCACCGTGAAGGCATTGTGTGAAAATTGTGAAGGATTTTCCAAAGCGGGCAAAAATTGAAAAAAATGACAGGGCCGGTAGTGACGAAAAAGTCAAAAATGGGAAAAGTGGGGGATTGTCCCAAAACGTGCTACAAGGGGCCAGAGGGGCGGGCTGAATGAAAAATGTGTAAAATCAAACACCGTGAAGGCATTGTGTGAAAATTGTGAAGGATTTCACAAAGCGGGCAAAAATTGAAAAAAAATGACAGGGTCGGTAGTGTCGTAAAAGTCAAAAATAGGGAAGGGTTGGGGATTGTCCCCAGACTTGCTACAAAGGGCCAGAGGGGCGGGCTGAATGAAAAATGTGTAAAATCAAGCACCGTGAAGGCATTGTGTGAAAATTGTGAAGGATTTTCCAAAGCGGGCAAAAATTGAAAAAAATGACAGGGTCGGTAGTGTCGAAAAAGTCAAAAATGGGAAGGGTGAGGGATTGTCCCTAAAATTACTACAAGGGGCCAGAGGGGCGGGCTGAATGAAAAATGTGTAAAATCTAGCACCGTGAAGGCATTGTGTGAAAATTGTGAAGGATTTTCCAAAGTGGGCAAAAATTGAAAAAAATGACAGGGCCGGTAGTGTCGAAAAAGTCAAAAATGGGAAAAGTGGGGGATTGTCCCAAAACGTGCTACAAGGGGCCAGAGGGGCGGGCTGAATGAAAAATGTGTAAAATCAAGCACCGTGAAGGCATTGTGTGAAAATTGTGAAGGATTTTCCAAAGCGGGCAAAAATTGAAAAAAATGACAGGGTCGGTAGTGTCGAAAAAGTCAAAAATGGGAAGGGTGAGGGATTGTCCCTAAACTTGCTACAAGGGGCCAGAGGGGCGGGCTGAATGAAAAATGTGTAAAATCAAGCACCGTGAAGGCATTGTGTGAAAATTGTGAAGGATTTTCCAAAGCGGGCAAAAATTGAAAAAAATGACAGGGCCTGTAGTGTCGAAAAAGTCAAAAATGGGAAAAGTGGGGGATTGTCCCAAAACTTGCTACAAGGGGCCAGAGGGGCGGGCTGAATGAAAAATGTGTAAAATCAAGCACCATGAAGGCATTGTGTGAAAATTGTGAAGGATTTTCCAAAGCGGGCAAAAATTTTTAAAAATGACAGGGCCGGTAGTGTCGAAAAAGTCAAAAATGGGAAGGGTGGGGGATTGTCCCAAAACTTGCTACAAGGGGCCAGAGGGGCGGGCTGAATGAAAAATGTGTAAAATCAAGCACCGTGAAGGCATTGTGTGAAAATTGTGAAGGATTTTCCAAAGCGGGCAAAAATTGAAAAAAATGACAGGGTAGGTAGTGTCGAAAAAGTCAAAAATGGGAAGGGTGAGGGATTGTCCCTAAACTTGCTACAAGGGGCCAGAGGGGCGGGCTGAATGAAAAATGTGTAAAATCTAGCACCGTGAAGGCATTGTGTGAACATTGTGAAGGATTTTCCAAAGCGGGCAAAAATTGAAAAAAATGACAGGGCCGGTAGTGTCGAAAAAGTCAAAAATGGGAAGGGTGAGGGATTGTTCCTAAACTTGCTACAAGGGGCCAGAGGGGCGGGCTGAATGAAAAATGTGTAAAATCAAACACCGTGAAGGCATTGTGTGAAAATTGTGAAGGATTTCACAAAGCGGGCAAAAATTGAAAAAAATGACAGGGTCGGTAGTGTCGAAAAAGTCAAAAATGGGAAGGGTGGGGGATTGTCCCAAAACTTGCTACAAGGGGCCAGAGGGGCGGGCTGAATGAAAAATGTGTAAAATCAAGCACCGTGAAGGCATTGTGTGAAAATTGTGAAGGATTTTCCAAAGTGGGCAAAAATTGAAAAAAATGACAGGGCCGGTAGTGTCGAAAAAGTCAAAAATGGGAAAAGTGGGAGATTGTCCCAAAACTTGCTACAAGGGGCCAGAGGGGCGGGCTGAATGAAAAATGTGTAAAATCAAGCACCGTGAAGGCATTGTGTGAAAATTGTGAAGGATTTTCCAAAGCGGGCAAAAATTGAAAAAAATGACAGGGCCGGTAATGTCGAAAAAGTCAAAAATAGGGAAGGGTGGGGGATTGTCCCAAAACTTGCTACAGGGGGCCAGAGGGGCGGGCTGAATGAAAAATGTGTAAAATCAAGCACCGTGAAGGCATTGTGTGAAAATTGTGAAGGATTTTCCAAAGCGGGCAAAACTTTAAAAAAATGACAGGGTCGGTAGTGTCGAAAAAGTCAAAAATGGGAAAAGTGGGGGATTGTCCCAAAACGTGCTACAAGGGGCCAGAGGGGCGGGCTGAATGAAAAATGTGTAAAATCAAGCACTGTGAAGGCATTGTGTGAAAATTGTGAAGGATTTTCCAAAGTGGGCAAAAATTGAAAAAAATGACAGGGCCGATAGTGTCGAAAAAGTCAAAAATGGGAAGGGTGAGGGATTGTTCCTAAACTTGCTACAAGGGGCCAGAGGGGCGGGCTGAATGAAAAATGTGTAAAATCAAGCACCGTGAAGGCATTGTGTGAAAATTGTGAAGGATTTTCCAAAGCGGGCAAAAATTGAAAAAAATGACAGGGCCGGTAGTGTCGAAAAAGTCAAAAATAGGGAAGGGTGGGGGATTGTCCCCAAAATTGCTACAAGGGGCCAGAGGGGCGGGCTGAATGAAAAATGTGTAAAATCAAGCACCGTGAAGGCATTGTGTGAAAATTGTGAAGGATTTTCCAAACCGGGCAAAAATTGAAAAAAATGACAGGGCCGGTAGTGTCGAAAAAGTCAAAAATGGGAAAAGTGGGGGATTGTCCCAAAACGTGCTACAAGGGGCCAGAGGGGCGGGCTGAATGAAAAATGTGTAAAATCAAGCACCGTGAAGGCATTGTGTGAAAATTGTGAAGGATTTTCCAAAGCGGGCAAAAATTGAAAAAAATGACAGGGCCGGTAGTGTCGAAAAAGTCAAAAATGGGAAAAGTGGGGGATTGTCCCAAAACTTGCTACAAGGGGCCAGAGGGGCGGGCTGAATGAAAAATGTGTAAAATCAAGCACCGTGAAGCCATTGTGTGAAAATTGTGAAGGATTTTCCAAAGCGGGCAAAAATTGAAAAAAATGACAGGGTCGGTAGTGTCGAAAAAGTCAAAAATAGGGAAGGGTTGGGGATTGTCCCCAGACTTGCTACAAAGGGCCAGAGGGGCGGGCTGAATGAAAAATGTGTAAAATCAAGCACCGTGAAGGCATTGTATGAAAATTGTGAAGGATTTTCCAAAGCGGGCAAAAATTGAAAAAAATGACAGGGTCGGTAGTGTCGAAAAAGTCAAAAATAGGGAAGGGTGGGGGATTGTCCCTAAACTTGCTCCAAGGGGCCAGAGGGGCGGGCTGAATGAAAAATGTGTAAAATCAAGCACCGTGAAGGCATTGTGTGAAAATTGTGAAGGATTTTCCAAAGCAGGTAAAAACTTAAAAAAATGACAGGGTCGGTAGTGTCGAAAAAGTCAAAAATAGGGAAGGGTTGGGGATTGTCCCCAGACTTGCTACAAGGGGCCAGAGGGGCGGGCTGAATGAAAAATGTGTAAAATGAAGCACCGTGAAGGCATTGTGTGAAAATTGTGAAGGATTTTCCAAAGCGGGCAAAAATTGAAAAAAATGACAGGGTCGGTAGTGTCGAAAAAGTCAAAAATGGGAAGGGTGAGGGATTGTCCCTAAACTTGCTACAAGGGGCCAGAGGGGCGGGCTGAATGAAAAATGTGTAAAATCAAGCACCGTGAAGGCATTGTGTGAAAATTGTGAAGGATTTTCCAAAGCGGGCAAAACTTTAAAAAAATGACAGGGTCGGTAGTGTCGAAAAAGTCAAAAATGGGAAAAGTGGGGGATTGTCCCAAAACGTGCTACAAGGGGCCAGAGGGGCGGGCTGAATGAAAAATGTGTAAAATCAAGCACTGTGAAGGCATTGTGTGAAAATTGTGAAGGATTTTCCAAACCGGGCAAAAATTGAAAAAAATGACAGGGCCGGTAGTGTCGAAAAAGTCAAAAATGGGAAAAGTGGGGGATTGTCCCAAAACGTGCTACAAGGGGCCAGAGGGGCGGGCTGAATGAAAAATGTGTAAAATCAAACACCGTGAAGGCATTGTGTGAAAATTGTGAAGGATTTTCCAAAGTGGGCAAAAATTGAAAAAAATGACAGGGCCGATAGTGTCGAAAAAGTCAAAAATGGGAAGGGTGAGGGATTGTTCCTAAACTTGCTACAAGGGGCCAGAGGGGCGGGCTGAATGAAAAATGTGTAAAATCAAGCACCGTGAAGGCATTGTGTGAAAATTGTGAAGGATTTTCCAAAGCGGGCAAAAATTGAAAAAAATGACAGGGCCGGTAGTGTCGAAAAAGTCAAAAATGGGAAAAGTGGGGGATTGTCCCAAAACGTGCTACAAGGGGCCAGAGGGGCGGGCTGAATGAAAAATGTGTAAAATCAAGCACCGTGAAGGCATTGTGTGAAAATTGTGAAGGATTTTCCAAAGCGGGCAAAAATTGAAAAAAATGACAGGGCCGGTAGTGTCGAAAAAGTCAAAAATGGGAAAAGTGGGGGATTGTCCCAAAACTTGCTACAAGGGGCCAGAGGGGCGGGCTGAATGAAAAATGTGTAAAATCAAGCACCGTGAAGCCATTGTGTGAAAATTGTGAAGGATTTTCCAAAGCGGGCAAAAATTGAAAAAAATGACAGGGTCGGTAGTGTCGAAAAAGTCAAAAATAGGGAAGGGTTGGGGATTGTCCCCAGACTTGCTACAAAGGGCCAGAGGGGCGGGCTGAATGAAAAATGTGTAAAATCAAGCACCGTGAAGGCATTGTATGAAAATTGTGAAGGATTTTCCAAAGCGGGCAAAAATTGAAAAAAATGACAGGGTCGGTAGTGTCGAAAAAGTCAAAAATGGGAAGGGTGAGGGATTGTCCCTAAACTTGCTACAAGGGGCCAGAGGGGCGGGCTGAATGAAAAATGTGTAAAATCAAGCACCGTGAAGGCATTGTGTGAAAATTGTGAAGGATTTTCCAAAGCGGGCAAAAATTGAAAAAAATGACAGGGCCGGTAGTGTCGAAAAAGTCAAAAATGGGAAAGGTGAGGGATTGTTCCTAAACTTGCTACAAGGGGCCAGAGGGGCGGGCTGAATGAAAAATGTGTAAAATCAAGCACCGTGAAGGCATTGTGTGAAAATTGTGAAGGATTTTCCAAAGCGGGCAAAAATTGAAAAAAATGACAGGGCCGGTAATGTCGAAAAAGTCAAAAATAGGGAAGGGTGGGGGATTGTCCCCAAACTTGCTACAGGGGGCCAGAGGGGCGGGCTGAATGAAAAATGTGTAAAATCAAGCATCGTGAAGGAATTGTGTGAAAATTGTGAAGGATTTTCCAAAGCGGGCAAAAATTGAAAAAAATGACAGGGTCGGTAGTGTCGAAAAAGTCAAAAATGGGAAGGGTGAGGGATTGTCCCTAAAATTACTACAAGGGGCCAGAGGGGCGGGCTGAATGAAAAATGTGTAAAATCTAGCACCGTGAAGGCATTGTGTGAAAATTGTGAAGGATTTTCCAAAGTGGGCAAAAATTGAAAAAAATGACAGGGCCGGTAGTGTCGAAAAAGTCAAAAATGGGAAAAGTGGGGGATTGTCCCAAAACGTGCTACAAGGGGCCAGAGGGGCGGGCTGAATGAAAAATGTGTAAAATCAAGCACCGTGAAGGCATTGTGTGAAAATTGTGAAGGATTTTCCAAAGCGGGCAAAAATTGAAAAAAATGACAGGGTCGGTAGTGTCGAAAAAGTCAAAAATGGGAAAAGTGGGGGATTGTCCCAAAACTTGCTACAAGGGGCCAGAGGGGCGGGCTGAATGAAAAATGTGTAAAATCAAGCACCATGAAGGCATTGTGTGAAAATTGTGAAGGATTTTCCAAAGCGGGCAAAAAATTTTAAAAATGACACGGCCGGTAGTGTCGAAAAAGTCAAAAATGGGAAGGGTGGGGGATTGTCCCAAAACTTGCTACAAGGGGCCAGAGGGGCGGGCTGAATGAAAAATGTGTAAAATCAAGCACCGTGAAGGCATTGTGTGAAAATTGTGAAGGATTTTCCAAAGCGGGCAAAAATTGAAAAAAATGACAGGGTAGGTAGTGTCGAAAAAGTCAAAAATGGGAAGGGTGAGGGATTGTCCCTAAACTTGCTACAAGGGGCCAGAGGGGCGGGCTGAATGAAAAATGTGTAAAATCTAGCACCGTGAAGGCATTGTGTGAACATTGTGAAGGATTTTCCAAAGCGGGCAAAAATTGAAAAAAATGACAGGGCCGGTAGTGTCGAAAAAGTCAAAAATGGGAAGGGTGAGGGATTGTTCCTAAACTTGCTACAAGGGGCCAGAGGGGCGGGCTGAATGAAAAATGTGTAAAATCAAACACCGTGAAGGCATTGTGTGAAAATTGTGAAGGATTTCACAAAGCGGGCAAAAATTGAAAAAAATGACAGGGTCGGTAGTGTCGAAAAAGTCAAAAATGGGAAGGGTGGGGGATTGTCCCAAAACTTGCTACAAGGGGCCAGAGGGGCGGGCTGAATGAAAAATGTGTAAAATCAAGCACCGTGAAGGCATTGTGTGAAAATTGTGAAGGATTTTCCAAAGTGGGCAAAAATTGAAAAAAATGACAGGGCCGGTAGTGTCGAAAAAGTCAAAAATGGGAAAAGTGGGAGATTGTCCCAAAACTTGCTACAAGGGGCCAGAGGGGCGGGCTGAATGAAAAATGTGTAAAATCAAGCACCGTGAAGGCATTGTGTGAAAATTGTGAAGGATTTTCCAAAGCGGGCAAAAATTGAAAAAAATGACAGGGCCGGTAATGTCGAAAAAGTCAAAAATAGGGAAGGGTGGGGGATTGTCCCAAAACTTGCTACAGGGGGCCAGAGGGGCGGGCTGAATGAAAAATGTGTAAAATCAAGCACCGTGAAGGCATTGTGTGAAAATTGTGAAGGATTTTCCAAAGCGGGCAAAACTTTAAAAAAATGACAGGGTCGGTAGTGTCGAAAAAGTCAAAAATGGGAAAAGTGGGGGATTGTCCCAAAACGTGCTACAAGGGGCCAGAGGGGCGGGCTGAATGAAAAATGTGTAAAATCAAGCACTGTGAAGGCATTGTGTGAAAATTGTGAAGGATTTTCCAAAGTGGGCAAAAATTGAAAAAAATGACAGGGCCGATAGTGTCGAAAAAGTCAAAAATGGGAAGGGTGAGGGATTGTTCCTAAACTTGCTACAAGGGGCCAGAGGGGCGGGCTGAATGAAAAATGTGTAAAATCAAGCACCGTGAAGGCATTGTGTGAAAATTGTGAAGGATTTTCCAAAGCGGGCAAAAATTGAAAAAAATGACAGGGCCGGTAGTGTCGAAAAAGTCAAAAATAGGGAAGGGTGGGGGATTGTCCCCAAAATTGCTACAAGGGGCCAGAGGGGCGGGCTGAATGAAAAATGTGTAAAATCAAGCACCGTGAAGGCATTGTGTGAAAATTGTGAAGGATTTTCCAAACCGGGCAAAAATTGAAAAAAATGACAGGGCCGGTAGTGTCGAAAAAGTCAAAAATGGGAAAAGTGGGGGATTGTCCCAAAACGTGCTACAAGGGGCCAGAGGGGCGGGCTGAATGAAAAATGTGTAAAATCAAGCACCGTGAAGGCATTGTGTGAAAATTGTGAAGGATTTTCCAAAGCGGGCAAAAATTGAAAAAAATGACAGGGCCGGTAGTGTCGAAAAAGTCAAAAATGGGAAAAGTGGGGGATTGTCCCAAAACTTGCTACAAGGGGCCAGAGGGGCGGGCTGAATGAAAAATGTGTAAAATCAAGCACCGTGAAGCCATTGTGTGAAAATTGTGAAGGATTTTCCAAAGCGGGCAAAAATTGAAAAAAATGACAGGGTCGGTAGTGTCGAAAAAGTCAAAAATGGGAAGGGTGAGGGATTGTCCCTAAACTTGCTACAAGGGGCCAGAGGGGCGGGCTGAATGAAAAATGTGTAAAATCAAGCACCGTGAAGGCATTGTGTGAAAATTGTGAAGGATTTTCCAAAGCGGGCAAAACTTTAAAAAAATGACAGGGTCGGTAGTGTCGAAAAAGTCAAAAATGGGAAAAGTGGGGGATTGTCCCAAAACGTGCTACAAGGGGCCAGAGGGGCGGGCTGAATGAAAAATGTGTAAAATCAAGCACTGTGAAGGCATTGTGTGAAAATTGTGAAGGATTTTCCAAACCGGGCAAAAATTGAAAAAAATGACAGGGCCGGTAGTGTCGAAAAAGTCAAAAATGGGAAAAGTGGGGGATTGTCCCAAAACGTGCTACAAGGGGCCAGAGGGGCGGGCTGAATGAAAAATGTGTAAAATCAAACACCGTGAAGGCATTGTGTGAAAATTGTGAAGGATTTTCCAAAGTGGGCAAAAATTGAAAAAAATGACAGGGCCGATAGTGTCGAAAAAGTCAAAAATGGGAAGGGTGAGGGATTGTTCCTAAACTTGCTACAAGGGGCCAGAGGGGCGGGCTGAATGAAAAATGTGTAAAATCAAGCACCGTGAAGGCATTGTGTGAAAATTGTGAAGGATTTTCCAAAGCGGGCAAAAATTGAAAAAAATGACAGGGCCGGTAGTGTCGAAAAAGTCAAAAATGGGAAAAGTGGAGGATTGTCCCAAAACGTGCTACAAGGGGCCAGAGGGGCGGGCTGAATGAAAAATGTGTAAAATCAAGCACCGTGAAGGCATTGTGTGAAAATTGTGAAGGATTTTCCAAAGCGGGCAAAAATTGAAAAAAATGACAGGGCCGGTAGTGTCGAAAAAGTCAAAAATGGGAAAAGTGGGGGATTGTCCCAAAACTTGCTACAAGGGGCCAGAGGGGCGGGCTGAATGAAAAATGTGTAAAATCAAGCACCGTGAAGCCATTGTGTGAAAATTGTGAAGGATTTTCCAAAGCGGGCAAAAATTGAAAAAAATGACAGGGTCGGTAGTGTCGAAAAAGTCAAAAATAGGGAAGGGTTGGGGATTGTCCCCAGACTTGCTACAAAGGGCCAGAGGGGCGGGCTGAATGAAAAATGTGTAAAATCAAGCACCGTGAAGGCATTGTATGAAAATTGTGAAGGATTTTCCAAAGCGGGCAAAAATTGAAAAAAATGACAGGGTCGGTAGTGTCGAAAAAGTCAAAAATGGGAAGGGTGAGGGATTGTCCCTAAACTTGCTACAAGGGGCCAGAGGGGCGGGCTGAATGAAAAATGTGTAAAATCAAGCACCGTGAAGGCATTGTGTGAAAATTGTGAAGGATTTTCCAAAGTGGGCAAAAATTGAAAAAAATGACAGGGCCGGTAGTGTCGAAAAAGTCAAAAATGGGAAAGGTGAGGGATTGTTCCTAAACTTGCTACAAGGGGCCAGAGGGGCGGGCTGAATGAAAAATGTGTAAAATCAAGCACCGTGAAGGCATTGTGTGAAAATTGTGAAGGATTTTCCAAAGCGGGCAAAAATTGAAAAAAATGACAGGGCCGGTAATGTCGAAAAAGTCAAAAATAGGGAAGGGTGGGGGATTGTCCCCAAACTTGCTACAGGGGGCCAGAGGGGCGGGCTGAATGAAAAATGTGTAAAATCAAGCATCGTGAAGGAATTGTGTGAAAATTGTGAAGGATTTTCCAAAGCGGGCAAAAATTGAAAAAAATGACAGGGTCGGTAGTGTCGAAAAAGTCAAAAATGGGAAAAGTGGGGGATTGTCCCAAAACTTGCTACAAGGGGCCAGAGGGGCGGGCTGAATGAAAAATGTGTAAAATCAAGCACCGTGAAGGCATTGTGTGAAAATTGTGAAGGATTTTCCAAAGCGGGCAAAAATTGAAAAAAATGACAGGGCCGGTAGTGACGAAAAAGTCAAAAATGGGAAAAGTGGGGGATTGTCCCAAAACGTGCTACAAGGGGCCAGAGGGGCGGGCTGAATGAAAAATGTGTAAAATCAAACACCGTGAAGGCATTGTGTGAAAATTGTGAAGGATTTCACAAAGCGGGCAAAAATTGAAAAAAATGACAGGGTCGGTAGTGTCGTAAAAGTCAAAAATAGGGAAGGGTTGGGGATTGTCCCCAGACTTGCTACAAAGGGCCAGAGGGGCGGGCTGAATGAAAAATGTGTAAAATCAAGCACCGTGAAGGCATTGTGTGAAAATTGTGAAGGATTTTCCAAAGCGGGCAAAAATTGAAAAAAATGACAGGGTCGGTAGTGTCGAAAAAGTCAAAAATGGGAAGGGTGAGGGATTGTCCCTAAAATTACTACAAGGGGCCAGAGGGGCGGGCTGAATGAAAAATGTGTAAAATCTAGCACCGTGAAGGCATTGTGTGAAAATTGTGAAGGATTTTCCAAAGTGGGCAAAAATTGAAAAAAATGACAGGGCCGGTAGTGTCGAAAAAGTCAAAAATGGGAAAAGTGGGGGATTGTCCCAAAACGTGCTACAAGGGGCCAGAGGGGCGGGCTGAATGAAAAATGTGTAAAATCAAGCACCGTGAAGGCATTGTGTGAAAATTGTGAAGGATTTTCCAAAGCGGGCAAAAATTGAAAAAAATGACAGGGCCGGTAGTGTCGAAAAAGTCAAAAATGGGAAAAGTGGGGGATTGTCCCAAAACGTGCTACAAGGGGCCAGAGGGGCGGGCTGAATGAAAAATGTGTAAAATCAAGCACCGTGAAGGCATTGTGTGAAAATTGTGAAGGATTTTCCAAAGCGGGCAAAAATTGAAAAAAATGACAGGGTCGGTAGTGTCGAAAAAGTCAAAAATGGGAAGGGTGAGGGATTGTCCCTAAACTTGCTACAAGGGGCCAGAGGGGCGGGCTGAATGAAAAATGTGTAAAATCAAGCACCGTGAAGGCATTGTGTGAAAATTGTGAAGGATTTTCCAAAGCAGGCAAAAATTGAAAAAAATGACAGGGCCTGTAGTGTCGAAAAAGTCAAAAATGGGAAAAGTGGGGGATTGTCCCAAAACTTGCTACAAGGGGCCAGAGGGGCGGGCTGAATGAAAAATGTGTAAAATCTAGCACCGTCAAGGCATTGTGTGAAAATTGTGAAGGATTTTCCAAAGTGGGCAAAAATTGAAAAAAATGACAGGGCCGGTAGTGTCGAAAAAGTCAAAAATGGGAAGGGTGAGGGATTGTCCCTAAACGTGCTACAAGGGGCCAGAGGGGCGGGCTGAATGAAAAATGTGTAAAATCAAACACCGTGAAGGCATTGTGTGAAAATTGTGAAGGATTTTCCAAAGCGGGCAAAAATTGAAAAAAATGACAGGGTCGGTAGTGTCGAAAAAGTCAAAAATGGGAAGGGTGAGGGATTGTCCCTAAAATTACTACAAGGGGCCAGAGGGGCGGGCTGAATGAAAAATGTGTAAAATCTAGCACCGTGAAGGCATTGTGTGAAAATTGTGAAGGATTTTCCAAAGTGGGCAAAAATTGAAAAAAATGACAGGGCCGGTAGTGTCGAAAAAGTCAAAAATGGGAAAAGTGGGGGATTGTCCCAAAACGTGCTACAAGGGGCCAGAGGGGCGGGCTGAATGAAAAATGTGTAAAATCAAGCACCGTGAAGGCATTGTGTGAAAATTGTGAAGGATTTTCCAAAGCGGGCAAAAATTGAAAAAAATGACAGGGCCGGTAGTGTCGAAAAAGTCAAAAATGGGAAGGGTGGGGGATTGTCCCAAAACTTGCTACAAGGGGCCAGAGGGGCGGGCTGAATGAAAAATGTGTAAAATCAAGCACCGTGAAGGCATTGTGTGAAAATTGTGAAGGATTTTCCAAAGCGGGCAAAAATTGAAAAAAATGACAGGGTCGGTAGTGTCGAAAAAGTCAAAAATAGGGAAGGGTTGGGGATTGTCCCCAGACTTGCTACAAAGGGCCAGAGGGGCGGGCTGAATGAAAAATGTGTAAAATCAAGCACCGTGAAGGCATTGTGTGAAAATTGTGAAGGATTTTCCAAAGCGGGCAAAAATTGAAAAAAATGACAGGGTCGGTAGTGTCGAAAAAGTCAAAAATGGGAAGGGTGAGGGATTGTCCCTAAACTTGCTACAAGGGGCCAGAGGGGCGGGCTGAATGAAAAATGTGTAAAATCAAGCACCGTGAAGGCATTGTGTGAAAATTGTGAAGGATTTTCCAAAGTGGCAAAAATTGAAAAAATTGACAGGGCCGGTAGTGTCGAAAAAGTCAAAAATAGGAAGGGTGAGGGATTGTCCCTAAATTTGCTACAAGGGGCCAGAGGGGCGGGCTGAATGAAAAATGTGTAAAATCAAGCACCGTGAAGGCATTGTGTGAAAATTGTGAAGGATTTTCCAAAGTGGGCAAAAATTGAAAAAAATGACAGGGCCGGTAGTGTCGAAAAAGTCAAAAATGGGAAAGGTGAGGGATTGTTCCTAAACTTGCTACAAGGGGCCAGAGGGGCGGGCTGAATGAAAAATGTGTAAAATCAAGCACCGTGAAGGCATTGTGTGAAAATTGTGAAGGATTTTCCAAAGCGGGCAAAAATTGAAAAAAATGACAGGGCCGGTAATGTCGAAAAAGTCAAAAATAGGGAAGGGTGGGGGATTGTCCCCAAACTTGCTACAGGGGGCCAGAGGGGCGGGCTGAATGAAAAATGTGTAAAATCAAGCATCGTGAAGGAATTGTGTGAAAATTGTGAAGGATTTTCCAAAGCGGGCAAAAATTGAAAAAAATGACAGGGTCGGTAGTGTCGAAAAAGTCAAAAATGGGAAAAGTGGGGGATTGTCCCAAAACTTGCTACAAGGGGCCAGAGGGGCGGGCTGAATGAAAAATGTGTAAAATCAAGCACCGTGAAGGCATTGTGTGAAAATTGTGAAGGATTTTCCAAAGCGGGCAAAAATTGAAAAAAATGACAGGGCCGGTAGTGACGAAAAAGTCAAAAATGGGAAAAGTGGGGGATTGTCCCAAAACGTGCTACAAGGGGCCAGAGGGGCGGGCTGAATGAAAAATGTGTAAAATCAAACACCGTGAAGGCATTGTGTGAAAATTGTGAAGGATTTCACAAAGCGGGCAAAAATTGAAAAAAATGACAGGGTCGGTAGTGTCGTAAAAGTCAAAAATAGGGAAGGGTTGGGGATTGTCCCCAGACTTGCTACAAAGGGCCAGAGGGGCGGGCTGAATGAAAAATGTGTAAAATCAAGCACCGTGAAGGCATTGTGTGAAAATTGTGAAGGATTTTCCAAAGCGGGCAAAAATTGAAAAAAATGACAGGGTCGGTAGTGTCGAAAAAGTCAAAAATGGGAAGGGTGAGGGATTGTCCCTAAAATTACTACAAGGGGCCAGAGGGGCGGGCTGAATGAAAAATGTGTAAAATCTAGCACCGTGAAGGCATTGTGTGAAAATTGTGAAGGATTTTCCAAAGTGGGCAAAAATTGAAAAAAATGACAGGGCCGGTAGTGTCGAAAAAGTCAAAAATGGGAAAAGTGGGGGATTGTCCCAAAACGTGCTACAAGGGGCCAGAGGGGCGGGCTGAATGAAAAATGTGTAAAATCAAGCACCGTGAAGGCATTGTGTGAAAATTGTGAAGGATTTTCCAAAGCGGGCAAAAATTGAAAAAAATGACAGGGTCGGTAGTGTCGAAAAAGTCAAAAATGGGAAGGGTGAGGGATTGTCCCTAAACTTGCTACAAGGGGCCAGAGGGGCGGGCTGAATGAAAAATGTGTAAAATCAAGCACCGTGAAGGCATTGTGTGAAAATTGTGAAGGATTTTCCAAAGCGGGCAAAAATTGAAAAAAATGACAGGGCCTGTAGTGTCGAAAAAGTCAAAAATGGGAAAAGTGGGGGATTGTCCCAAAACTTGCTACAAGGGGCCAGAGGGGCGGGCTGAATGAAAAATGTGTAAAATCAAACACCGTGAAGGCATTGTGTGAAAATTGTGAAGGATTTTCCATAGTGGGCAAAAATTGAAAAAAATGACAGGGCCGGTAGTGTCGACAAAGTCAAAAATGGGAAGGGTGAGGGATTTTTCCCAAAACTTGCTACAAGGGGCCAGAGGGGCGGGCTGAATGAAAAATGTGTAAAATCAAGCACCGTGAAGGCATTGTGTGAAAATTGTGAAGGATTTTCCAAAGTGGGCAAAAATTGAAAAAAATGACAGGGCCGGTAGTGTCGAAAAAGTCAAAAATGGGAAGGGTGAGGGATTGTCCCTAAACTTGCTACAAGGGGCCAGAGGGGCGGGCTGAATGAAAAATGTGTAAAATCAAGCACCGTGAAGGCATTGTGTGAAAATTGTGAAGGATTTTCCAAAGCGGGCAAAAATTGAAAAAAATGACAGGGTCGGTAGTGTCGAAAAAGTCAAAAATGGGAAGGGTGAGGGATTGTCCCTAAACTTGCTACAAGGGGCCAGAGGGGCGGGCTGAATGAAAAATGTGTAAAATCAAGCACCGTGAAGGCATTGTGTGAAAATTGTGAAGGATTTTCCAAAGCGGGCAAAAATTGAAAAAAATGACAGGGCCTGTAGTGTCGAAAAAGTCAAAAATGGGAAAAGTGGGGGATTGTCCCAAAACTTGCTACAAGGGGCCAGAGGGGCGGGCTGAATGAAAAATGTGTAAAATCTAGCACCGTCAAGGCATTGTGTGAAAATTGTGAAGGATTTTCCAAAGTGGGCAAAAATTGAAAAAAATGACAGGGTGTCGAAAAAGTCAAAAATGGGAAGGGTGAGGGATTGTTCCTAAACGTGCTACAAGGGGCCAGAGGGGCGGGCTGAATGAAAAATGTGTAAAATCAAACACCGTGAAGGCATTGTGTGAAAATTGTGAAGGATTTCACAAAGCGGGCAAAAATTGAAAAAAATGACAGGGCCGGTAGTGTCGAAAAAGTCAAAAATAGGGAAGGGTGGGGGATTGTCCCTAAACTTGCTACAAGGGGCCAGAGGGGCGGGCTGAATGAAAAATGTGTAAAATCAAGCACCGTGAAGGCATTGTGTGAAAATTGTGAAGGATTTTCCAAAGTGGGCAAAAATTGAAAAAAATGACAGGGCCGGTAGTGTCGAAAAAGTCAAAAATGGGAAGGGTTGGGGATTGTCCCCAAAGTTGCTACAAGGGGCCAGAGGGGCGGGCTGAATGAAAAATGTGTAAAATCAAGCACCGTGAAGGCATTGTGTGAAAATTGTGAAGGATTTTCCAAAGCGGGCAAAAATTGAAAAAAATGACAGGGTCGGTAGTGTCGAAAAAGTCAAAAATGGGAAGGGTGAGGGATTGTCCCTAAACTTGCTACAAGGGGCCAGAGGGGCGGGCTGAATGAAAAATGTGTAAAATCAAGCACCGTGAAGCCATTGTGTGAAAATTGTGAAGGATTTTCCAAAGTGGGCAAAAATTGAAAAAAATGACAGGGCCGGTAGTGTCGAAAAAGTCAAAAATGGGAAGGGTGGGGGATTGTCCCAAAACTTGCTACAAGGGGCCAGAGGGGCGGGCTGAATGAAAAATGTGTAAAATCAAGCACCGTGAAGGCATTGTGTGAAAATTGTGAAGGATTTCACAAAGCGGGCAAAAATTGAAAAAAATGACAGGGTCGGTAGTGTCGAAAAAGTCAAAAATGGGAAGGGTGGGGGATTGTCCCAAAACTTGCTACAAGGGGCCAGAGGGGCGGGCTGAATGAAAAATGTGTAAAATCAAGCACCGTGAAGGCATTGTGTGAAAATTGTGAAGGATTTTCCAAAGTGGGCAAAAATTGAAAAAAATGACAGGGCCGGTAGTGTCGAAAAAGTCAAAAATGGGAAGGGTTGGGGATTGTCCCCAAACTTGCTACAAGGGGCCAGAGGGGCGGGCTGAATGAAAAATGTGTAAAATCAAGCACCGTGAAGGCATTGTGTGAAAATTGTGAAGGATTTTCCAAAGCGGGCAAAAATTGAAAAAAATGACAGGGTCGGTAGTGTCGAAAAAGTCAAAAATGGGAAAAGTGGGGGATTGTCCCAAAACTTGCTACAAGGGGCCAGAGGGGCGGGCTGAATGAAAAATGTGTAAAATCAAGCACCGTGAAGGCATTGTGTGAAAATTGTGAAGGATTTTCCAAAGCGGGCAAAAATTGAAAAAAATGACAGGGCCGGTAGTGTCGAAAAAGTCAAAAATGGGAAGGGTGAGGGATTGTCCCTAAACTTGCTACAAGGGGCCAGAGGGGCGGGCTGAATGAAAAATGTGTAAAATCTAGCACCGTGAAGGCATTGTGTGAAAATTATGAAGGATTTTCCAAAGTGGGCAAAAATTGAAAAAAATGACAGGGCCGGTAGTGTCGAAAAAGTCAAAAATGGGAAGGGTGAGGGATTGTTCCTAAACTTGCTACAAGGGGCCAGAGGGGCGGGCTGAATGAAAAATGTGTAAAATCAAACACCGTGAAGGCATTGTGTGAAAATTGTGAAGGATTTCACAAAGCGGGCAAAAATTGAAAAAAATGACAGGGTCGGTAGTGTCGAAAAAGTCAAAAATAGGGAAGGGTTGGGGATTGTCCCCAGACTTGCTACAAAGGGCCAGAGGGGCGGGCTGAATGAAAAATGTGTAAAATCAAGCACCGTGAAGGCATTGTGTGAAAATTGTGAAGGATTTTCCAAAGCGAGCAAAAATTTAAAAAAATGACAGGGTCGGTAGTGTCGAAAAAGTCAAAAATGGGAAAAGTGGGGGATTGTCCCAAAACTTGCTACAAGGGGCCAGAGGGGCGGGCTGAATGAAAAATGTGTAAAATCAAGCACCGTGAAGGCATTGTGTGAAAATTGTGAAGGATTTTCCAAAGCGGGCAAAAATTGAAAAAAGTGTCGAAAAAGTCAAAAATGGGAAGGGTGAGGGATTGTCCCTAAACTTGCTACAAGGGGCCAGAGGGGCGGGCTGAATGAAAAATGTGTAAAATCAAGCACCGTGAAGGCATTGTGTGAAAATTGTGAAGGATTTTCCAAAGCGGGCAAAAATTGAAAAAAATGACAGGGCCGGTAGTGTCGAAAAAGTCAAAAATGGGAAGGGTGAGGGATTGTTCCTAAACTTGCTACAAGGGGCCAGAGGGGCGGGCTGAATGAAAAATGTGTAAAATCAAACACCGTGAAGGCATTGTGTGAAAATTGTGAAGGATTTTCCATAGTGGGCAAAAATTGAAAAAAATGACAGGGCCGGTAGTGTCGACAAAGTCAAAAATGGGAAGGGTGAGGGATTTTTCCCAAAACTTGCTACAAGGGGCCAGAGGGGCGGGCTGAATGAAAAATGTGTAAAATCAAGCACCGTGAAGGCATTGTGTGAAAATTGTGAAGGATTTTCCAAAGTGGGCAAAAATTGAAAAAAATGACAGGGCCGGTAGTGTCGAAAAAGTCAAAAATGGGAAGGGTGAGGGATTGTCCCTAAACTTGCTACAAGGGGCCAGAGGGGCGGGCTGAATGAAAAATGTGTAAAATCAAGCACCGTGAAGGCATTGTGTGAAAATTGTGAAGGATTTTCCAAAGCGGGCAAAAATTTAAAAAAATGACAGGGCCGGTAGTGTCGAAAAAGTCAAAAATAGGGAAGGGTGAGGGATTGTCCCCAAACTTGCTACAAGGGGCCAGAGGGGCGGGCTGAATGAAAAATGTGTAAAATCAAGCACCGTGAAGGCATTGTGTGAAAATTGTGAAGGATTTTCCAAAGTGGGCAAAAATTGAAAAAAATGACAGGGCCGGTAGTGTCGAAAAAGTCAAAAATGGGAAGGGTGAGGGATTGTCCCTAAAGTTGCTACAAGGGGCCAGAGGGGCGGGCTGAATGAAAAATGTGTAAAATCAAGCACCGTGAAGGCATTGTGTGAAAATTGTGAAGGATTTTCCAAAGCGGGCAAAAATTGAAAAAAATGACAGGGTCGATAGTGTCGAAAAAGTCAAAAATAGGGAAGGGTTGGGGATTGTCCCCAGACTTGCTACAAGGGGCCAGAGGGGCGGGCTGAATGAAAAATGTGTAAAATCAAGCACCGTGAAGGCATTGTGTGAAAATTGTGAAGGATTTTCCAAAGCGGGCAAAAATTGAAAAAAATGACAGGGTCGGTAGTGTCGAAAAAGTCAAAAATGGGAAGGGTGAGGGATTGTTCCTAAACTTGCTACAAGGGGCCAGAGGGGCGGGCTGAATGAAAAATGTGTAAAATCAAGCACCGTGAAGGCATTGTGTGAAAATTGTGAAGGATTTTCCAAAGTGGGCAAAAATTGAAAAAAATGACAGGGCCGGTAGTGTCGAAAAAGTCAAAAATGGGAAGGGTGAGGGATTGTTCCTAAACTTGCTACAAGGGGCCAGAGGGGCGGGCTGAATGAAAAATGTGTAAAATCAAACACCGTGAAGGCATTGTGTGAAAATTGTGAAGGATTTCACAAAGCGGGCAAAAATTGAAAAAAATGACAGGGTCGGTAGTGTCGAAAAAGTCAAAAATAGGGAAGGGTTGGGGATTGTCCCCAGACTTGCTACAAGGGGCCAGAGGGGCGGGCTGAATGAAAAATGTGTAAAATCTAGCACTGTGAAGGCATTGTGTGAAAATTGTGAAGGATTTTCCAAAGTGGGCAAAAATTGAAAAAAATGACAGGGCCGGTAGTGTCGAAAAAGTCAAAAATGGGAAGGGTGAGGGATTGTTCCTAAACTTGCTACAAGGGGCCAGAGGGGCGGGCTGAATGAAAAATGTGTAAAATCAAACACCGTGAAGGCATTGTGTGAAAATTGTGAAGGATTTCACAAAGCGGGCAAAAATTGAAAAAAATGACAGGGCCGGTAGTGTCGAAAAAGTCAAAAATAGGGAAGGGTGGGGGATTGTCCCAAAATTTGCTACAAGGAGCCAGAGGGGCGGGCTGAATGAAAAATGTGTAAAATCAAGCACTGTGAAGGCATTGTGTGAAGGATTTTCCAAAGAGGACAAAAATTGAAAAAAAATGACAGGGCCGGTAGTGTCGAAAAAGTCAAAAATAGGAAGGGTGGGGGATTGTCCCAAAACTTGCTACAAGGGGCTATTTATTTGACTTCTTTTAATGGTGATCTATAACAAAGTGATTATTTTGCATTGATAAAAGAACAGGGTCTGATCATTGTATTGAACATATTCATGCAACAACACATGCAACACTGTACCCTAGATAAACATGGTGGTGGACAGGAATGGTGGGATTACAACACAACAATGACAACTTAATTTCAAAATGAAATGACAATACAATGTTCAGGGACACTGCACTTTGAAATTAAATATTTCATTGTCTACTCATCCCATATTTCCACAAATTAGCAATAAACAACAACATGAACAACATGAACATCACACTCCCTGGAATGTCAATGTGTTGCCTTCTTTGCATCATTTATTTGTCTAATTGTATTCCTTTGCAATATCATGGAGCAGGCGCCCCAATGGACCGTTATAGTGTTTTTTACCCGTCCATTCATTCCACTCAATCATAATCAGGTGATCTCTTAGTAGATCCTCAGTGCAAGTCTCCTGATGGTCTCCTTGCAACTTCTCCAGGCCCTCTCAATGTATTGAGTGTGGCAGCCTGTATCAGCATCGACATACTCCACACTGTGGTTGACTGTATAATGCTTGTATCCAAATTCAGGCAGAGCCTGACGGTAGGCCCGCCACTCAGTCAGTATTGTGGATCGAACATGGTGCAGAACCAGTGGGATCGACTCTCGTCTGGTCCGTCTTTCCACCAAGCAGAGAACAGGCATCGTCTTCTGTCCTCTGTGCTTCACACCCAGCATTCCAAACACCCACTTTTTCCGTGTCCCCCCATCAACCATTCTTCCACGTCCATACTGTCAAAACATTCAAATAGAACATATATTAGAAATGGTAGTTATTCACATGATGTGTGTGACTAATATATCATCATTTGACCATTAAACATAAAATTCAACTAATTTAAAATATTTAAATTAGTTATAAAAAATATTATATCCCTGTAGGTATGGATTCCCCCACCATTGTATCAGCAAATCCTTCCTCTTAGTGCAAATAGTTTTCTCATGACAATGTTTTCAAATTGGCTGCAGCATTAGTGAGCATTATGTGCCAGTCTCCTTACCTGTTATTCATACAGTGACAAAACCCAAATTTCCAGCTCCTCGTGGAAAATAAATTTGTCACAATGACCTATTGAGTCCACCATTTTGGATTTTCCATCATTTCAAATATTATTACAGATAAGGCAGTAAATATATAAAGAACAATCAAATAAATAAATACATTAATAGTATTAATTACTGCTGTAACGCTCCCGGTGTGAGTTGACGCAGGGCAGAGGACGGAGCAAAACCGTGGCGCAGCCGTTCCGCGCTGCTGATGGACCCAGTGGAAATCCCCAGTAATGCTTAGCTTTTATTATTTCATATTAATTATATATGTCATGTGGTGCAAACTATTTCTTACCTTGCTCTTTGTTGAGGACATACTCCCCCAAAACTCCTCAACATTAAAAGGTGGTGGGATCTTGGGGCATGGGGATGTCCATGAGTTGGTAGTCCAGGAACTCCTCACTCACTTTATCCTGTTCCTGTGGCCCATGGAATGGAAGTAGTTCCTGAAATCTAAAAAAAACACCAAGGAACCTGTTGAGGGTACCTCTAGTTGTGAAGCCAACATTTAGCTTTTCTCCTACCAGACAGAAAACAGAAAGAGATAAAGATAAGTAAGTCCATAAAACAATATCCCCGAAACAAAATCACATTTTATTCACTAAATGCATCAGGTTAGACACAAAGGAATTTGACAAGCAATCAGCATTTAAATGCAACACTAGACAGACATACAGCAGACCTGAAAACAGGTCATGGGTGAAAAAGGTGAGAAGGATACGACCCCTCTAGGGAGGTTAGGGGTTGAAATCATCAATCTGATGCATTTTGAGAGGAAATTCAAGCAGAACTACAACCCGACCCCGTATAAGCAGCAGAAGACGGACGGACGGAGGACAGTACAGTTTGATGAAAGTGCAAAGATTAAAAGAAACATGTTCAATGTAAATTTCTGCTTGAAAACCACATCTTTATCCCATTTATATGGAAATGGTTAAATACACACAGAAATACACACACACACACACACACACACACACACACACCAATACAACAGACAACTAGTTTACTAGTGCACAAGTGTGGATGTAGTAGTTGTTGGAAACTCCTGTACTTGCACAGGATTCACACTGACTGATAAATTCAACACCAGACTCTCAGCACATGCAGTGAATGTGTGTGTGTGTGTGTGTGTGTGTGTGTATTATCAAAACAGTCTACACTCAGATATGCAGAAACACTTCAAAGAATAGCAAACAACTTGTTTTTAGAATCTCTACAATATCAAACATCCCAACAACAAATGTTTTCAGAGTCATAAAAAAAACACAATGCACATTAACACCACACACACACACATACATTGGAGTAGTTCCCTTATGCAATGACTTTTCTCCTAGCAAACTCCTCCACAACATCTCTAAAGTCCAGGTCTCTGACAGGTTCAGACTCTATTTCCAGTAATGATAAAAGGACTTCAGGCTCATTTTTGATTCTCCCCAAATGAGAAAATGAGCTCTCCCCCTCACAGTTTGTCACCGGCAACGTGAGGAACATCCTTAAAGCCACATAAACATTAGGGAAGACTAACTGCACTGGCCAAACTTCAATCTGGTTTTCAGCATGTTTGAGGGTGACTTGTCTGTTTCAGCCAACATGAAGGATCGGAACTGCAGACACTTAAAACACGCTGTTCCGCCTACGGGACGGACCGGAAGTTGGGAGGTAGCCACAAGTTCTTCTGAATGTTTTAAACATCAACCCTTAAACATATATATTCATGCCATACATTGTTGGAAAGCTTAGATTGTCCTGATTCATTCAAGACCACTCACGACTTATATGGTTGCTCACAGCCGTAATAGTATTAGCGGTTAGCTCGGCTAGCCACTTAGCTAAAGTAAGAAAAGCTATAATGCTACATACCTTCAAAGTCTTCCCTTTATCCACAACGATCATCTTATGACTCAGGACTTTCTGTACAGCTCGCCAAGTATCCATTCTTGTGAAATATGAAATCCGTTTCCATAAAACCGGAATACTTTCCTCAATATGTCCATGTATTTAGTCCAACACGTAACGTAATAACACACATAACAAACCATATACTGTCCGTTTACGTCATTTCCTGACTCCTGCGTGCATCTGTGGGACACGTGACTGTTTCATACGACACCACACACACCAGCCAATCAGTGCTTAGGATGAGGCAGCACATGTCTCCAAAGCCAATGAGGACATGTGACCTACGACAAAGTGGGTGACGTGTATTAATCGTCTATCTATGGTATTAATGAGGTCTACTCACATAAAAAAAACACCAAGTGACGGAGGCCACTTGACCCCCCCCCCCCCCCCCCAAAAAAAATAAATAAATAATAATAATTCTCATCGGATCTGCATGATTCACGTAGGACATCTATTATGGTTTCAAAACGGCGAATTTCGCCGAAAGGTGAGTGATTTTCATGTCTGATACAGTGAGGGCACAGATTGGCTTTTCCATCACATCAGATATATCACCCAACTCATAACAACAGTCTTCCCAAAAAGTATTTGAGGTCAAAGACATTTATCTCCTAATTTGAGACTTAGTAGTATTACCTGATAGTTGGTTTTGTGGGTCTTGGTAGGCGATGTCGTGGATTTCTCGGCCCTGGAGTGCTGGCTTCATGAACCTTGCACACAGTTTTTGATGAATTTTGTCATCTGCAAATTTGTAGTTAATAAAAGACTTACATGAATTACTGAAAAGGGGACTTATCAGCCACTCAAAAATAAGCAGACATATTTGGCAGCAGAGTAGGCCAACCAGGGGTTAATTTGAGCCGGATCCTGCCGGAACAAGATCCGGCACCTCTCAATTTTGGCCTCCCTGTGTTCCGGTACTTATTTGGGCAGATCCGGTACCTCTCATAAAAAAAATAAAAAAAAACATATACAAAAATGTTTAAAATAAAATGATAATATGCATATATTAATTTACAGAAGAAATTTTTCATGTTGTTTATTAAGATTTAATGGTTGGCACACAGAAAAGCTGGGCCAACAAACCACGCCCCTGACACAGAAAAAAAAAAAACGTCTGAACTTTGCAGCATCTGAGGAGCAAGCATAGAGGAAAAAATGGTTACCATTTCAACGCAAACATGTCAAAAAGACAATTAAATTTACTGTATTTTTTCAAAAAGAAGGAAGAGTTGCATGACACTTCAAAACGAGACAGAAAAGCCTCCACAAGCGGCGACGAGGGCAGCTGCAGCGGTCATGTTGATGGTCAAAACCTTATATACAGTCTATGGTAGCGACTCACATCGGGTAGCGACAAGCTCTCCATGGTCGATGGTTGATAGAACGTGGTCCAGATCGATGGCGGCTAGAAAGCTCACGCTAACGCTCATTACCAAACTTCCGGGTCACGACCAATTAAATATTAAAATCAAATTCAGTCCTGTCGTCCGTTTTTCCATTTCGTATTTTTTTATTTGAGCCTAAAATTGAAATATAAAAAAACAGACATTTTTTCTTTTTTTGTGTTAGATTTAAAAACAAAAAACAAATTAATTTGTCACTTTTTCCTTTATTGATTTTTGATTTCCAATCGAAAATAGAAAGAACGAATGATACACGGATTATCAGTGTCTGTGATGCAGGTAAATCTACTTTTTATGACCTGCATTAGGGGTTTGACAAATTTGTCGTAATATAGTAAACAGCAAAAAATATCCTAATTCAATGTGTTGTTTCTCTTTTTGCAGACAGCTCAAACAAGAAGAAAGAGGTCATCACAATTTCACTTTGATAAAAGGTCTGCATCATTTTTTGTTCTCTTTACTAATATCACAGTGTCAGTAAGTATTCAAAGCTTCAGTCTTGTGGTTGTTTGTGGTTGCATTTCTGCTGTGCAGATTTCACTGCAGGTCTGCAACTCATTGCTATTGGACATAGTTTTTATGTTGTTGTTTATGCTATGAATGTCAACTCTGGCCACAGCCTTGCTTGGTAACACTGATTGACTCATAGGTGCATAAATGACATTTTCCCACCTTTTCTTCACTAGGGTATCATGAGGATCCAGTCTGTCTGTCTGCTGCTGGTGTTATTCTCTGCCACTGTGCTGTCTCTGGATTTGGACACCAAAGGTCGATACGAGAAGTTCATAAAACAGCATATCGATAAGCATATGATTGTTAACAAATGTGATGCTGAGATAAGGAAAAGGAAAATTTCCTGGTTCAACATTAACACAAAAAGACATGAGTGTAAGCAGAGTAACACATTCATCATGGCTAACATCCAAACAGTCAAATCTGTCTGTGTGGGTAAAGGAGAGCCATACAAAAAAAACATGACCAGAAGCACTGAATATTTTGACATTGTTTTCTGTAATCTGACGAACCAGGCAGCCAAATATCCGAAGTGTCATTACGATGGTAAAGCCTTGAAACACAGAATCATCATCAAATGTGAACAAGGCTTACCTGTACACTATCATGGAGACACACAGGTTATTTTGAGAATTGATTGATGTGTACTTCAGTTGCTTACAAAATAAAACTCATTGAATATGAATGTTTGTCTCTATTTTATTATACATTCACGTGCAATAATGCAATGAAATCATTTATAATGGGAATAGAATGAGTGGTCTATGTGCTTGTAAGCTCCAGAAAAACTAATAAATATGCCTTTAGGTGAGATTGTCCGTCATCTGCAGTTTCCAAAATCAAGAAATGGTGCAAAGTTGCTCCGAAAAATACTTAATTTTATCCACTCCCAAAACATCTGATTCTACAACTTTTTTGTAAATTTGATTGTTTGACAATTTAGTACATCTGCCAGGAGGGTTTGACGTTTAGGCTGCAACAACTCTCCTGCATAGTGCTGCAACATTGGAAACATCTCTGAGTCAGTCAACTACAGCATATACTGTACGTTAAAGTAGTTACACTAAACACAGATGCCAGTATGTTTTAGAGCTCTGTTAGAGGTATCTGCCTATGTTCATCTTCATTTTTAGAAAGAATATACAGTTTTATGAATATTTGGCCACAACAGCCAACAGCTATCGGATATTCAGATATTTATATTGTCTGTACTCAAATATATTTATATTATTTATATTTATATTCATATTCATATTCATATTCATATTCATATTCATATTCATATTCATATTCATATTCATATTCATATTTATATATGTATGATAGTCAGTCATGTCAGTCTTTCTAGTCTCACAGTACAAGTGTGCAAAAGTGATCTGGCTAACAGCCTGGGAAAGAAGCAAAGCCACATGCAGAAGTCAAAAGTTGTGGCTGACCATTTCTCATGACTGCTGCAGTGTTTTTCACAGGATGTAACACGTTAGACGTTGTTGTGGGCCAGGTGGTTACCATCAGTGATGCATGAAGTCACCTCTAAAGAAACTCTTTAGAGAGTTTTAACATGTCAAGCAAGTCCCTCTGGGTTCTGCTGCAGTCAAATAACTGAAGCAAAGAGCATGAGGAGTTTGCAACTGCAAAGTAAAGACGTTTAAAACATAGTTAAATTTGCTGTTCTTTATGCAAAAGAAAAGAAGTTGCATGATATTTCTAAATGAATCAACATGGCGTTAATGGCACATTGCAGTGGTACCAATAAAAAGGTGATAGTAGTAGTAGTTCTTGCTAAGTAATAAGATTGGGCACAAAATTAATAATGTTAACTAAAATATTAAATAAGCTTTCATCATACTGGATCACAGTAATTAAACTATGTACTTAACTGAAATATATATAAATCTATGTCAGTTTGCTCTTCACATCAACACAAGACTTGTTACAGGGTTTTCTCTGCCCATCTGACTCAAAGGCAGACTGCCTTTATAGTCTAGGTCATTGCATTTGTTGAAAACTCAGATCAGTGATATTTACAGAACAAAAAAGTCAGAGCTCAGCAGTGTGGGCAGTGCAGCACCCAGACAGTCTACAGCGTGTTATCCTTCACAGAGGTAGCAATAATAATAATTAACAAACAAATCAATAAATAATTACCTTTGCAAGATAAATGTGATATTGTGAGACTGTGGGCCTACATAGACTGATATCGACTGCTCTGCTGCTGTGGTTGCTGTGGCTGACTTGTGGGTAAAGTGGCATTGTCTTTGCAAGAAAAAAGAGTTAGTGTTTTTCCTCTATTTTCTAGTTTCTCTCTTCTTCTAATTTCTTTTAAACTTCTTGTCTCATTTTTAATCTTGGAATAACAGATCCACCATTTCACTTCTTCCACTTCACCAAGTCAAATGACATAGGCACTCAGGATTATAGGATTTTTTAAATTTAACCCTACTTTATAGTTGGGGCTATGTTGAGCAACCAGGATAGTCTGAGAATTGAAAAGTTTGATTTACTTTATTTTGTATAGGCTTGTTTAAAAATGCAGATTCTCACCTGAGTGAAAACCCTAACAAGTGCAGAAAGCAAGCAAGACACACTGGCCAGGGAGGATGGGCAGTTCTTGTGACAGAATAAAGTCCCCCATGAGTTTTGTCCCCTCATTCTCAATGATAAAAATACACAGATACCTGAAAGATGGAGCGAATTAGTGATCGTCTTGAACAGGCTCAAATGTAGTCAAAGTTAACCAACAACTGAGTAACAGTAAGACGCTTTCACTCTGCTATACTCCATGTCTGTATGAAAGGGGAAGCCCACCCTGCTGCGGTAAAACAGAAGAGAAACTCAGTGCAACACTAAATGGTGGTAAAATGCAGCAGAGAGGGTAACAGTTGAAGTTAAACAAGTGCACCTAAATTAAGTAAATAACAAACTTCGTAACTGTGTTTGATTGCTGAGTTCCTTTCCTCTCCTCACTGTGGGTGTTGCTGAGTGCTCCACACACACGGAGCTCAGTAGAGTACTTGCACACACTTTGCACAGAATCATTTTTAACAGCATACATGATCAAAACTATCACACTGTATAGCCTTGCATGAGTAGGAGCTCTGTGTTCAAACCCCATACTGCAGGCTGCAGCACTGATCACTCAGTCTCACATCTTTTAATGTGGGCCTGCCACTACTATAGTTGTGATCTCCATTAACTTGACATACCAGGTGGTTTAAGAGGCAGATTTATTCATGCCACTGATTGGTCCGAACCATCTGTGGTATGGATATATGCACATAGCTTAAAGCCTGATAAAATGGATTCTTGCATGATCTTACTAATCCAGCTTCCTCACATAGTAAGATCTGCATCGCTTTCTGGCATCTCCGATATTGTGACTGTGCGTTAGCACATTGAATGTAGATTTGTGATTCAGACAGATTCAGAAAACAATATTTTTCATCAGACACATGATTTGCCATTGCATTGCACAAGGATTAGGTTGTTGTTTTTTTAAAGTTAAGATGTTTTCTTACAAAAATGTGTATATAGGTAGCACCACTCTATATATCAGCAAGATGTACAAGAAGGGAAGAGTTAGTCTAAAGTCAACGTTTTACCTCACTTATGAAGTCAATACCTTGAACATCATCATTCATAACAATTTAATCTTATAAAAGATAAAGCATAATAAGCATGGAAATGTAATTAGCTATTATAGCTCTGTGGCCAAAGCATCTGATCCTCCACACAGCAGCAGAGTTTCTCTGGTTAAGCTTTCCTGGTCCAGAAAGTGAACTGTGACCTTTTGTCTAGTGATACAAATGGCACGAGTGTGTCATTAGTTATTTATTTTATAAAGCAATCACCAGTAAAATCTACTCACACCTGCTCACCTCTTCTAACGTAGCGTCCTTCTCTCCTTCTTCTCAGACCACAGTGTGACCCCTGTGGTTTAAAGGTGCTAGAAAAACTTCCATCCTGTTTGTTAAATCAACAAACCCTCTGCTTCCCACCAGAAGATGGCAGCAGTGTATAAACAGAGAGGATTATCATATACAGTATAGAGTAGATAGAAGGTAGCACAAGTTTTAAAAACATATTTCAGCAGTGAGAGATTCAGTAAAACTACTGGGAGCAAGTTTGACACAGACTGTCCCCTCACAACCATCCTGGCAGAGCCCAGGTAGAGCTGGGTGATAAGACCACAATTTCATATCCCGATATAGGTAATACCCCCCCCCCCAAAACCTCCACCTGTTGGGGTGGATTAAATTAAATTAGACCTACACTTCTTGGTTCTTGGTTATTCACCTGGTTCACTAGTCGCTTGTCTCACCTTAAACTAAAAATGGCCTTGTCAACCAGTATACTTGCCCTTTAGACCCTGAGAGTGAGCAGTCAAAATTCCTGCAACCACAAGGGGTCTCATGTCAGAAAACAGAAAACGCACAGTGTTGTTTTAAGAATCTAAACAAGCAGATGCTGTCTTTTTCTGGTGGTTTCTCATGTGGTCCAGTTTATTTTGGCCACTGAGAATACTGTCATTCTTCTGTCGGTTCAGACAAAACAACCACAATAAAACAGTTTGAAAAGAAAGGTGTCAATGCAAGGAAGTCTGATGTGGTTCGTGTTGGTGACAGTCCAAAGCAGATCAACCACACTTTTGCTTAAAAGGGTTAGGGTTAATTGGTTACCATGGTGACCAAACTGAATACCGAGGTACATTGGACTGAACGTGGGTATTTCCTTCCAATTCTCAAGAAATAGAAAAAAAAGGTTTGTGCTTCATACATGCAGCCATTTTCTTAATGAAATGTGTTCCACTTAACAAGTAAAGTCGTTTTTTAATTTAAAAGCCCAAATGAAAACATAGGGCACTGAAACAGCTCAACATGTATTACATGAAAACCATAAATTTGGTTCAGATATTCTACTAACTCTGGTGATCCCCTAACTTTTCATTTGACACCACCAGCATCACCACTGTTATGTGATGAATTGGCATAAAATTTGACACTCATGGATCCCAAAGTTTCACTTGGTCCTGACATGAGTTTATGACCAAATACCCAATGTTAGTATGTAAGCATGCTAAATCAAATTGTGGTTAAATTAAACCTGTTTAATCTCTGCATACTAACAACTGTGTCAACAAAACTGTCCAGTGAATGTGTTACCTGTCAGTCCAACTCCAAACACCAAAGGGGACTGAATTCCAGGTCTTTCCATGATCTTTGCAACACATTATATAGTTTATAACAGGTAAAAAAAAAACGAGATAAAGGAAAAAAAAGTTCAATGAAGAGACTGCCCATTGTTGTTACGAAAAAGAAATAAAATAGGCCAATTGTTTGGAAATGTTCTCTTCTAGTCAGACTGCAAAACCTCAAATGTCATAAAGTTGCATGTGAACAGTGTGACAGGAAATGTACTTTGACACCTCTGATAACTGAGTGGAGGCATCAAACAGTCGGACAACCCTCAATCACGCCCGCATTTTCACTCACTGAAAAGATTTGAACAAGAGATAACGTCAAGATGATCCTTTTATAGATTACGCTGTTTCTTCTCCATCAAGGATGTAAGTCATATCATACTCCAACTGAACATTTAACTATTTGACTATTTTGTGGGGAAACAAGGTTTATTTTGTGATAATTCAGTATCATGTGGTAAGGAAATCACAGCCATTCTTCTCTTTACAATTGGTATGTAATGTGAATTCAAAACAACTTTGTTATTGCAGATTTACATAAATAAATGTGAGTATATAATTGCAGGGTTCCTTCTTTTGAACAAGGGTCTCCTTCCTCATGATTTGATGTAAACTATACCACAGCCGTGAGCACTCTGACCATTTTGAGGACAATCCAATAATTTAAAGCAGTGTATTATTGTGCAGTCTCTCTTTTTTCCGTTCTTGGTCTCATAACACTTTGTTCACATATACAACTATGTTTTGACTTTTCCCTATTTTCACACTTTTGTAATTTACAGAATTGTGTTGACAGACTCCAACCCAGTTCAACCAGGAGACCCTGTGACTCTAGTATTGAGTCTTCTGTGACTCTGAACACAAAACGTGTCCAGGACAACACAATGTTCACTGGTTTAGGGCCAGATTAGATAGACCTCATCCAGACATAATTTACACTGAAGAAAATAGTCATGATTGTTGACA
Source organism: Scomber japonicus (assembly GCF_027409825.1). Taxonomy (NCBI): domain Eukaryota; kingdom Metazoa; phylum Chordata; class Actinopteri; order Scombriformes; family Scombridae; genus Scomber; species Scomber japonicus. Next base: position 23,801,491 of record NC_070585.1, on the reverse strand, counting down.
GCAGATGTGACACTTCCTCAATTTACTGTTTTTTTATGTTATAATCCAGCTGCTGTCATGCAAGAATTGCTCAGAAAAATATGCAGGTATGGAATTTAAACTCATCAAAAAAGTTGCAGGAATTATGCTTTTTCAATTATATTTGTCACCTCATAAAATGCATCATACATTTCCTCAGAGAGATGAGGATCCATGGATTTATTTTGCTGTCATCTTTACCATGATCAGACCTCGCAATGGTGGAGCGAGGGATACTAAAGGGTCTACGCTCCTATCAAGGCTGTCAAGGCTAGTTGATGTTATTCTGTGTAAAGAGAACATAGTTTTTTGTGATGTGATGTCAATGGTATATTTTACTCTAAATGGGACTATAATATAGAAATTGAAGAAGACTTGAAATGGCTATTGAAACCATAATCTGACCCTGCTATTTTATGCCTGCATGCTGACATGCATACAGATGTTCCTGTTGCACTGTGGCTGCTGTCTGGTGAGAGTGAACCGGCACTGCCCAACCTGCAAAAATATGTGCTAATCAGCTACCCAAACCTGCCAAACTAAACACTGATAGACCCAGTGAGCTATGGCCGGGAAGCAGTGCGCTGTGGCTGGGGACCAACAGGATGAGTCCAGGCCGCACTGTGGTTTTGTTTTGAAATGTGTGCTTATTACCACCTTTGGACTACCAACAAAAAACTCCAAAAAGGTTCAATTATGTTTTGCTCTTGCTCTGGAGATTGTTTTCTGCTGCTTTGTTGAGGAAATAATGTTCTAACTGTGTGCTTGGGAGTGGGTGACTGGTGTGTTGTTTATGACATTCCAGTCAAAATCAGTCTAAAGGCCTTATATACACAACTGCCAAAGTTGGGTAATCTTATTTTTATCTCAGAATATCTCAGAAAAAAGAACTGCCTGGAGAAAACTTATGTCTGAACAAGAACAACAACTTCATGAAGGCATTCTATTCCTTGAAAACAACAAACAAAGCCATATTGAGCAGAGTACCGACAAAATCTGAGGTAAGCCTTTGACTGACCACAAAGGGTGTTTACTCGGGATAGGCATGAGGCCCAACAGGATATGTAATGGGGTTAGAGGTGCAAGAGAGGAAGAACTACAAGAAGCAAATTTGATTATTCACACTTTGACTTTGCATTTGAAGTTAACTGCATGCACCTTTACATTTGTTTCTTTTTTTGTATTGTTTTTCTAACATTTGTTTCCTGCTCTGTCCCAGAGTTTAACTTCGAAATCATTACAAAGAAAATGTAAGCAACACCTTCCAAAACGATATGGTTGTCTGCTCATATTTATTTGCCCCATTGAATTTCATTTTAGAGATGAGTCTGCATTTCCAGATCACAGCAGTAAACTTGGTGAGTTCAGTGTTGTTATTAAAATGATGCAAATGATGGCCAAGAGTCTACAGCCACAAAAGAAACTCAGTGAGGCCGTGACACCCAGAAGGTTAGAAACATCAACAGTATTGGATAAATTGACATTTTGACCTGATGATGGCATCAGAGGAAAAGCCGAAGTTCACAATGGCTGTAAATAACATGCAGGACAGTTCAGGACATTTCACTCTAAATCATATAAGTTTTGTTGTTGTTGTTGAGACGATATTATCACTGCTTGTGTTTCCTGCCTTTGCCCATCACTTGATCTTCATTCTTTCATCAAATCCCAGAAAAGGAGTTTGCTGCTCTGTGCTGAGTGGTACAGGTATTACATCTAACCTGCAGCCTAATTTTGCTTGTTCCTTGTCCTGCGTCTCTTCTTTTATCCTCTCGAATTGTTTGTCTGATTCTGACTTCAGGTTGATGACTGTACCTGGGCCATTAGAAGTGAGTGGATGATGTTTTACTCGTATCTGCTGTTGTTTCCGGAGTCGGCCTTTAGGTCCACTTTCCAAATGAGCAAACTCACTACCATTACCCAAAACTAGTTCAGTCTGGACAAAGTTGCAATTTAATCCAGAACAAAATTTAGCCTAACCTTGGCTGATTTTGAGGGACACATCGTTATCATTCACCTCACCTGCCAAACATAAGTTAGCCAGGTTGTTGCTGAATGTAGGAGCTCTGGTTGATGAAGTAAAATAATTTATTCAAAACTATCCAATACAAAAAAAAGAGAGGTTGACATGATTGATTTTCAGTGATCATAATGAAGAGTGGGAAAACAAAATGTCACTACCTCATCTGACCCCAAGCATGAGCAAACATTTTCAACAATGAATGCAGTGAGGAACTCATACCACAGCAGGCGCCTTAATCAACACTTGCAGCAGTGTCTGTGCTGACCACAGTATCTTCTCAAGTTCAGGAACTTAAACAACAAATGTGTTACTTCCCCCAATAATACAGAGATGCCATTCACGTAGGGAACTGTGGGGGTTTTGCAAAGAACCATCATCATGTATTGCACCCTTACAGGACCTTCGATGCACTGTGTAAAAGCATTTTGGATGAGTGCAAATAACCAAAGCCACATGCAGTAGCTACACTGACAAAAGGTGTGGTGGCCCGTTTCTTTGCCTTTGAACAAAGGCAGCAAAGGCTGTTTAGTCAGAATATACGTGACTATGGTTATCAACAGGATGTGTAGTGAGGTTAGAGCTGCGGGGGGCAGGGGGATTCAAGCGCCTCAGCAGGTGCATTTTAGTTTAACAAGTTGTGTGCTTATTTTAGTATTTATCAGCCTGTCTATGGGTTTATTTATATTACAAACTGGGTCTAAAAGCTCTGTTATAAGGATTTACAGGGAAAAAAGAGCAAATACATTTTTTAGACAGGCCACAGTACATCAGTCCCTAACTGAGACACAATGAAGGTTTGCATTAAGATTATGATGAATTGAATATTATAGTCAGGAAGCACAGTCCAATTACTTGGTCATGCAAATATAACTGTATATGTGAGTACAACTGTGTGCACACAAGAACACATACTTAAAAGTTTACTAGAACCTTTTTTTACTTTAGCTAATTGCTTGGGGGGGGGGCATGCACTCTCACACACACATATGCCAGTATGCATGCACTAAACATCACACTACTTGTAAAGAAAAAGAAAAACAGGTGCGTAATGAGTCAGCCCGGTCCACAACATACATTTCTTTAGTGTTTCTATTTGCAGGACATCAAGTGCTTCATTTCCTTGAACTGCATGTTGCACCATTGGTCTGTAAATATATTGAGCTGGAAGAGATCTATTTTAAATCAATATAAAAAAGGCATTAATAGGCATAAATACTTGAGGCTCTGTGTCATGTATTAATAACAACAATAGTAATAATTATAATAATAATAAAATAACTTAAATGATAGTGATAGTGATTTTTCAGATGAACATTTAAAAATAAATGTACTACATATTTTGTATGGTAAAGCCACACAAACAGATAAAAAGGAATGCATCTTGCAAAAGTGAGTGATGAGAAAATAGTCAAAGAGAGAGTAGGAGGTTCACAGCTCACACCCCTCCACTTAACACAAGCAACTACCAAAGAAAAAGAAACCACTCAAAGACTGACAACGCATGCCTGTATATGAACCTTGGTAAGAAAGAAAGAAAGAAAAACCCATTTGAATTGAGACCTCATGTTGACAGCCCAACCACAAGCATGCTCAACTTTCCATGCATCATCTGTTTGAAGTGTGTGCATGCACGTGTATATATAAAAAAGAGAGAGTGAAGGTCTGTTGTGTGTCTCATTTCATACCCAGTTTTGATTTTAATTATATTTTAATCAAATTCCATCTCCTGTTTCTTTAACTGTGTTATGCATATGGAATCAGACAAAAGACTGTAAGTGAAATGATTCAACTTCATAGTAAATGATTTGATTTTTGCATTTTTGTACTGTCAAGTGTTCCTGTTATTTTGTCCATAACAGGGACTCACAATCCATTTACATGTTATTTTATTACTAATCACTTTGCATCTTTTGGTTACAAGTAAAAAGCTTCTCATGGTCTCTCAGTGATAAAGAAAGTCTTAGGTTTTTCATTTGTGGAGCTTCTCCCCAGTCCAAAAAACCTTTATGTGAAATGAATCTGAAACTCTGAATTGCACATAGTGTTAATATAGTGGACTATGTTACAGCTCTCCCCCACTCTGCCTGTACTCTCCCTTCTGACGCCTTCTGATAATGCTTGACAGACAGAGTGGGTGTCCTCATCGCTGCATGGCTTTTTCCCCTCCTGGGCTATTTAAAATGGCTCCACTGGCTTCCTTGTTAATTTAATGTCCACATATTTAACAGACCCCCATTACTGACTAAGTAGTACAGACAACAAAAACCAAACACTCAGCTTGGGAGCACAAGTGTTTTCTCGTAAGCTTTATCGTCTCCTGTTCTGGTTTTTCACCAACAGATGGCAGTGAAGTTCAAAGAGAGCAGATTGTTTTTTCCAATGTCACAAAATATAAATACTAAACATAGAAGGCCACAAAAACCAGACAGGTGTAGATTAAAGGGGAACTCCTTGATTCCACGCCTGTTTAAAAGTCTTTGAAGAATACTACTGCACATGTGAAAAAAGTTGTACAAAGCAAAGTATGATCAGTTTCCTGCTTGATGTCACATGAGGCAATTTTAAGGTTATGATTGAAGAAAATTGAAAATAGTCTGGAGGTGTTGGGTTAGACGGAAGTGAGCTCACCAGACCTCCGTAGCTTGCTCCTCATCTCTGCTTGAGCCTCTACAAGCATAACACACCTGAATCTCCAACCAAATGCTTAGTGGTCAAGTTGCATTGTGGGAAATGTAGGTTGCAGGTTTTGACAAGGAAGAAGAATGTGATGCAATGCTAAATCAGTGGAGTACTCTTAATGATAACACTAAAAATAGTAAGAATAAATTCTTCACATGAAAGAAGACATAAAATTAACATAAAAACATGTTAAAATAAACTTAAATGTAACCTTAGATGGAAAAATTACAGCAGCAGAACATTTTTTTTACAAAGCTCTTATTCTGAATTAAACAAGAATTCCTGTTTGTCTGGAGATTTTTTTTAATTAACAAAACACTTCAAATCCTACGAGAAGCTCCCACCTGCAAGTAACATTAACCTATCATTGCTGCTCCTGATCTACATGAACGAAAAAGAAAAAAAAAAAGAATCAAAATGAATGTTACAAAATCAAACTAATCACACCATAACATGAAACTTATCACGTTATAATGTGAAAGTCAAAGTTGGTCTCAAGCTGAGGTAGACTCCCGCTGATGTACTCCTACACTTTCTCTGTATAGCAGAAAAATCACATCAGAGAGAGGGTAGGTGCTATAATGTGCGCCCCTCTCCACACACACCAGATGGACCATTTCATGATGCCGTCGTATACAGAGAAAGTGTAGGAGTACATCACGGGGAGACCACCTCTGCTTGAGACCAACTATGACTTTCATGAATGCATAGATAGATATTCATGTTACAGTGTGATTAGATGTTCAGCTCTGATGCTTTCTCTTTTTTGGGGTGTAATTGGACAAAGATTGCATCCCCTATTTTCGTTCAACTGTTGCTGAGAACAGGGTATTGAATACAACTTCTCCCATTGGTACTATCTGGAACGGTTGTGGAGGTGAGACAGAAGCACAGAACCAAAGAGCAGTTTAAAAAAATCTTTATTATATAGTTTACAATGTAACTAAAGGTTATATGGCAGAATGCATAGGGGGGACAGGCAAGGCTCAGGATCACTTAAGACAGAATTGGCAGCAGGTAAGGCAATGCCAGTAGCGCTCACAGATGAGGTTGACCAAGCTGGAGTCTCTGGGTTCTCCTGACAGGATCGAAGCTAGAGGACACCACACAGCCACAGCCAGATAGGAACAGGCCATACTCAAAGTCAGGAACAGAAGGCTGGTGCATCTACCGGGGTAGACACAAGGAGAGGAGGTCAAAAGCAAGCATGGTCGAAACCAGGGAATCAGTCCCTGAAACAGTGCTGGAAGGTCTGACATGAAGCATATGCAAGTGATGATCTGGCAAGGAGTGAATGAACAACAGAGGCCTGTACTACGAAGCTGGATTAACCTATCCAGGATCTCTCTCCGTTACCTGGGTTGACTTAACCAGATCTTCGCAGTCCAGGATAAGCGGTACTACGAAGCTGGTTATCAACTCGGTAAATCAACCCAGGGTTTTCCAATCTGGATCTCTGCGCGTTCACATAAAGGGGAGGTGTTTGCAGCGTCTGACCAATCACAAACATGCAGAAACCCTGCAGAGCAGCCTACTTTACCATGGAGGAGCAGACAATTATTCTTCAACAATATGAAGAATTCAATCACATCATCCAGGCCAAAAGCAACACTGTTGCTGCAGCAAAAGCCAGGAAGGAATGCTGGCAGAAAATTGCCGACTCTGTTAATGTGTAAATTCACAAGATCATACAAAATTAATTTATCAGACAATATAAACGGACAGCACTCTGATCACACAATGCCACTTTATTACGGCACAGACGTTTGGGGCAGATCGCTTCCTCAGTGCCCTTCCTTTCATAAGAGACATTAAGTTAGTTTAATATTCAACATTCAAAATACAAACCTATTATGCGCTTCAACCATTTGAGTGAATGATTTCAAACCAACTGTATAACATACAGAATAATATCTCTCATGTGCCTCAAGGATTATTTTACAAATATATATTTTCGTCAATTTTTTACAATTACAATAAATAAATACAGTTATTATGCTCCCTGACACTTTGATCTCAGGATGTCAAACCTACAGAATAATATCCCCCACGTGCCTCAATGATTATTTTTTAAATATATATTTTGGCCAATTAAAAAATTGCATCTATCCCTAAAAGCTCATTCTCTCCTAAGCACTCCTCTCGCGATCCTCGCACCAATGTTGACAGGATCTTTTAAGAATGGGCAGGTCATTTTCTAAGAGAACTGATTGGTCAGGAGGTGGTGCTTTGATACTCATTGATCTCTTATCCAGAACATAACCTGCTCCGGAGCAGGTTAGCCGTTCAGCATAAGTTACCATGGTGATTTACCCCGGTAAGAAGTGAACCAGCTTCGTAGTACGGAAAACCCAGGGTTAACCCTGAAGTTACCTCGATAAGAGAAACTCCAGCTTCGTAGTACAGGCCTCTGGAGTAGATAGATATATACTTTATTGTCCCCGAAGGGAAATTTGTCTTGGGCTCTAAGTGCCGAGACAACTGCCACCATAGTTAAAAGAACAAAGAATGTAAAAGTAAAGTTGCACATTAAATGATATAACGCTACCTGTTGCCTCAATAAATATAATAAGTACACATATTGCACATTCCCACAAATTTCTGTACAAGGCAACAGTAAGGGGATTACACCAATCCTAGCAGTATCAACATGACAGCAATGCATACCTCACCCAGTTTACAAAGTCTTATTATTCTAATGGAAGTAGGGATAAATTCATATTTAAATCTGTTAAACTTGCATCTGGGGGTTCTGTAACATTTACCAGATGGTAACAGTTGGTCTTCTGGATTGAGGATGTGGGCAGAATCAGAAGAAGCTCTCTGTGCCAGTCTGAGGACAGACTCTTCATATATGGACTGCAGAGAGGACTTTTCAGTCTTCCCTATCACTTTCATTGCTGTCTGGACCAGACTATTAACTTTAGATTTTACCTGAAAAGAGAGATTGCCATACCACGCTGACATGCCAAACCTGATGAGACTTTCCAACACAGCCTGATAAAAGAAAAACATAAGCTTCTGGTCAACCCCAAAGACCCTGAGTCTGCGTAAGAAGTATAGTCTTTGCTGAAGACGAGAACATAACATATCAACATGAATTCCCAGTTAAACAGACTATCCAAGGGAACGCTGAGATATCTATAAGAACTGATATATAACAGTATATATATACTGGCTAGATTACAGACGAGGTGCAGCTGAGAGTCCAGGTGAACAGAGTTAACTGATGAGGTGGGTGTGGCTGATTAGCAGGAGTGGAGCAGGGGTGTGGTGAATGGAAATTTACCAGCAGCAGGAGGGTAACAGAGCAGACTGTGACACTATCCATGTAATACCAGACAGATATATTATACAAGATGCCCTGATTCAATTATATTCCCCACCATAACTGTGTTTGTATATGTGTGTTATATTGTATGTGATACAAAGCGATAGTTGGCTGCCGAGATAATTGGAGTTGCATCTAGGTAACTTATTGCCAGTTTGGCTCATACTTTGCATGACTCCTGTGTCACAGTGTTTATTCTCTGTGATAATGTGTGGAAATGAGCAGATACTTTGCAATGAAAATGGCTTTACTATGTGTGTAACAGAAAAGTGGATAATTCTTGAACTTGCTTAATGCTGTTTTCACCTTCTACAATCAGAAGCTTGCAGAGCAGAGGTGTCCGTTCCAACTAAGCAGGAGCACACAAGGCTTGATTCATTTGCTCAACTGATCTCAGTCTTCACACAGTTGTTTGGTTGAATCGCATGCTCTTGATTGGTTGGAAAGAAAACCTGCAGGCATCACAGTTCTTGTGGTCCCAAAGTGGTATATCAGTAACCTCTGTGGTTCATACATGTATTGTACAGTTAGAATTTTTGGTGGGTGCACTTTAGCTTCAGTGAAGCCACAGTCTACACACATAGCTGATGTAAAGCCTTAATGCAGAACTATATATAAATCTCAAGACTACAGTATTTTAATCATATCATCATATTTTAATCAGGATGACTGAAATGCTTGATTTGATGATTGAATACTTTACTTATTACTACATCCCCATATTTAACAGGCCAGCAACAAAAAAGAAGCACAACTAAAATGTTAAAAGCTAAACTCAAAAATTGGTCAGATCCTCAGAAACATTTAATTTAAAAATTAAAGAAGCAAAAATAAAGCCCAGTCTCCTTAAGAAGTATGTTCATATTGAACTATTTTGCAGTACCTCATTTCCATCAAACTCTTTTATCCAGTGCCAATGCAGGACGTGGTGTGTAGATCATGTGAAATTATGGAGCTTAATGGTACAAATATTGTGTTTTATTTTACCCATACTGTTGTCATGCACAAATATTGTAGAAATAATACTTAACCTTATGATGATGATAATAAACACAAACATTGATTTTACTGGTTGTTGGTTTTGTAATATGGAGCAATCTGCAGAGAATGATGTTATGTTCCTCACAATGAAAGTATTGTTTAAACATAAAACAGCATACTGTATTTGTTGTGATTTCTGTAGGCGTTCCATTGTAAGGAACCCACCATGAAAACCAAACCTGAGAATTTTGCTGGTGTTGTTTCATATGTATAAGTTGGAAAGTTTTGGTTGACAGATTTCCACTGGGGTAGTGTAGTGAAACGCCACCATAATGAACCGCCAATCAGATTGTTGTGAAAATGTTCCCTCCCATTTCAACTGATCACATTAAAGTGAAGCATCTTATAATACTGTCTCAACTGACGGCTGTCTCCTCTGGTAAAACAAGAAAATGCTGATCATAGTTCCTATACTGCTCCTGCTCAAAATTGGGCGTAAGTATATGTAGAGCTCAGATTAACTCTGGATACATTTCTCTTGCATTATTATTGAGGAGGTATATGAACATAAAGTATATGTGTTGTTAATCCTTGCTCTGATTTTTTTTTCCAGGATGCACCGTCGATCACATCTTTGCAATAAAGACTGTTGATGTTGGACAAAATGTGACTCTGACATGTAGCCGCCAGAAATCCTCGCAATCAACCTTATTTTGGATCAGGCTTGTTTCTGGAACTTTTCCTGAAATTTTAGGTGGAGCATATAACTTTGATTATGATGTTGTTGATCAATATAATCATCATATTACAGCGAAACAAGGGCCTGGAACATTTGTTCTGCATATTACTGAAACGCAGTTAAGTGATACTGCAGTCTACTACTGTATAGAAGTGAGAAATACCCGTATGACATTTTTGAGTGGAACATTTCTCAGAGTCAAAGGTAAATACAGAAATAAACAGCAACAAAATTGTGATGTGTTAAGAACTGTAAAGTTATGTGGATATGAAATATCATTTATAACACCAGTTTTACATTTAAATTGGTACGTTTCCTTAATTAACATGTAAGTTGGACTTCAATCTTTGTTTTAAGCATGACAAAGATTCTTGTCTTTTGTTTACACATAAATAATAGTAACTCGAATACCCACCACCTTATAATGCATCCTAATGAAAATGACAAATATATTTATAATTTGTGTTTTCAATTCTCCAGGACCAGAACCTGATATCACAGCCATCACTCAGGACATTCAATCTGATCCAGTCAGTTCTGGAGACTCTGTGACTCTCCAGTGTTCAGTGCTCTCTGAGTCTGAGAGTAAAAGGTGTCCCGAACACAAAGTGTTCTGGTTCAGAGCTGGATCAAATGAATCTCATCACAGTTTAATTTTCGCTCATGGAAACAGTGCTGATGAATGTGAAAAGAGTCCTGAGGCTCGTTCACCAAAGAAATGCGTCTACAGCTTCTCTAAGAACGTCAGCTCCTCTGATGCTGGGACTTATTACTGTGCTGTGGCCACATGTGGGGAGATATTATTTGGAAATAGAACAAAACTGGACAGTAAAGGTGAATCAATACTTTATAATATATACAATTATAGTCTATATAATGGTTTCTAAACTGTCCTTTGCATGTGTTTTATTATGATCAACTCAGAGAAACATTTGTTCTACTTCATATGAGCTGATCGAATACCATTTATTGGTGTTTCTTAACATTATTTTATTTAATTATTTTTGTTTTTTTTATAAAGCTCCAGTTATCATCAGGAGTGATTCACAGAAGGCCAACATGATTATCTACCTGCTGTGTGCTGCTTTGGCCATAAATCTGGTTGTAACAGCCATTCTCACATACTGCATCAAGAGGAAATCTTGTGATTGTTGTAACGGTAAGAAAAAATTACTCAAACATGAATCTATCAAACCATATTTAGTAACAGCTATATCATCTTTAGATTCATATTAGTGCTGTGTGTTAGCATTAGTCATATTACCAAACTGTTATTATTATTTTATAATACAGCTGCTGTTGTTCTGCAAACCACTACTGGAACAGCCAGTGGTGATCAGCAAAGTCAACAGGTAAGAAAACTAAAGACAGCATGTCTTGTGTCTATTTGCCCGTCCTTACACTGACTTCCCATCTCACAATATTTTGGGATTTATTTCCTCAGAGAAATGAGGACTCGGTGGTGTATTCTACAGCAATCTTTAGGAACACAGCTGCTAAAACAGGGAGAAGGAATGTACACGCTATGGAGGAAAAGTGTGTCTACAGTAATATCAGGACTTAGCGGATGGATTCATTCACACACCATATTTTTTAATTGTGTCTAATAAAGTTTTTGTCAACCACATGATATGAAAATAATGTTTCATCTGCTCTGACACATGCCTTTCACCTCTGCACATAATGCTTTTTAAAGTTTTGGGTGATCTTAAAGATGTCTTGTGTATCATTCTGTTTGTAACATTGTTTGCTATCTTTGAAAATGATTACTTCAAAAATGAAAATGAATCATCACAATGTTAAAATGATATTTAATAGTTCAACATTTTGAATAGCCTTTAACATGCCATATTTTTCAAATCGTGTTTAATGTTTCAAGCTTGTGACGGCACCCAAACTGTTTTTTAAACGATTCATCTTTTAAAAAATCGCTGAGGAGAGTTTCCTATTTACCTGTTTTGTCTGATGTGCATTTTTAACATCTCATGTGACCCTCAGTGCAATGCCATGCAAATTGATGTTTCTGTACCTGTTTTAAATAAGTACAAATGCATCATTAAGTTTGAATTTTAAGAGAAAAGCAGTTGAGATGATTTATTTTTCTTAAGAACTGAATATTTCTCAACATTTGAGAGCTCTCTGTCTGGATATCTGCTGGATACAACACCTTTCAGAAAATACACATTGTGACTGATACTGATACTCATAATATGCTTTGCTCTCTAACACAAGCTACGTTACAGACCTCTGCAGAGAGTTAAGGAGCAGTGTAAAGTTCCTGCTCTGCATATAGAGAGGGGTTTTACTCGTTGTGGTAATCTGATCTAACAGCAGAGTACACACACGCAGTGTACTCGCTCCTCTTTTTATTCCCTCTCTTCACTTTTGCTGTGGAGAAATCCAGCGCTGCATAGTTCACTGCCTCTGCTTTACCATCCTGCAGAAAATATATTTGTGTCATTGAAAGCAGCAGATGTGTGATATTACTGAAGAAAATCTGCATTCAATATGTGAACAGTATGCAGGTAGAAACAATATAAACAAGTGACTTATTAAAATGATCTGCTGCACTTGTTCATTTACTTTATTATTTCTGGCTCTTTATAATGTTCAGATAGTATTTGCAGCATATGTTTTGTACATTGCACTAGAAAGCTGAACACACTTATTTAGAAACATTCCTAATATTTCTCAGTGATCTGTTTTGCATTTGCACCTCTTGACTTCATACCTTTCTATCATATAGTAATAAACATTACATAACTTAAAATGCATTTATTGTACTTTAGTTTGTGCCTTTGAGAAACATTGGCAAAATCTTACTTCACCTGGCCATATCATGATCACTAGGCATAGCCACAACACACTGCTACATGTTTATCAGAAGCATAATTACCAGATCATTTGCTTGGTCAGCTGTTGTCTTGTCATGTCCAAGAGTGTGAGAAGTTCCTGTTACTCCTGTTAAAAAAAGCAAAACTTTCAGTGTTGAGAAGGTTTGCTGATTACATATCAGTGTGTTTTGAGAATAGTTATAGAGAGCTGCAATGTTTAATTATGGTTAGGTTGGGGAATAAAGGCTTAATGGGATGAGGGGTGTGGGTTGAGGAACGTGGGATGGAGGGTTATGGGGATGAGATAATGAAGGGAGGGAGGAGGGTTGATAACGGATGAATGGTAGAATGTAAATGAGATGACAGTGGCTGATAGTGGGAGGGTAAGATGGGAGTAAAGACTCAGGGTGGTGGAGCTATCCATTGGCTGAAAGAACTTCACACAAAGATAATAAGTTGAACATGTTTGGCCTTACAGCTGAAGGTCAAGAGCATAGCAAAGTGGTATGTGCACTTCCAGAGAGCGTAGAAAAGATGCTGATAACAGGGTGGCCTGGAGATGGCATGATCAATTGTGGTGTACTGCATAAAAAAGTCCACACTGGGAATCAGGTTATTGATTCTAAAGACAGTTGGCTGTGGGGGGGTGAAAGGTCAATAAAGAACCTTTTTTTATTGAGTACACTGAAATCCTGAAAAATGGGAAAGGAGGGCTGAAAATGGGCTGAACATAAGTGCTTTTTTTTTTTAGTTTGTCAACTGTGACAGGGTTGGACAAGGCTGCAGTTGAGTGAAAGAGAGCAACAAAGATGTGGCAGTACAGCTCAGAATCCAATGTTCCAAGATAAATGCCCTGGTTGTATGATTGAGATTGAGAGTCAATGACAAGAAGTTAATGAACTCTGACCTGCAGTAGGGGACAGTGTAACAGATGATGTCATGATAAGAATGAAAAGGCCACAGTCACAGCCACAGTAAGATCGTTGGATCAAGCTGTCAAAATTAGGCCCTATGTTTCAGTCTTATGTTCCCTCGATGATTTTCCACCAAATTAGGCACTATGTTCCCTCGGGCCTACATTCCCACAGCACAGGTATGGCCATTCCCTAATACACATAACGTATTGTTGCCCCCCCCCCCCCCCCCCTTAACCGTAACCCCCTTCCTCCCTAGTCATATGTCGGGCTGTGGGAACATAGACACGCTCCTGTCATAGCTGGTATCAAGGTGAACGCAGCAGAGGTGGCTGAAAAAGATGGGACAGCAAAAGCAAGAGAAAGAGAGGAGGAAGTGATGCTGGCATGGAGGGATGTATGTAAAGGTGTAGTTAGTGGAGCTTGAGAAAAAATTGGTGGATGGCTCTGGGGCAGAGAGCCTGCTCTGATGTAGAAGCAACCTAGCCCTCAGAAAGGGCTGAAGAAGCTGAAGTACATGAAGGAGACAGTGCTCATGCAGCCAAATTACATGCTGCGACATCAACGCGGACACAGTGACAAGAACCTGGAAGTGTTTTTATTTTTAATATGTTACAGAGAATTTGTTTGTCAATGGTTAAGTCATCAGTAGAGAAAGTGCGAAGGAGTCCAGGATGTCTTATGCTGAAAATGTCAAAGTCAAATCAAAGTAATATCAATACATCCTTCTAATGCTATCACAATTCTGAGGAAACTGTCCGCCTCTTGTTTTCATACTCAATGCATGGAATTTGCCTATTGGTTTGTTATTCTACAAACAAGGAAACATATTTACCCATCTGCAGGTTTAGGGACTCAGACAGTCATACCTTGGGTGCCACAGTAATTCTGCACCACAATTATCAAAGTGACTCCTGCTTTCCCCACAGACCACAGACAGTTGCCTTCACTGACTCAAGCAAAGAGAAAGTGTGTCTCTCTTTAGTGCTGCCTTTACTGTGACTTAAAGGCCCATGCTTAACCCTAAAATTTCCAAACATAATAGAGACCAACAATGAAAGATCTGCATGTAACTGGTAACTGAAAACACTATTATTACTCTTTGGAGTTGCTTCTGAACAAATGATTGTGTCCATACTCTTCACAATGAATAAACATATCACCTAATGCAACAGCATGGCTTGTGAAATGTTTATAATTGTTTTTGGATAACTATGGACATCTATGGCACAGATAAGTAGGGTTTGAGGACACAGACAATATTCTTAAATGGGATTAATTAATTAATTGAAAGTTTGGTCTCAGCACATGTGATTTGTTGACAATAAGACAACTATAGAAAATGGCCAGCCATGTCCTTTAAACTGAAATTTATGGTGAGCACAGAGAAACTTTCCCTGTTCAGTAGATTGATGTGAAACCAGCATCTGAGTGTCAAACTCTGTACAGTGAAGGTCCAACATCCAAGTGAAGTGACAGAAAGAAAATGCACTTTTGAGTGGGGGGGGGGGGGGGGGACTTTAACTGAAACAAAAAATAAACTATGGTGAACTTACCTTTGCAATGTTCACAAACTCTCCTCCCTTTAACGTAGAACATAAGGACAGCAATCACAGTCACACAGCAGGCCAACAGTGCTCCAAGTGCAAAGACAACTGGCTCCAACTCTGGTCTTTGAATCAGAAAAACTTCCAAACAGACAAATTATTTATTAATGGATTGTCAGTAGTTATCATTTGCTATTAATCAGCAATCTAAATTACCGTTCAATTACTTTGGTTAAGTATTTTTTGACTTTTATTTGACTTGACAAACTTCAATAAACACAGTTGGATTAAGAAATGCAGCACTCTGACTGTTTGGTATTTTCCTGACCTCGAATGTGGGAGGAGAGGCACAAACAGGCTCATTCAAATGGAGTGCAGAGTGAGTTGTTTTATTTTGGTTGGAATTTGATTATGGTTGAAATAATGTCAGACCAATTCAGTCATATAGTAGCCTAACTAACTGATGAAAACAAACACCATGGTGATATGTGTTTATTATGTGATGAAAACATTTCTTGAAGAAAAGTTTTCTGTTTGGTAATCTGTCATGATCATGTTTAACTGTGTGTAGTTGTTTCAGAGCTGAAAACATGAATATGACTGGCTGAAAGAATATTTAATAATCAGCATATACGCTCTAAGTTCACCTTAGAGCATATGTGCTGATAATAGCTTTTTTAAAAGCCAAACCCTAATATATTTTAGCCAGGCATTTTAATGCTAAAGGCTAAATACATTTATGTAAAATCTATTGATGAATTAAATACAAGTGTAAATACATACTTGTGTCCACTTTAGTTCCTTCTCCAAACAGGATCTGTCCACATGTGACCACAGCACAGTAGTAAGTCCCAGTATCAGAGGAGTCCTGTATAGTTTTGGACAGACTGTAGACACAGCTCCTCTCCCCTCCTTCATCACTCCTGTTCCCGTGAGTGTAACCAACACCTGGATGAAATCCTCCTGATCCAACTCTGAACCAGTACACACTGCGTTCACCTGGACACTGATCTGTGTTTTTTGTTGTGTTCTTGGAGAGCAGTGAACACTGAGAAGTCATCGCGTCTCCCAACTGGACTGATGCTGTCTCTGGACTTTGTTTCACATTCACTGATTTCTGCTGCTTGCTGTCTGTGTGATTCAGTAAAATAAGATTTAAAAGTACAACACAAGGAATTCAGTATCTCATTATCGGAATGGCATAAAAATGTAAATGCTTATTGAAATAATAGAAACTTATTTTTACCGTTCACAACCAAGAATGTGCCATTGAAGAACGTTGGTAAATATAATGCTCCATTTTGACAGAAATATGTTGCTTCATCCTTTTTGCTTACATTTCTGATGATGAGAGAAGAGTGAGCATCCACTTCTGTGATGTTGAAACGTGACTCTTTAAATTGTTCACTGATAGTAATTCTTCCTTTGAGTCCAGAAGCGATTGATTGGCCCATTTCTCCAAGAGACTGTTTATACCAATTAAAGTTGTCCTTCACAGAGACTTTACAGTGAAATGTAACATTGTCACCAACTTCAACCACAGTCAAAGAGATCAGATGAGGAACCTCTGCAGTTTGAATCAGAGCTGAAGAAGAGCAAAAGAAACTTACTAGTCAACAGCACCAAAACAAAGAAAAATGTCTTACAGCTCCTTGTCTTATATTCATTACTGTAACAGACTGTTCATACTTGTATGTGATAAGACGATAATAATTGTACTTACACACTGCAGTCAGAAGAATCAAAGCAGTCAGTTGTACGATCATTGTGGTACAGCACTCTTGACTTGCACAATTGATGTCTTCCCACCAGATGGAAGGTTTGGTCACAAGTTGTTCAAGGTTTATAAAGTGGAAATCATTGTGATTGGCTGAAATACAAAACATGAACTTCCCCTTAGACAAACCAGTGATCTATTTTCCGTTGATAAGATATGCATATAATTGTATTTGTGTTGTTTTTATAGCAGTATCTTTATTCTTATGATTTTAACTATGATTCAGTTTTTGTGTTTATCTTAAATTAGCACACACACAGAAGCCTTAATTTAACATTTGTGTGCCTCTATATAAAGATGTAGCTATGGAGCAATGTTTTTATTTTTATGTTTGTATTTCTCCACCCATCAACATACACACGGTATATGTGTAAAGATTACCTGTATAATTTTCTTTTAAAGGGGCTAAATGCAGAGCTTCATCAGCTTTCAGGAATGTTATTTTTTCTATACAAACAACTAGTGGTGTACTGACGCATGGAGAGTCACGTGACACGACCGCTGTGTGTGTTGTTTTGGAGCCTCTGTTTTGGAGGTCTGGATGGCCTCACCTGCATGTTAGTGCATTTGAACCCCCTCCTCCTCTCCCCCTCCAGAACCATTAATCCCCCATATAACTGCTGCAGTGAGGAAGGATCAGCAAAATGTATTTTGAAAGCGACAAAGCAGAGGAAAATCCAGAAAACAGACCACGTTAGTTGTCTAAGAACATTTCCTGATAAAGAGAGGAATAAGACCCAGGTCAACCTTGGTCCTGCATTTTCAAGGTCGAGAGCCCTGCGAAATGCCAAAGGACTGCAATTTGACTCTTCTCTTGGACAGGTAAGTAACTCTATGGGTATATAATGTCATATATCTGTATTAGTTAGTTTTAGATTAACTTTAGACATACTGTTGTACATCATATCCATTCATTTAACAGTCTTAGGATGGGCTAACGGTCGGGACTCGAGCTGTTGCCTCTCTACATTTTAAGGGCTCCATGCAGCAGCGACAGGGCAGCCTACAGCGGCCTGTTGCCGCCATGTTACAGCTCGGCTTCGTGATGATCATGGAACGGGCTAGCATTCAAACACAAAGTAATATGAAGTCTGTGTGTGTGTTTGTGATATAGAGAGATGTGCGACAGCAGTATCCTGGGTAGTGTATGCGTTATGTTGGCGGTAGCCACAGCCACAGTGAATGAGATGGTTATAAGTTTATTTTTCCTCTATGAGAGAGACGAAGAAGAAGAATAGGGCTGTGTATGACTCCTTCAGTGCTGGAAATAAAGTGCCCTGTTCTACTCAGACGTAGTCCTGGTTTTGTTTTGCTGTTACCACAAATGAGCTAAAGCTAAGCTAGGTGAGCTAGCGTCATTCCAGAGGTCCCTGACTACGGTTCAGAGTCTACAGCTGGTGAAGGTAACAGTTGTGTCCAAGGTATCTAGCAACACTGTTGTATTTTTGAATAATTTAAGAGAAGTTGAATAGCTTTAGCTCAGTACGCCATGCTGACATACACTAGCTAATGGTAGCAATAAGCATTGTAAAATAGTAACAGAGGAAGGAATAGGAATGCTTACTAAAATGCACGACTTCTGCTGTGTGTTCAACTGCATTCAGTTATTTTAGCTGATTGGCCGTCTGCTCACTGTGCTGGAGTGATCACCAGATTACTTGGACCAATTACAATGATAAAGTGTCAACAGATGCAACAAAGCTAAGTATAGTCAGAGACATTATAATAAGAGGAGACATATCACTGAAAAAATCGCCCATTGAAATGCATAGGGAAACTTTTGTAACGCCAAGATGGCCGGTGTTTGCACATGTCCCGCCTCTTCTGGTGCCGTTGCTCCAATCATTTTGCTGGTCCTACGCGGTCACATTTTTTGCGACACTTGGAAGTCATTCTCAACAGAGACATTTTAAAACACATGATCAGCAGTTTATACTACTTTGTGTACATATATTTTTTAATGCTTTATCCAAAATTGTGGCTCTGGGAAAGTTGACTGTGAGCAAACTCCTGTCTCTGCTGTGAGCGTGCGATGACGTCTTGCTGTCAGTGCCTGCCGTAAATGAAGACTGTCGAGAAGTATTGCGCATGCGCAGTCCAAGATTGCCTGTAAGGAAAAAGGCTTTTAAAACGTTAATTTGATACCAAACCATCAAACCCTTTCAGCGATTATAGTTTGATTTTCATCGTGATTTCAAAACATGTTTTTTATGTCCCTTAGACCTCGGAAAATGGAGATACAGCTCTCTCCCTATTCATTTAGATAGCCGGTTGGTCTTCCTATGGCCAAATAGCTGCCCGGAGGCGTGGCCAATTTTGCCGCCGAGTGAGACGACTTGCCTTAGAAGGACTTTGGTATAGTAGCACTCTGTCTGGTTAAAGTGCTGTGCAGGGGGTGGCAATCACAGTCCATTATTGACAGCTTGCCCAGGGTCCTCTTTTCCACCACTGATGTCAGGGACTCCAGCTCAACGGCAACAACAGAGCCAGTCTGTCCAGTTGCCCAGCATATCTCTTCCTAGTGCTGCCTCCCCAGGAAACCACAGCATAGAAGAGGACACTGGAATCAAGTGCATTTCTCTGGCCTTTGAGGCAGAGAAATGGCTGACTAAGAATAGGCCTAGAACAGGATATGTAGTCAGTTTAAAGCAGAGAGAAAAGCTGCAAGAGGGTTCAGCAGGGTAACTTTTATTGAACAATTTGAAATTATTATTTGAAATGCTAATTTTATGTAAGAAAAAAAAAAAAAGCTTATAAATTGTGTTTTTGATAATGCAACCACAGGAACAGACATTAAGCAAATAATTGTGCAAACGTAACTTGAGGTAATGGTTTAAACTGACGGGGGTGTGACCTGTGAACACTATTAGAGACAAGCACTCTTCTCTCTCACAGCAACCACCAATGAAAATAACACCTCACACTGAAAGCCCAACCACAATGATACCTAACTTTCCACTTGTCATTTGTTAGCCAGTGTGACGGTGAATGCGTTTTCATTTGTGTCTGCCTTTGTGTCGTTTGCCAGCAGTACTGTGCACAAAAAGAAAAAGCAGAAAGTACAAAGCAGGACTTTTTAAAATTACATTTAGTAGTAAGAATATTTTTTTTGTCAGACAAACAGAAATACATATATATACATATGTAGTGTTGTTGCAGTTTTGAGTCTTTATATTATCAACCTCTATAGTTTCATTCTCTATACACCTACATACAAGTAGGTGAAAAAAGTAAAAAGTTTGTAGGAGCCTGTGGTGTTGCACTTGACTGCATTATAGTGTCAAGTGGTTCTGTCTTGTCATAGTGAATGAGTCCACCACTGTTCATAGAGCATAAAGGTGGCATTTTTACTATTTTGCTTCAAGTTAAAATCTTTCTTTTATTACCAAAAAAAGTCATTTTGGGATAGTCTATCAGTGATTAACATGTTGCCTCCATCAACAAGGACTTGGGTTCAAATCTCAACTGAGTTGTTAAAACATGCAGGTTAGTTGAGTCTGAAATTGTAAACTTCCTGCAGTTGAATTAGTTTCTGTGACAGTGCTGTGATACAGTTGTGCTCTGCTCTCCTTTCACCAGCCCCCCACTACAATCGTCAGCTCTTCCTGCTGATGTGACTGACAGGCACAGTGGGCGGGTCATCATTGATGATGTGGAACATCTGGATTGGCCAGTTTCCACAGTATTCAAGATGGCCGCTGTATCTTTGTCTGTCAGTGTGGTAAATGGCTGGATGCAATTTGAAACTAAACAGAAATACAAGAGATCGATCAATTGTATTTAACTGAATGCTAAAGATGTTGCAGAATCTTACAC
Organism: Scomber japonicus; assembly: GCF_027409825.1. Classification (NCBI taxonomy): domain Eukaryota; kingdom Metazoa; phylum Chordata; class Actinopteri; order Scombriformes; family Scombridae; genus Scomber; species Scomber japonicus. The sequence goes on along the minus strand of NC_070585.1, from coordinate 23,780,832 downwards.
CAGGAAATACAAGCCTTTATATTTGCAGATATGTAGCTAGTGGAAAGTGTATTATAAGTGTTATCTTCTGTTTGTTGAGTCATCTGACTTTCACCAAAAGGTTGCGGTGATGTACAGGACGAGGGAATTGCACGTTTTGATCAAATTCAATCTAACCCCATCCTGGGAAGTATTGCTGCAAGTCAAGTTTCCCTTAGAGGACAATAAAAACAACTGAACTGAACTGAACTGTCATGCTTCAACACAAAACTATTTGATCTCTAAAATACATCACTCCTTTATGTTTCAGTGCTAATTGAAAGCTAATATTGTCATTTTTTAAAATATGAATCCTATCATTCTAACATGTATATCTTGCACATGGAAAGAGAAGAATAAAGTATTGTGTGGACATTTCTGCAGTAGAGACTGAAATCAACGTCCAGTGCTAATGCTCAGTTTCAGTGCAGGAAGTAGTGTGTTATTCAGGAAGTAACATTTCCACCATTAAACATAATCTTGGTACTGCAGAATTTCTCCGTACATACTGTGGTGTAATCTGTAACTTCAGATGATGTGCTATAACTTTGAGGGTTACTTTGTGATATTAAGTCCATTCATTTTCCAAACCACTTCTACTCTCCAGAGGGTTGCAGCCAGTACCAGCTGTCACCCATGCAGGCATGAGGAGAGCAAGCAGACTCCAGGTGGATATCTATACTGAAACTGGCATGTTGAGAGGCTTTTAGCTAAATGGACCCCAATTTACTGGAATTATCCTCGTCTTTAATTAACAGAGATGTACACAGACAGCTCTCCACAATCACAAACCAGCTTTCATGTTTTTTATTTTTTATTTTACTTCTGTAGTATTTTTGCATCTATACACCCGATTTGAGAGTCAAATAACCATGTCTCAACCCATGTTTGTAAAAAAAGTCAATATGGTGTGCCACAGTGAGGGCAGAAGCAGCATATGCTTACCAAAGATAAGAAGCACTAAAACATGAGCACAGTAGTAAAAGAATTCATTCAAATTCATTAAAAAGAAACATTTTTGAGATGGTTAAAGTGACTAAATGACTGGTGAACAATGAGAGGTGAAACATGTTTCACAAAGATAGATGAGACCAATGTGACAAGTACACTTTGAATCTACATTCTGTGATAACCAATCACATGCTTTCATCAGTGTGACATACAGATCGTGGCCACGTCACATCCCCTCCTTTATTCACTGAAAAACCAACAAGGTTTCTAACAATAGACAAAGTCAAGATGATCATGTTGTGGGTAACACTGCTTGTCCTTCATCAAGGATGTAAGTACCGTCTAATTCTGTGTATTCTGTGTACATTTAAGAACTTTCATGTATAGTCTTTTTGCATTATACGTTTTCTACATATTACGACAATATATACCATGTCTATATTTTCTATATTATTTATGTGTTCTATATTTTCATTTAATTCAGATGCGCTGATTCCAGTGATCAAGGTTCAACTTGGTGAACCTGCAAACTTGACATGTGCTTTCTCTGATGATAAGTTTAGCTATAAAGACCTATATTGGTACAAACAGAGTGCTGGTGATACTCTGAAGTTAATTGTTAAAGTTCGTAAATCTGCACCACCTGATTATGCACCAGAGTTTCCTCCCTCAAGAATTCATGTACAAAGAGATGAGAATTATATTAAAATGACTATTTTAAAGACAACTGAAGAAGATGAAGGAATGTACCACTGTGGAGTCGAGGAGTGGAAGAATACTACATGGAGTGGGACATATTTGTTAGTAAAAGGTAATAACATGAACAATTTTACTTTAACCTGAAAGCTTCACTAAATTTCCCAATTTCATTAGAAAACATGAATGTATATTTGAAATAAACTTGAAAATCACTTTTTAAAATTTGTGAAGGTCTCAACTTTTTAACATAGTTTTACATTACACAGGAAACAGTGAAAGGACATCAAACTATACTGTTGTTCAGCAGCCAACAGTATCTGATCCAGTCCGTCCAGGAGACTCTGAGACTCTCCAGTGTTCAGTCCTCTCTGACTCTGGGAACAAGACGTGTTCAGGAGGACTCAGTGTTTACTGGTTCAGAACCGGATCAGATGGATCTCACCCAGACTTCATCTACACTGATGGAAGTAGCCCTGATGCATGTAGAAATAAATCTGACATGAATTTGTCTCCAAAGAACTGTGACTATCACTTCTCTAAGAAGGTCAGCTCCTCTGATTCTGGGACTTATTACTGTGCTGTGGCCACATGTGGAAAGATATTATTTGGAAATGGAACAAAAGTGGAACTTGGTAAGATTTGATGTTCAATAATGAAAATAATACTGACTGATAAATCTCTTTGAGAAACACTGATAAGTCTTTCTTCTTTTTTTTTCTAGTAAAAATGACACATTCAGCATTTATTGGAATAGTGATATTAACAGTCTGCTTGGCCGTTTCTGTTGTTGCAAATATCGTCCTCATCTGCAACCGAAGTCCAAGAGTGTGTGAACAATGTAAAGGTAAGTGTTGTAACTAACAACATTTTTGCACTAAAAACATGTTCTGATATATGACATATCCATTTAATATGCTTTTATGCACAAGTTAGGAAAAATCTTTACAGAATGGAACCTTGGGTAAAATCATTTCATATTATTGTCATATTATTAATGAAGTATTTGGCAAAAGTTGTAAAATAATTTGAATTATACTTGAGTTGTGTATAAATCAGATCACTGGACCATTGATTAATGGTAAATTAATTCACCATTGTTTATTGTCCATTTTTAATTTTTATCATCATTTTTATAATAAAGCTGCTGCTCTGCAAACATATATTGAGACAGCCAGTGATGATCAGCAGGTAAGAAATTTGAACTAAAATTTAAACTAGAAAAGATCTCAGCACATTTTGTGTGTTTCCTCCTTCTTATATTGACATCATGATTTATTTCCTCAGAGATATGAAGACATGTTGGTTTATTCTGCAACAACAAAACAAACAACTGACAAAGCAGGAAAAAGGAACGCAAAAGCATCAATGGAGAATTGTGTCTACACAAATGTCTTCTACTTACTTAAAAAACAGAATTAAATCATAATGATGGAAAAATATTCACATGTAATAATTTAACATTTTGGGACAGTTTCTCACAGCTTTTTACATTTTGTTTCATTTTGGGGGATTTTTTGATTAAATTCCTCAAAGAAGCTTGTGATAAACCCCTTTTTTGTCAAAAGATTCATGATTCAGATTAAAATGAATCTTCAATATGATTTCCAATTTGTCTCCTTTATCTGATTTGAACAATCCCCCTTTACTTACATCTATTATCAATGCCATATCAATGTATTATATTAAAAGTGTGTATATGTGTTCTGCTTTTGTTTTAAATGAACAAATTTGCATCATAAAATGTATATTTTGTAAATAATTTTGAGAAGTCTGCTGCACAACTTCCTCCTATCACTGTCTAAAACAAGCTAAGCTACAGACCTCTGCAGAGCGTTGGGGAGCAGTGTGAAGGTCCTGCTCTGCCTATAGAGAGGGGTTTTGCTGGTTGTGGTAATCTGACCTAACAACAGAATACACACACTCAGTGTACTCGCTCCTCTTTTTATTCCCTCTTTTCCTTGTGGAGAAATCCAGCCCTGGATAGTTCACTGCCTCTGCTTCACCATCCTGCAAAAAATATAATATTTGTGTGTTTTTAAGTGATTTAGAGATTAGGAGTGTAACATTATACCTGAACAATTAAGTTACTTTTTAGGTGTTTTTTTATTCAGTGTCATTAGATAAAATGTGAAATGTGTCATCGATTATTCATTTCTCTGTCATAAAATCAACAGGTGTGTTATATTATTCAACAGAACTGCATTAAAAAAAGCTTAACATTGTTTTGTGTCATTTCTATTTTCACTCTAATCAAAATGTTCCATTGATATTTCTCAATAATCTGTTTCTATTCATACCTCATGATTATCATAAAGTAACACACATTATTTTAGCTAACAGTGAATTTATTTTATTTTACATTGTACCTTTTGGATCTGATGAAGGAATAGTGGAAAAGTTGGCAAAATATTCATTGCACACCTAAATCAAGATCACTACACCTAACCAGTGCACACAGGGCAACACACCACTGTATATTAACGAGAAGCATAATTACCAAGTTGTTTGATTGATCCACTGTTGACTTGTTGTGTCCAAGATTATGAGAAGCTCCTGTTGCACCTGTTAATAAAAGAAAAGCCTTCATACTGTCATATCAGTGAGCTTTGTGTCTCATTAAAAGACAGAAATAAACAAAGCAAGTCTTTGTTCACAGTGATCAGTGAACTTACCTTTGCTATTGTCACAAACTCTCCTCCCTTTAATGTAGAACAGAAGGACGGCATTCACCGTCACACAGCAGGCCAACAGTGCTGCAAGTACAATGACAACTGGATCCAACTTTGATCCTGGAATCAGAAAAAAATCCAAAGAAACACTTACTATAAACTCTGTTTTATTTTTTTATTAAGTAATTACATTTTGGCAACAAGCAAAATGTTTACGTTGAAGTTAAATATATTCAATTTCTAATTAGCAGCTTTTTGTCCAGCCTGTCTGCAGTAATGCATGCAGCTGGTTTAGCTCTTAGAAAATATCTATGATTAACTTTCACACAGCTCTAAATGCAGATTTAATTAGCTTGTGAGCTGTGTTATGTATTTTTAGGGCAACATTGGCTAAGTTGACCATATTTCCAAAAATACAAACTGAGACCCTTAGGTGTAACACACATTTTAGCCTTTAGCACACATCCAGTGCTCAGTTCAGCACCATGGACAGCGCCTCAGCAAATAAAAAGTTATGTTTTGTCTCTCAAAATCCACCAAGGTATTTGTCAGTGTGCATGAGCACAGGCTGCTGGCTAAACAGCTTGATGTGGTATGTTCTCTGCCAGATCTTTCTTTTTCTTTTCTTTTTGAATCAAAACAAGGTACAAATCTCTTTGTAGACTATAAATAATTATAAAAATGAATTAAAAATAAATAATAATAAAACAATAATACATTATCAGCAGTCTAGATGGAGGAGTTCCTAACCATCCTGTGAAAACTTTAACTGTGGTCTCAAATTTAATAAAACAACTGTGGATCCATGTAACTCTCATCAGCTTGTCTGAATGAGTGTGTAAATATGTCCACTATGTAGTGATCTCAGAAATTTGACAATGTAATGAAAAACGTAGCAGCCATAACATGTACACTACTTTCTGTAAACAATCCTATAAATAAATACTCCACATTTTATAGATGTGAAATTACTGTTACTTACATCTGATGTTGATGACAACAAATGACTAAAATTCATAAATGTCTCTAATCTTATTTTTCTTGAGCTAACTATTTAGTGTGAGTTAAATAGTAAATTAAATTAAAGTTTTAAAAAATCATAGTAACCGTCTTAAACTTAAACTGTAGAAAAAAAAATGTATACAAAATATGTCAGTCTAATATATTTTAACTGGGTTTAATAAGTATGTAAAATCTATTGATGAATTAAATAAGTAAATACATACTTGTGTCCACTTTTGTTCCTTCTCCAAACAGGATCTGTCCACATGTGACCACAGCACAGTAGTAAGTCCCAGTATCAGAGGAGTTCTGTATAGTTTTGGACAGACTGTAGACACAGCTCCTCTCCCCTCCTTCATCACTCCTGTTCCCGTGAGTGTAACCAACACCTGGATGAAATCCTCCTAATCCAGCTCTGAACCAGTACACACTGCGTTCACCTGGACACTGATCTGTGTTTTTTGTTGTGTTCTTGGAGAGCAGTGAACACTGAAAAGTCATTGCGTCTCCCAACTGGACTGATGCTGTCTCCGGACTTTGTTTCACATTCACTGATTTCTGCTGCTTGCTGTCTGTGTGATTCAGTAAAATAACATTAACAATACAACACAAGGAATTCACTATCTCAATTATCGGAATGGACAAAAATGTAAATGATCACTGAAATGTATTTATTTACTTATTGAAAATTATTTTTACCATTCACAGCCAAGAATGTGCCGTTGCTGAGAGACGGTGAAAACTCTGTTCCATTTTGACAGAAATATGTTGCTTCATCTTCTTTGCTTATATTTCTGATGATGAGAGAAGAGTGAGCACGCTCTTTTGTGATGTTGAAACGTGACTCTTTAAATTGATCATTGAATGTTACTGTGTTGATTCCAGAAGCGACTAATTGGCCCATTTCTCCAAGAGACTGTTTATACCAATGAAATAAGTTGCCTCTCTCAGAGACTTTACAGTAAAAAGTAACATCGTCGCCAACGTCAACCACAGTCAAAGAGATCAGGTGAGGAACCTTTGCAGTTTGAATCAGAGCTGAAGAAGAGCAAAAGCAGAAAACAAAGAAAAAATTAATTTTCCTACAGCTCCTTGTCTTATATTCATTACTGTAACAGACTGTTCATACTAGAAAAAGGTTTCTTGTATCAATCAATCTCAATCAATCAATCTTTATTTGTATAGCGCCAAATCACAACATAGTTATCTCAAGGCACTTTACACATAGAGCAGGTTCTAAACCGAACTCTTCAGGTTTTAACTTTAAAGAGACCCAACATTCCCACATGAGCAACAGTGGCGAGAAAAAACTCCCTTTTAACAGGAAGAAACCTCAGGCAGAACCAGACTCAGAAGTGGGCGGACATCTGCCTCGACCGGTTGGGGTAGAGAGGAGAGAAAGGAAGGATAGAGGAGAGAGGCACAATGAAAATCAACAATGGAGCCAGATGGTCCGGGACTGGAATCCGTCATCCGGACGTCTACAGGCCCAGATTACCTGTAGGACGAGAAAGCAGAGCCAGAAACCAGAAACCAGAAAGACAACTCCGGGGAAGAAGTTTAGGTTATTGAATGCATTAATAGAACATGAGTGTTAATGGATATAGATAGCTAGAGAGAGAGAGAGGGAGGAGGAGGAGAGAGAGGCCCGGTGCATCATGGGGGTGGGGGGTCCCCCGGCAATCTAAGCCTATGGCAGCATAAGTTAAGAGCTCAAAGAGCCCTAACTATAAGCTTTATCAAAAAGGAAAGTTTTAAGCCTACTCTTAAATGTAGGGAGGGTGTCTGCCCCCCGGACCAAATCTGGAAGATGGTTCCACAGGAGAGGAGCCTGATAGCTGAAGGCTCTACCTCCTGTTCTACTTTTAGAGATGTTAGGAACCACAAGTAGACCTGCATGCTGGGAGCGCAGTCTTCGAGTAGGTACATAAGGTACTATCAGTTCTTTGAGATATGATGGGGCCTGACCATTGAGAGCTTTGAAGGTGAGAAGGAGGATTTTGAATTCTATTCTGAATTTTACGGGAAGCCAATGCAGTGAAGCCAAGATGGGAGTAATATGATCTCTCTTTCTAGTTTTTGTCAGAACACGGGCAGCTGCATTCTGGACCAGCTGGAGAGTCTTTAGAGATTTGTTAGGACAGCCTGATAATAATGAATTGCAGTAGTCCAGCCTAGAAGTAACAAATGCATGGACTAGTTTCTCAGCATCATTTTGAGACAGGATATGTCTAATTTTTGCAATATTACGCAGATGAAAGAAGGCAGTCCTTGAAATTTGTTTTATGTGGGAATTAAAGGACAGATCCTGATCAAATATAACTCCTAGGTTCCTTACAGTGGAGCTGGAGGCCAGAGTAATACCATCCAGAGTAATTATGTCGTTTGATAGTGAATTTCTAAGGTGTTTAGGGCCAAGCACAATAACTTCAGTTTTTTCTGAGTTTAATAACAGGAAGTTGCAGGTCATCCAGGCCTTTATGTCCTTAATGCATGTTTGTTTGTTGTATGTGATAAGAAGAATTTATAATAATTGTACTTACACACTGCAGTAAGAAGAATCAGAGCAGTCAGTTCTACGATCATTGTGGTACAGCTCTCTTGTCTTGCACAACTGATGTCTTCCCACCAGATGGAAGTTTTGGTCACAAGTTGTTCAAGGTTTATAAAGTGAAAATCACTGTGATTGGCTGAAATACAAAACATGAACTTCCCCTTTGACAACCCAGTGATCTATTTTCCGTTGATAAGAGATGTACATGCATATAATTGTATTTGTGTTGTTTTTACAGCAGTATCTTTATTCTGACCACTTTAATTATGATGAAGTTAATTTTCTTTGTCTATAATTCAAGTTTTTGTGTTCATCTTAAATTAACAGAAACACAGAAGCCTTTATCTAACAGTTGTGTGCCTCTATATAAAGATGTAACTATGAAGCAATGTTTTTACTTTTATGTTTGTTTGTTTTTATCTCCACCTTTAAATACACACACAACACAGACACGAGGATGACCTGTGTCATTTTTCCAGGGTTTTTTACCAAAACACATTGCATACTTCTTTGAGACGTATTGTAACTCTTCCATCATAAAACAATAGACAAAACGTTCACTTAATACTTATTTGCAGCCATGTTTGCTAGCTAGCATTGATCTTCCAGAAGCAATGCTGTCTTTCTAGCCACATTACCACCACACAGTGCAGAATAGCGTGAAATAGGTGGCACAAATGTGTAGGAGTGCCTCAAAAGTGCCTCTGAAGCTAGAAATAGTGTACATGTAACTTTAAAGTGATTCACATGCACACAGGTGTTTTCAGTTATTTTAGCTGATTAGCCGTCTGCTCACTATGACGTGTGCACATGAGGTCACCTGATTACTTGAACTAATTACAATGATAAAGGTGTAACAGATACAGCAAAGCTAAATATAAAGTCGTGTACAGTAGAAGTTTATCAAACAGCCTGTAGAAACACACACAAATTTGAGAATCGACCAGAATAAGTGAAATCATGTGTTGGTATACTATGGGTGTGCAGAGCCTTTAATGAGAAGTTAGTTTATACAGTGAAGCTATGTACTAACCCACAACAAGTGGGCCTGATGGCAGCATGCAACATCATCCTTTCCTCATATTAAAGATAAAACCCTAATGATGTTTTTAAGTGCACTGATACCTTGAAAGCTGACAAGAAACAAAGAAGACACTATTGAAGTTGAAGGTGTCTTTAAGTGTAAGTTAGTTGTTTTTCTTTCAGTTTCAGGCTAATCTCATTCACTTTGTGTTGTTTTGTTTGTGTAATCTACACAAAAGTAGATGAATAGTCAGCAAGTCACCAATTTTATTTCAAACTTGTATTTGGTAGAATTCGGATGTCCACATAAGATTTAGGAGGATGTGGCAAAAACCACACCGAAAGTGAAGAGATTAAAGATCATGTTTACTGAAATATTCAAATTAATAAACACCTCCAACTTTCTTGTCTTGCAGCACTTTGTAGATGCATGCTGCATGTCTGTCTCGAGAGCAAGCGAGCAAAACCACATGCAACAGCTAAACTGACAGTGAAAAGCTGTGGTGGGCCATTTCTCTGCCCTTTGACCAACCACTGAGGCTGTTGACTCAGAATAGACCTGACTGTAGGCTTCAACAGGATATGTACTGAGTTTAAAGCAGGAGAGAAAAGCTGCAAGAGGTTTAAGCAGGCTATAAATTTTTATTTTTTATTTTTTACAAGTTTAAATTATTGTTTGAAATGCTTGTTTTATGTAAAAAATAATACTTGTGTTTTTGATGATGCAACCACATCAACAGACATTTAGCAAATAATTGTGCAAACTTATCTTAAGATAATGGTTCAAACTGACTGGGGTGGGACCTGTGAACGAGTAGTAATTACAATGATAAAGTGTCAACAGATGCAACAAAGCTAAGTATAAAGCAATGTAAACGTCAATCAAACAGCCTGTAAACACACAAAGATTTGAGAATTAGCCAGAATAAGTGAAATAATCTGTGTTGGTGTACTATGGGTGTGCAGAGCTTTTAATGGGAAGATAGCTTATGCAGTGGAGCTATGTACTAACCCATAGCAACTGGGCCTGATGGCAGCATGCAGCATCATAATTTTCTCATATTAAAAATAAAACCCTGATGATGTTTTTATGTGCACTGTTATCTTGGTAGCTAATGGAAAAATTACACAAACACATGCAACAGCAACATTGACAAAGATAGATAGATAGATAGATAGATAGATAGATAGATAGATAGATAGATAGATAGATAGATAGATAGATAGATAGACACTTTATTAAGACATCTAGTATATTAAGCCAGGTCGTACATCTGGATTGGCCGGTTTCCACAATATTCAAGATGGCCGCTGTATCTTTGTCTGTCAGTGTGGTAAATGGCTGTGTAATGCTCATTTTATGTAAAAAAAAAATGCTTATAAGTTGTGTTTTGACAATGCAACCACAGGAACAGACATTAAGCAAATAATTGTGCAAACTTAACTTGAGGTAATGGTTTAAACTGACTGGGGTGTGACCTGTGAACACTATTAGAGACAAGCACTCTTCTCTCTCACAGCAACTACCAATGAAAATAACACCTCACACTGAAAGCCCAACCACAATGATACCTAACTTTCCACTTGTCATTTGTTACTCAGTGTTGACTGTGAATGCGTGTTCATTTGTGTCTGTTTCTCATTTTCCAACAGTACTGTGCATAAAAAGAAAAAGCAGAAAGTACAAAGCAGGACTCAAAGTCCATGAAAGTATTTACTGCAGAACTTTTTTTATTACATTTGACAATTTCTACTGTTCCTGTATCCACCTGACTGGACACAGCATGTCAGGGAACAGCTGGTTTAAATGTACAGTATGGTAATTGTAATGTGTCACACCAATACTTGTAGTAAGAAAACATTTTTGTCAGACTCAACCACAAGAAGTGTCAGAGAAGTGTTGCTGCAGTTTTGAGCCTTTACATTTATCAATTTATCTAGTTTCATTCTCTATACACCTACATACAAATAGGTAAAAAAGTATGTACGGGCCTGTGGTGTTGCACTTGACTGAATTAAATTATCAGGTGGTTCTGTCTTGTTACTTGTTCATGAGGCATGAAGGTGGCATTTTTAATCTTTTATTGCAAGTGAAAATCTTCCTTTTATTACAAAAAAAGTCCTTTTGGGACAGTCTGTCAATGATTAACATGCTGTCTCACATCAGCAACGTCGTGGGTTCAAATCTCAACTTGGTTATTTAATTTCACACAAGTCCCCTCCCTCAGATTAAAACATGCAGGTTAGTGTGAAACTGTAAACTTCCTGCAGTTGAATTAGTTTCTGTGACAGTGCTGTGATACAGTTGTGCTCTGCTCTCCTTTCACCAGTCCCCCCACCCCGACTACAATCATCAGCTCTTCCTGCTGATGTGACTGACAGGCACAGTGGGCAGGTCATCATTGATGATGTGGAACATCTGGATTGGCCAGTTTCCACAATATTCAAGATGGCCGCTGTGTCTTTGTCTGTCAGTGTGGCAAATGGCTGGATGCAATTTTTTAATTGTAACACAAATCAAACAGATCAATAAATCATCTTTTACTGAATAATACAGATATTGTTACAATTTTACATCAAACCAGGAGGCACAGGCCTCTATATTTACAGATATGTACAGTGTAATGTTCAAATTTAAAGATTATGGCATCATTACCCCCTTAAAAATGAACATTTATGCAATGAAAAGTTTATATTATAAGTGTTATCTTCTGTTTGTTGAGTCATCTGACTTTCACTAAAAGGCTGCAGTGAGAAAATTATACATTTTGATCAAATTCAATCTAACCCTATCCCTGGAAGTATTGCTGTCATGTTTCAGCACACAACTACTGAATCACTAGAAGACATCACTGTCATGTTTACGTGCTAGTAAAAAGGCAATATTGTCATTTTAATATGAATCCTATCATTCTAAATTGTCTAGCTTCCACATAAAGATAGGAGTATTACTACAAATAACACTTTTCTGCAGAGACTAAAATTAGCATCCAGTGCTAATACTCAGTGGCAGGAACAAAATCTCAACTTTTATACATAATATTGGGTTTTGAATAATTTGTTAACATCAAGGTTTTGTTTGAAAAGACATCTGAACATATTTTGGTTGTGCTGGAAATGGACAATCAATCATGATAAAGTAGCACCTAATTTCTCAGGGATTCTTGGAAACAAGCTACTGGCCAATAGATAGTATTGACAATAACACTCGAAATGTGATGTTCCACTAATGAGAATCTGACATATTTACATACATTGTCCAATCTGGATAGATGATCCCAACCAAAATCAATTGTGGTGATTTTGTGTGTGTTGTAAACAGCTTGACCATAACTATCAGCTGAAAAGTCCAAATATTGTAAATATTATGAATATGCTTGTTCGAGATGATTGAAGTTCACATCAAGATGAATGAATTGAATGAAATCATCTCTTGTGTTTACTCTCAGTGCCAATAATAGAAACCCACCATGACACCTGAAACAAAACTTTGCTGTTGGTGTTGTACAGGTTGGAAAGATGGTTGCTATTATTTCCACTGTGGTAGTACACTGAACTAACTACATAACGAGTAGCCTATCAGATTATACTGAAGTTGTTCCCTCCCATTTCATATGGTTATATTAAGGCGGTTCATCTGCTGATACTGTTTAATTTAACTGATCTCTTGCATGAATTAACAAGAAAATGCTGTTTGGATTTTTCATCCTGCTCATCTTCAGAGCTGCACGTAAGTATATAAAGTCAGCTCGACTCCAGATAAATTATATTGTTATAATTATTATTAAGTATCTTTTTATCTTCAGCAGCAATTTAGCAGAAAGCATACATTGATCTATATTGTTTATTATTGTTTTGTGTTTATTTTTAATCTTTTTTTTTCAGGATGTGCAGACGATAAGATTTTTGTGACAGAGACTGTTGGTGTTGGAGATGATGTGACTCTGACATGTACCCGCTCTGTGACTCCAACAACCACCTTATTCTGGATCAGACTTGTTGCTGGAAACTTGCCTGAATTCTTGGGAGGAACATATAGTTTTAATAATGGTGGTGTTAATAAGACTCCTCACACTCCTCACATTACAACTAAACAAGAGCCTGGGACATTTGTCCTGCATATTAATAAAGCTGAGCTAAGCGATACTGGACTTTACTACTGTATAAATGTAGGTGAACTTAACATGACATTATTGAAAGGAACATTTCTGAGGATTGAAGGTAAATAAAAGTCAGCAAGCTAAAATTTCACATTCCCTAAATGTTATCATCATGCTTACATCAAACCTTTTATACTGAAGTTTATGATGTGTAATTTTGCTACGAGTTCATGTTTCCATAATTTAGTGTTTTTGTATATGAAGGAATGTCTAAATTATTGTGGCAATAACTATTTTCATTCATTAAAGTGGGTAAAATAAGTTTAATATTTGTGTTTTCTATCCCACAGGACCAGAACCTGATATCATTACTGTCACTGAAGACTTTCCATCTGATCCAGTTCATCCAGGAGACTCTGTGACTCTCCAGTGTTCAGTGCTCTCTGACTCTGAGAGTAAAACATGTCTAGAAGAACACAAAGTGTACTGGTTCAGAGCTGGATCAGATGAATCTCATCCTAGTTTTATTTTTGCTCATGGAAACAGTGCTGATGAATGTGAAAAGAGTCCTGAGGCTCGTTCTGCACAGAAATGTGTCTACAGCTTCTCTAAGAACGTCAACTCCTCTGATGCTGGGACTTATTACTGTGCTGTGGCCACATGTGGAGAGATATTATTTGGAAATGGAACCAAACTGGAACTTGGTATGATTTGGTGTTCAATAATGAAAATTATACTAAAATTATGTTGATAAAATCATGACTGATAAGTCTTTTTAAGAAATATTGACAGGTTTTTCTTTTTTGTTTTGTTTTCTAGTAAAAACAACACATTCAGCATTTATTGGAATAGTGATATTAACAATCTGCTTGGCCGTTTCTGTTGTTGCAAATATCGTCCTCATCTGCAACCAAAGTCTAAGAGTATGTGAACAATATAAAGGTAAGTGTTGTAACTAACAACATTTTTGCACTAAAAACATGTTCTGATTATGACATATCCATTTAATATGCTTTTAAGTACAAGTTTGGTAAAATCTTTACAGAATGGATCCTTGGGTAAAATCATTTCATATTACTGTCATATTATTAATCAAGTATTTGGCAAAATGTGTAAAATTATTTGAATTATATTTGAGTTGTGTATAAATCAGATCACTGGACCATTCATTAATGGTAAATTAAAACCAGTGAAACCAGAACATTATTCATCATTGTTTGTTGTCCAATTTTAATTATAATCATCATTTTTATAATAAAGCTGCTGCTCTGCAAACATATATTGAGACAGCCAGTGATGATCAGCAGGTAAGAAATTTAAACTAGAAAAGATCTCAACACATTTTGTGTGTTTTCTCCTTCATATATTGACATCAATGATTTATTTCCTCAGAGATATGAAGACATGTTGGTTTATTCTGCAACAACAAAACAAACAACTGACAAAGCAGGAAAAAGGAACGCAAAAGCATCGATGGAGAATTGTGTCTACACAAATGTTTTCTACCTACTTAAAAAACAGAACTAAATCATAATGATGGAAAAATATTCACATGTAATAATTTAACATTTTAGGACAGTTTATCACAGCTTTTTACATTTTGTTTAATTTTTGGGGATATTTTGATTAAGTTCCTGAAAGAAGCTTGTGATAAACCCCTTTTTTTGTCGAAAGATTCATGATTCAGATTAAAATGAATCTTCAACATGATTTTCAATTTGCCTCCTTCATCTGGAACAATCCCCCTTTACTTACATCTATTAAAAGTGTGTATACATGTTCTGCTTTTGTTTTAAATGAACAAATTTGCATCATAAAATGTATATTTTGTGAATAATTTTGAGAAGACTGTTGCACAACTTCTTCCTATCACAGTCTAAAACAAGCTAAGCTACAGACCTCTGCAGAGCATTGGGGAGCAGTGTGAAGGTCCTGCTCTGCCTATAGAGAGGGGTTTTACTGGCTGTGGTAATCTGACCTAACATCAGCGTACACACTGTCCTGTTTGTACTCGCTCCTCTTTTTATTCCCTCTTTTCACTTTCCTTATGGAGAAATCCACAGCTGCATAGTTCACTGCCTCTGTTTCACCATCCTGCAAAAATATAATATTTGTTTTTTAAGTGATTTAGAGATTAGGACTGTAACATCATTATGTGAATAGTGACGTTATTTTCTTAGATGGAGATCTTAGATTATTGATTCAGTGTCATTAGATAAAATATGAAATGTGTCAATGATTATTCATTTCTCTGTCATGAAATCAACAGGTGTGTTATATTATTCAACAGAACTGCATTTAAAAAAAAGCTTAACATTGTTTTGTGTCATTTCTATTTTCACTCTAATCAAAATGTCCCCATGATATTTTCAGGACTTTCTGTTCTGTACTCATATAGCTTGATTTTTTTTCCTGATTATCATAAAGTAACAAACATTATGTTACTCAGCAGTGAATTTGTTTTATTTTACATTGTACCTTCTGGATCTCATGAAGGAATAGTGGAAAAGTTGTCAAAATATTCATTGCACACCTAAATCAAGATCACTATACCTAACTAGTGGAAACGGCAATACACTGGTGTATATTAACGAGAAGCATAATTACCAGGTTGTTTGATTGATCCACTGTTGACTTGTTGTGTCCACTATTATGAGAAGCTCCTGTTGCTCCTGTTAATACAAGAAAAACCTCCAGTGTGTTTAATACAGTCATATCAGTGAGCTTTGTGTCACATTAAAAGAAAATAAACAAACAAAAATAAACAAAGCAAGTCTTTGTTCACAGTGATCAGGTCTTGGCCCTAGTTACACACTGCAGTACACTTCAGTCTCTTATTTGATCCCAACCAAGTCTACCAGAGGATTGAGCAGTCAGATGTGAAGTTCTTTGCTCATGGGAAACTATTGTTTGTAATCTAACATCTGAAATTAAATGTTCGATATAGAAAAATGACAATCATTATTCACATGATAAAAGAATCATCAGCCAGTGGAAGTTACTGTAACTTAGGAAAATATATATCAGCTACAGTATAAAGTATAAAATGGGTCACTCCTTAAAGGTTCACAATGTTAAATATTTTCAATTACTTATTTTATTCTTGACATTATTAATTGCAATAGTAACCAACATTGAAAAACCATCAAACCGCTCTTAATAAATATATCTATATCTGAATAAAAAAGTGGTTGCTACTATTAGTCTGTGAAGCCATTTCTGAACAGACATGGAACCCAGTAAAGTGGTAAGGCTCACTGACATGTTTTTAATACTTTGTGGTTAACTATGGAGGTCTACAGCACATATGAATAGGATACATCAGACTTTGGACGTTCACAAGCAGGGAGGGTTTGGTTCAGAAAATGATATTAGTTGACAATAAGATAAATACAGAAAATTGCAATAAAACAGCCAAATCCTTTAAAGCCAGATTTAGTAGATGAATATGTTTAAAAGCCAGTGCATCATTCTGCACAGTGAAGATCCAACATCCAAGTGAAGTAACAATATATTGACTGGAGGTGGACTGAGTGAAACAAAAATTAAAATATGGTGAACTTACCTTTGCTATTGTCACAAACTCTCCTCCCTTTAATGTAGAACAGAAGGACGGCATTCACCGCCACACAGCAGGCTAACATTGCTGCAAGTACAACAACAACAGGATCCAACTTTGATCCTGGAATCAGAAAAAAATCCAGACACATTATTAAATAATGGACTGTCAGGAGTCAACATGTATTACTATAATCAATTTTTTTTTTAAACTTCAGTAATTACATTTTGGCAACAAGCAAAATTGGTACATCGAAGTTTCTAATAGCAACCACTAATGGCACAGTTGTACTGTAGTTGCTGCTTAAAGCTAGGCTCAGTCTACAGGAGGTTTAAAATCCTAACCAAGTTTGAAATTGGGTTGCATCATTGGGGACTAATCCTTACAAAACTCCTGCAGTCTGAACCCGTCTTAACAAGTTTCCTGATGGTGAATCAATCCATTCACTTTTGCAAATATTAAACAGTAATCAATGTTATATGGGTTCATGGTCAACCGGCATCAGTGATACTGTGATATGACAGTGGAGCAGCTTGTTGTGTGAAGAACTCCATTCAAAAATGTTGAGCTTTAATATTGCTGTCTTTTGTGACAGTTTGACTGATAGACCAACTTTTCATATCGGAGTACATGTGACAAGTTAACAACCAAAGCAGCAGGATTAAAATCAGATTATATGACTTGTCTGCAATAATGCATGCAGCTGTATTTGTTCCATTTCTTAGAAAAGATTCATGATTAATTTTCACACAGCTCTAAATACAGATTTAATTAGCTTGTGAGCTGTTTCATGTATTTTTTACAGCAACATTGGCCAAGTTGACCATATTTCCAAATAGACAAACTGGGACCCTTAGTTGTACGACACATATTAAACTTTAGCACACTTCCAGTGCTCAGTTCAGCACCATGGACAGCGCCTCAGCAAATACAAAATTATGTTTTGTCTCAAAAAATCCACCAAGGTATTTGTCAGTGTGCACGAACACAGACTGCTGGCTAAACAGTTTGATGTGGTATATTCTCTGCCAGATTTTTCTTCTTTTCAAAAAAGCAAGGTACAAGTCTCTTTGTGGACTATAAATAACTTTATGGTCATAAAACATTAATACATTGTCAGCAGTCTGGATGGAGGCATTGTGGAACCATCTTCCAGATTTGGTCTTTGGGGCAGACACCCTGCCTACATTTAACAGTAGGCTTAAAACCTTCCTTTTTGATGAAGCTTATCATTAGGGCTCTTAGAGCTCTTAGCGTATGCTGCTATAGGCTTAGACTGCCGGGGGACTCCCATGATGCACTGAGCTCCTCTCTCCTCCTCTCTCTCTCTCTCTCTCTCTCTCTATCCATCCATCTATATCCATTAACATTCATGTACTATTAATGCATTCAATAACCTAAACTTCTTCCCCGGAGTTGTGTGTGCTTTCTCGTCTCACAGGTAATCTGGGCCTGTGGACGTCCGGATGACAGATTCCAGTCCTGGACCTTCTAGCTTCATAGTTGATTTTCATTGTGCTTTTCTCTCCTATCCTTCCTTTTTCTCCTCTCAACCCCAACTGGTCGAGGCAGATGGCCGCCCGCTCTGAGTCTGGTTCCGCCTGAGGTTTCTTCCTGTTAAAAGGGAGTTTTTTCTTGCCACTGTTGCTCATGTGGGAATGTTGGGTCTCTTTAAAGTTAAAACCTGAAGAGTTCAGTTTAGAACCTGCTCCTCTATGTGTAAAGTGCCTTAAGATAACTTTGTTGTGATTTGGCACTATACAAAGAAAGATTGATTGATTGAGGCATTCCTAACCATTCTATGAAAACTTTAACTATGGTCTCAAATACAAGTAAAACAACTGTGGATCCATGTAACTCTCATCAGCTTGTCTGAATGAGTGTGTAAATATGTCCACTATGTAGTGATCTCAGAAATTTGACAATGTAATGAAAAAGTTAGCGGCCATAACATGTACACTACTTTCTGTAAACAACCTTATGAATAAATACTCCATATTTTATAGATGTGAAATTAGTGTTACTTACATCTGATGTTGATGATAACAAGTGACTAAAATTCATGAATGTCTCTAATCTTATTTTTCTTGAGCTAACTATTTAGTGTGAGTTAAATAGTTAAATTCCAGTTTTAAAAAATCATAGTAACCATCTTAAACTTAAACTCTTAAACTAAAAAAAATGTATACAAAATATGTCAGTCTAATATATTTTAACTGGGTTTAATAAGTATGTAAAATCTATTGATGAATTAAATAAGTAAATACATACTTGTGTCCACTTTAGTTCCTTCTCCAAACAGGATCTGTCCACATGTGACCACAGCACAGTAGTAAGTCCCAGTATCAGAGGAGTTCTGTATAGTTTTGGACAGACTGTAGACACAGCTCCTCTCCCCTCGTTCATCACTCCTGTTCCTGTGAGTGTAACCAACACCTGGATGAAATCCTTCTGATCCAGCTCTGAACCAGTACACACTGCGTTCACCTGGACACTGATCTGTGTTTTTTGTTGTGTTCTCGGAGAGCAGTGAACACTGAAAAGTCAGTGTGTCTCCCAGCTGGACTGATGCTGTCTCCGGACTTTGTTTCACATTCACTGATTTCTGCTGCTTGCTGTCTGTGTGATTCAGTAAAATAACATTAAAAATACAACACAAGGAATTCACTATCTCAATTGTCGGAATGGACAAAAATGTAAATGATCATTGAAACGTATTTATTTACTTATTGAAAATTATTTTTACCATTCACAGCCAAGAATGTGCCGTTGCTGAGAGACGGTGTAAACGCTGTTCCATTTTGACAGAAATATGTTGCTTCATCCTCTTTGCTGATATTTCTGATGGTGAGAGAAGAGTGATCACGCTCTTTGGTGATGTTGAAACGTGACTCTTTAAATTGATCACTGAATGTTATTGTGTTGAGTCCAGAAGCGACTAATTGGCCCATTTCTCCAAGAGGCTGTTTATACCAATGAAAGAAGTCGCCTCTATCAGAGACTTTACAGTGAAAAGTAACATTGTTGCCAACTTCAACCACAGTCAAAGAGATCAGGTGAGGAACCTCTGCAGTTTGAATCAGAGCTGAAGAAAAACAAAAGCAGAAAACAAAGAAAAAAATCATTTTCTTACAGCTCCTTGTCTTATATTCATTACTGTAACAGACTGTTCAGACTAGAAAAAGGTTTCTTGTATGTGATAAGAAGAATTTATTATAATTGTACTTACACACTGCAGTCAGAAGAGTCAAAGCAGTCAGTTCTACGATCATTGTGGTACAGCACTCTTGACTTGCACAACTGATGTCTTCCCACCAGATGGAAGTTTTGGTCATAAGTTGTTCAAGTAAAGTGGAAATCACTGTGATTGGCTGAAATACAAAACATGAACTTCCCCTTAGACAACCCAGTGATTTTTTTCGTTGATAAGATATGTACATGCACATAATTGTATGTGTGTTGTTTTTACAGCAGTATCTTTATTCTGACAACTTTCACAATGATTAAGTTAATTTTCTTTGTCTATAATTCCAGTTTTTGTGTTCATCTTAAATTAACAGAAACACAGAAGCCTTTATCTAACAGTTGTGTGCCTCTATATAAAGATGTAACAATGAAGCAATGTTTTGACTTTTATGATTGTATATCTCCACCTATAAATACCTACATGACACAGACACGAGGATGAACAGAGAAATTTTCTTTTAAATAAAAATGATATATCCTGTGTTTCTTACCAGAACACTATGCATGCTTCTTGGAGATGTACTGTAACTCTTTCCTCATAAAAGCTTTGACAAAACAGTCACTTAATACTTTGCATCATTTAGCATTATTTGCAGCCATGTTTGCTAGCTAGCACTAGCAATGC